>NC_136490.1:17036663-17486663 GCF_053919585.1 Euprymna scolopes
TTAACCTTGCAGTAAACATGTCTTCATAGCTCAGATATTAAGGTCAAAGGGAAAAGTAAATCGTAAACTAAACGTTTTGGTTTCGATTCTCGGTGGTGGCGTACGAGTCAATTTTTTTTTTTTTTTTACTTTTTAAATAATTACTATATATTGGGTCCAATATAATATGGTAAATACGAAATCTGCATTAATCTAAATATCATATACAAGCAGATTTTACGACCGGACAATGCCGGGCAGCCTGCTATTATATATATGTCCAAATCCAAATTTATTTATCTTGCTAATCATCTTTCCCAAATAAAAAAAATACTGCACTAAACAAACTATGAAGAACCAAATATACTTCCTTTAATAGTAACGAAATGTAATTCCCTGAATACCATTTCTTTCTGGCCTCTCTTGCAGTTTAGATAAACCAAAAAATATGAGGAAAATAGTGTGACATATTTAGGGGTACACCGTCTGTAAGAATGTCATTTGGTTGGCTATTGAAATTGACGTAATTATTCTAATAGAATTTAAAAATTAAAATGAATCCATATTGAAATTGACGTAATAAAATTAAATTGAAACAATTCTTTTACAATAATTACGTTAATTTCAATAGCCAATCAAATGATATTCTTACAGGCGGTGTACCCCCAAATATGTCCCAGTATTGTTCTCATATTTTGGCTTATCTAAATTGCAAGAAGGCCCCTTTCCACCATATCCCCTATATTTAGATTAAAAAATAATAATAATAAAACAACAGTGTAAGTTCTGTTCAGTTTAAAAGTTTAACTAACCGCTGAAACAAAATAGCATTAACTAGTGTAAACTTTAATTTAGGCATAGTAAAACTGTATAAGTTTCTACATGCTTGGTAAAACTACTTTAAGTATTATCAGCTGATTTTATGCACCAGATACTGCAAGTATAAGCTGGTTTAAAGACAACGTAATATCGAAAAATAATGAATGAAAAGATGAGTGGAATGTTTTTTTTATTTTGTTGTTTTTTTTTTTTTGTAAAAAAAATGATATAAAAATATGAAAAGTGCGACAAGGTGAAAATAAATAAATGTTCTAATCAAAGGATAAAGGCGATATATATTTCTCAATAAATTAGTGATTATGATGTAGCTGAACACCAGTTATCGGTATGTATATGTGCTTTGTATTTATGTATGTGAATATGCATATATCTGTTTGTCTGCAATATATGTAATACGTTTGTGTGTTGGGCGCACGTTTCCGTGTGTGTATATGTATCGAAAAACATCGATATGTACGTATATATATATATATATATATATATATATATATATATATATATATATATCACCGTTAATCCATATGGATCACTGATGCGTATTTATTAACACGGCATCTATAAATCAAGATTACTGAAAACAATCTATTCACTGAAGCGCGAAAGTATGCAATTGTCTGAACGCTGGAAGTTGCAGATGTATGTACATATTGTATCTTTTATATATGTGCATTTATATTTATGCATGTTAGATGTATATGTGAGTGTGCTTACATGGATATTATTACGTTTATCTATGCAGTATATATATATATATATATATATATATATATATATATATACACACACACACACACAAAGGGGATTATCCATCATCCAGAGCCTATTTTTGGTACTTCTTTACGGCCATAAAATGTTTCAATCATAGTCATTTGTTTTCCTAGTTTTGCATATGAATTACAAAATATCTGATATTTCCCCCAAACATCTGGTCTTGATGAAGGGGAGGCTAAAACTTGATGCTATGGTTTCAAATGATCTGAAATAACAACAAAGAGAAACTTGACTCCAAATATTTCTCATATGTTATATTTCCCCTCTTTTGGAAGCATGGTACGATTATGAATATCTCCAGTATCAAATAATCCTTATACACTGTGAAATTTACTTAATGAAAACCAAAGCAGAGATGGAGTTACTTGTCCTTAGTTTATTTGCATCGCCCCCCTTTTTTTAGGACATATTTTTTTGTTGTTATTACAACTAATTTTATTTATTAAATATTTAAATGTTTATTAAATATTTTGATGTGCATAAAAATTATCCATGAACATAAGTTTCTGGGTATCACCCTGTAGCACTGAAATTTACCCTGCCGTGTCTAAAATCAAAGTGCATAAACTCGTTTCTGCACACCGAATTCACGCAAGCCTGAATTAATGTAAACAAATAATTATATTTTGACCCATCAAAGAACTTTCTGAATTTATTCGAACTGGTCTTTGTGGGAGCCGTCAAAACCCTTTAAAAGAGTCAGATTTTCTTTCAATAAACAGTTGAGACCAAAAATTCACACAGTGCTATGTCTCTTTAATCGTATAATCCTTAACTCATATAATCATATACTGTCACTCACATACTCACACTTACAAAGCGCAACACACACATGATAGCTTGAAAGACTTGAATCACTTAATGTCGTCTGCTCATTTAAAACAACTAATCCATTGAAATATTCTCAAACTATTATCATTGAACTATTTTCTAATATAATAAACAAAGAACATTAACTCTTATAAACAACTTTTAATGAATTTTAATTTATTTAATCGAGCAGAGAAATTTTGAACACGGTTTTCCTGATCCCTGAAACCCATGGCTCTTAATTAATCGATCTAGACTTCTCCTAATGACTCAGCTAATATATACATTATATATATATATATATATATATATCGTAAACTTGATTTACAAAGGCATTTTATCTATTTCCCCAATATATATATATATATATATATATATATATATATATATATATACATACACACTTAAACGAGATGCAACATTGTACAAGCTCTTCACGTGACAATTCTTCAAACATTTGTTACCTTGGCAACGTTTCCACTCATTACTTACAACTGATACCAAATAAATTTAAATAAATTAATGTCTCTGAAAGCCAGATCGATTAAGATATAAGACAGAATAAGCTGTCAGACTGATATTGCTTGACACCTCACTGATAAATCTTCTTGAAAACTGATTCGAAAATTCCTCAAACTCTTCACTCAATTAGATTAACTTGAAGGCAAAACCTTCGTTCGAGCAAAATTAATAGATTTTTTCGTAATAAATTGAATCATTTTATGACGATATTTATGTTTGTTAAAATTTGCGCTGCATAAATATTCAAGAACATAAAGAACTCACATTTAATCAGCTTTGATGGCGGCACGTTGCAGTTGGGTGAAAGCACTGTCACTCATATGTCAACAGCACATTATATAATTTTGTTATTAATTTATTCGAGTCAAACCTGAAACAACCTCGAAATTTCATATTCCTAAGTTTATGAAATTTGAATATTTCATATTCCAATAACTACATTCTGAGTAGTGATGCGTGTTCTTTATTCTCAAAATGAGTGCCACCATATTATGTATGCTTTTCTTGATAACACACACGGGTAAGTGGGAGAAGATTACAATGATGAAGGAACGGAAATAATGAAGAGAGTTGCATCCACACATCCTCTCACTAGATGTAATAGCCTAGAATCAAATAAAAATTACTGAACACCTCTGTAAAATTTTCAGGGTTTATAAACATGCACTCAATGAAGATCGAAGGTTACATAGGCCGAAACGTTGTGAAACAGAATAGCCAAGAAAAGAATAGTAGTCGAAATAATAGGTATAAAGGACATATATATCCTATACCCCAAATTGATGTAATCTTCCTATTGAATGAATAAATAAGTTTCTATGCATTCGTATATATCTTAAATTGTGTTTTTTTCCTTTTTCATTCTGTATATATATATATATATATATATATATATATATATATATATATATATATATAACTGCTGTTTGTGGGAAAGCACTCCAGCTCGATTATAAAGAAAAAAAAAAACTTTCCAATATAAGAGCATGATATTTATTTTTTAAAAATTAACAGAAAAACAGAAAAACGCGAGTTTCAAATCCAATATAGAAGGGACCAGTTTATGGTCGCAAAAATATTGAATTCTCTTTAGTGGCTGAAGAGAGTCTAATATATTTTTACTCTTTATTGGATTTGAAACCGCCAGTACCAATGTTTTTCTGACCTCCTGTAAATGGTTTTAAATATATATATATATATACCAGCAGATGTACCTAGCGTTGCCAGGTTTTAAATGTAACATGAATTTCTTTCTAAAAGCATGAAGTAAAAACAACGGAAAGAAACTGAGACATGTGCCTGTGAGTATTACGTTTCTGCTAAGCAGTTAATTTATTGTAAGTAAAAAAAAATACTCAGGCTGAGATCGAAACCAAAACCTAGAGAGAGAGAGAGAGTGAGTAAAGTACGATAACCATTAGGCCAGCTTGACACGTTCTTTAAAAAGTGTTTTCACACCTTCTTATTCTTTACATAAGAAATCTGTCATGTGAACCATTCATGCATGTTTATTCGTGAAACAGTTGACAAGCAGATAAAAATCCAGTAACTCCCATGTACCAATTTAAACCCCTTAGCAGCCCCTTTTCCCGTTGAAAACCAATTAAAAGATGTTCTACATGTCTGAATACCCTATATATCAAATTTCAAGTCTGTAGATCAAAATTTCGTTGAGCATATAGATATCCTCACACACACATTCTTACTTTTATTGATATATATACATGGATGTTTGTCCGTTGAAATGACGAGGACTATCTGATCACCCTGGATGGATGACAGGATGACAGACACTGAATGGTGGAGCAAAGGTTATGAAATTTCTAACCACTTCTTTCATGAGTCAGCACTGCTTGAGTTTAGTGACAAGGAGAATTCCAGGACAAGTGGAACCAATGCAGAGATCAGCAAAGAACACATACAGCACCTGGTTTTCCCAAATACTCATTTTAGTACTGGCCATGATAGTACTGCAATGATATTTAAATTCAGTGATCATGCTATACACATATACACACAGACATGTATAAACAAACATATAAAAACATATATATATATATATATATATATATATATATATATATATATATATATATAATAGGACAATAAGAGTATGAAATGAAGTCACAAAACTATATATTGGTAGATATAGAATGGATCATTTATTGAATAATGGAATACAAGCAGAATTTGGGGGATAGAAGGGACTTATTGCTATTATTATTATCTCATTACTATCCCCGTCATTGCTACCATAACCGTTACCATTATCTTCATTTTCATTGTTATTAACATTAACATTGACATTACTTTTATCACAATAATAATATTATTTTTATCTTCATTTTTATATATTATCAATAATAATATTATTTTTATCTTCATTTTTACTTTTATTTTATTTTTATTATCATTACTATTATTATAATTATCATCATCATTATTATCATTCTCATTATTACAATTACCCTACTATTATTGGTATTATTACCACTTTTATAAGTAGTAATGGTCTCCTTACTCTTCCACCTTGCCATCTATATGTATCCTTAAACCTTTTTCATCAAGTTAAACGCACTCATAGACATTGCCATCCGATCCTCCGACCGCCCCCTTATAATCATACTCCCTATATCATAACAGAAGAAACTTAAAAATAGTGCCGCATACTACCTAATCAATATTACAACCTTGCATAAACCCCCACCCCAAATTATAAACGATTTTATAGCCGCCATTTGCCGTTTAGGTTGCACCTGCCAAAAATACCACTCCATAGATAATAGACACCCCACAAACCGTTAAAATAAACCACCACGCAGCAACAATACCCCCCCAATTTAACCCTAAAACATATACCTTTTAAACTCAACACTATGTTAAAGACAATATACAATCTTATATATCATACTATATATAACAAGCTTCTCCTTTATTTATTTAAATTCAATAAAGCTTCCCCCAACATTCTATAATTCCTCTTAATCTTTTTCGTTCCTAATGAACTCTACGCTAGACACCATGCTACCTAGCACCTTCTCTACTCTTCTGATGAGAAGCATTAGGCTTCGAAATGCCCTGGCATAAAGAGTCCCTTCTATCCCCCAAATTTTGCTTGTATTCCATTATTTAATAAATGATCCATTCTATATCTACTAATATATAGTTTTGTGACTTCATTTCATACTCTTGTTGTCCTATTGTATAAGCTTCATTAATAATTGTTGAGTTTGGCATTATCCAGATAAATCTCCTCTTATGGAATTGAACTCTCTCTTTTCCTCTTACGCATTAAGCTATATATATATATATATATATATATATATATATATATATATATGATGAGAATAATGGAAATAGTATTCCACCACGATAGAGATATAAAAAAAAAGGAACAAACCAAGTTATATGTTCATCAACGTTTCGTTCAGAGAAAGTCTTGCAACAAAGACGAAACGTTGATGAACTCATAACTTGGCTTGTTCCTAATATATATATATATATATATATATATATATATATATATATATATATATATATATATATATATATACATACATATACGTGTGTGTGCGCGCGTATATATATATATATATATATATATATATATATATATATATATATATATATATTACAAGTAATCAACAAATGCATCTTATTTCGAAATTGTCTGTCCAATAATTTCTATTATCAAAAGTTTACAAGAAAATAAAAAGCCTTTCTAAACAAAGACTAGAAAGCATCCATCTTGGAAGTAGATGGAAGATGATTGAACTTCTGGCTTATCAAGTTAAGATTCAAGTTCTCTACGCAATTGCTTGTATCCTGTACGCATGATCTATTCAATAAATAACATTTGTTTGTAAATTAAAACTTGAATATCAATTTATTGTCCGACCATTTCAGGAAATACAAACTCATTCATCATGTTTGGTATGTAGAGATAATGGCAAAACTCAAGAATCGGAATGTAGTTTCAAAATAATACATGGCACATCGATTTTTTTGTTTTGGACATTTTTAAAATAACATCATCGTCGTCATTATTATTATTATTATTATTATTATTAGTAGTAGTAGTAGTTCTTAAACTGGTCATCATCAGAGATTATTCACTGACAACAACCAGTAGTGTTCCCTGAAGTCTGAGTGAAAACAAGTCTCTCCAGATTTCAAGTGCTCTCTACCTCTTTTGATAAACTTTTCAATTGAATTTGCATCATGGCCACATTCATTTACCATAGATTTATTACTGGCAATGACCATTGATCTTCACTAGAATTTCAGCAGCAATAATCCTCCCCTAAGTCCCAGTCCTCTTAGCATCTATCTAGTTGAGGTCTGGTTAGTGCTTTCTCTTCTTGATATTTCCATCCTCTTTGACCTTTCTCGACTTTTTTGGTGTCAACATTAACACTACACTATAATTTTTCGGTTGTTCCTCCATCTTCCTGTAACTAACATTTTACTTTTCCCATTAGTTCTCTTGCTCTTCTTTGTATGCCATTCAATCTTTTTCCATGTCTTGACATTTAACCAGTGATTAAAAAATGTCTTGACATTTAACCAGTTATTAAAAATGTCTTACCATTTAACCAGTGATTAAAAAAATGCCTTGACATGTAACCAGTAATTAAAAAAAATTTTTTAACAGGATTATCTTTTACTGCTTTCATTTTTGAAAAGAAGTTCAGTTTGCTATTATAGATCCGACGTATCTTTGGATACTAATTTCAAAGCCTTCCAATACTTTTAAACTATTCGACTGGTTCTGAATTTTTTAGATGAGGATTAATTATTTGTATTATTTGAATTGTTCAAACTATTGTTCTCATCTCGAGTCTTATTTACACAACATTTCGGTCAATGTGACCTTCTTCAGGTGTCCACAAGGACCCACGACAAAGTGGATAGAGTACTTGGTAAAATTCAGTTTTAAAACTTTACACTTTTCTTCTGGGGTTTAAAGGTTAATTCCTCAGTGTGAGCGACACCCAAAAAATACATTCGAAATTTTGTGCAGAGTTCGACAGAAAGATTCCCAAGTTTGACGAGATACACCTGAAGAACATCAGAGGTTACATTAACTGAATCGACATAATGAGAACTGTAGTCTGAAGAATCTAAATATTAATATCAATGGTTACCCACTCCCCCAGCCATCAATATAAAATTCATTATATATCTCAATGCATCATAAAAATAGGAGTTCATTATAAGCACGGTTGCAAATGGATAATAGTCCAATCTTCATAGAAAATGTATTGAGCCAGCATTTATGAGAAATTTTCTGTGCTTTGATGCAGTCATGGCAAAATTATATGGTCGAGTGAAGTAGTTATTACATGAAAGCATTACAGAGATTTGATTGGCTCGAGTTAATTTGAAGCCAATTGATTGGCTAATAGCTTAACTGAGCAGAAAAGGTTATTATGGCATATGAATTAACTTTAAAGGCATTTGGCAAATTAATTAATATTGGGCTGACATAATAGAAAAGGCATGGTTAGGTTTTATAGGTAAAACTTTTAGCACTCAATAATTGATAAAAGTTGGGATAAATTCTGTTTAATGATGCGTCACAGTTATTAATCGCTAAACTAACTACTGATACCAATATGTGTGCAGTAAATAGAAGTGTGTGTGTACACACATTATATATATATATAAAGTAAAGATGCTTTTGTCTGTCTGCCTATGCATCAACTGTCAAAAATTGATTTCCAAACACAACTAATAGCATTAAATGGGGGTAAATAACTAAATCCTGTTTGCCTAGTATACCAATCATCTAATAAAATTATCTTGGTGGATTTTTAAAGTCAAACTAAAATCGCATTTAAGTTGATAAATCAAACTTTGTTATTGACTAGATAATTTTGATTGTTGTTCTAACGTGTTACTAACTATATAATACTGTACTTCACTGAAATATATATTTTTAAATTACTTAGTCCAGCTTAGACGACTATTCATTTAAAAATTTTTAAATAATCACTTAAATTTTTTAAAAAAACATTATCAACAGGGCAACTCATGTTAAACTAAAGAATATAATAGGAATTGTCTAAATTAAGTTTAAAAATGAGCAAATAAAAATGTATAACTTAAGAGCCATGCAAGGTAGTTCTGTGCTTAAGATTAATGTAACTGTGCAAACCTATCCTGAATCAGCAAGCTTTTGTTGCAGATGCCACACATGTATGTCATGTCGGATTGTGAGAGCTTTGTTGCAGCTATCTTCTATCTTTGCTCTCTCTCCTCTTTCTTCTCTTAGAGCATACCTTTATAGTTTTTCTCCAGTGGCCACAGATTCACTGTTAGTTGATGCCACCTATCCTCAAGTACAACATGTGAAGCTAGCATATAATGTTATTTCCTTTAATTGCATTTATTATCATCTGAAAACTAATTATTATAAGAACAATAGTTGTACTATCTCGGGTGAAGTTATGAGATGCATACCTTTCTTAAGTTTAATTAGCCATCTACAGCAGATTTCATTTCCAAGAAATTTCTTACTACATAGCAAAAGTGACAAAATATTTAGAGTATGATCGGTGATTGTAATGCGGCAAATTCACCAACAGAGGAAAGTCCTTTTATTCAGGTTGTGGAAAAGAAAGTTAGGAGAAACTCTTAATACAACCGTGAATTGTTTCAAAGATAAAGACTTTCTTGATTTGGCCACGTTGAATAAATGGGTGAGTTACTGGGTTAACAGATGTAAAATAGTTGTGCTGAAAGAGAGAACTTAGTTGAGGAAAGCCAATAAAAAGATGGGAGGAAGATATAAGGATAGATTTGAGAAAAAGATGGGTAAATACAGATGTGACCAGAGATTGGTTACTTTGGAAGTCAATTTCTCACGTAATGTTATTGTTATTTCTAAGTGACTGCCACATTGACCGTCCCTCTATACACGGCACTAGAGACAGATAGCTTTAAATACACGGCATCAGACACAGATGGCTCTCAATACATGGCACCAGACACAGATGGCTCTCAATACATGGCACCAGACACAGATGGCTTTCAATACACGGCACCAGACACAGATGGCTTTCAATATATGGCACCAGACACAGATGGCTTTCAATACACGGCACCAGACACAGATGGCTTTCAATACACGGCACCAGACACAGATGGCTTTCAATACACGGCACCAGACACAAATGGCTTTCAATACACGGCACCAGACACAGGTGGCTTACAATACACAGTACCAGACACAGATGACTCAATACACGGTACAATGCACAGATGGTTTTAAATACACGGTACAATGCACAGATGGTTCTCAATACACGGCACCAGACATAGATGGTTCTCAATACACAGTACAAGACACAGCTGACTCTCAATACACGGTAGCAGATATAGATGGCTCGATATACACTGCACCAGATACAGTTGCTAAGTCATTATATTTTCAATAGTATAAGAGGAATAGACTTGTATGCTTGTCGAACGTAACTTCTCAATCACAATGCATCTTTACTTTTTTTTTTATTATTATTTCTTTTGCTACTCTTCTCCTTCCTTCCAATCTTTATGCCTATAAGCATTCCATTCCATAACCTCACACACACGTCATGGCTTAAAATGCTGACTCGGGACATGAATCGTCATTTAATTACATTCAAATCTGCCCAACACATGTCAGCATGTAAAAACGAACATAAAACAGGATATGACGACGCCGCCGATGATATGAGTAAATAAGAAAAATGGTAAAAAATTATGAATGAGAAAGTTGAAGCTTTAGAAGTTTTAATTTGCTAATTAATTTACAATTGTAGTAATTCTACCATTTATGAGAATAGCAATCAGGAGTAGATTAGCATATTTGCATGCAACATTCTTTCCCACATTTATTCTTGTAAAAAACGTTTCTCTATTGACTGTGCTGTCTTTTGACCCATTCAACAGCCTAGGTTAAATAGCATCTAACATACAGTACTTTCCATGTCTTGCAGTTAAGTTTGGTTTGCTTCACTTATTAGAATTAGTACATATTCTTCTGCACTAGTGTTCACGTTGTTTAGAATCTCAGAATGGACTGTCTCAATCAGAAAATGAGTAAGCACCTGTCTAGTACATTGATTGGTTGAACACCAAAATCAATTTGAAAAATACAATGCAAATCGTCCAGAGATAGTAGAGTTGGTGATATAGAACTCTTACTTACAGTGAACCTCCCGTTAGTTTAACGTGAAATTATCTTATAAAAACAATCGTGACTGTATTCAGATTCTAACAATAAAAATTTTAAAAATTAAAATCTGAATACTTGGTATACATGGCTTTTAATTTATTCCTGGACTAGTGGGATTGAGTGCGCATCTCTCATCTCAAAAGATCTTTTTACTCTTATCTTCGAGTTGCCCTTGAGTCTTGATAAGAGGTAATCCATTAATAAAAATTAAAAAAATATATATATTTTGAAATCAAGAAAAAAATATATTCCACATTATTCAGCTCGTTGGTTTATTGCTTTAGTGCCAGTAAAGAAAATGACGAGAGACAATGCTAGAACGAATATAGAAAACCAGCAATCAAGGTCGTCAACAAATACGCTAATTAAAATCAAGGTCGTCAACAAATAGGCTAATTAAAATCAAGGTCGTCAACAAATACGCTAATTAAAATCAAGGTCGTCAACAAATATGCTAATTAAAATCAAGGTTGTCAACAAATACGCTAATTAAAATCAAGGTCGTCAACATATACGCTAATTAAAATCAAGGTCGTCAACATATACGCTAATTAAAATCAAGGTCGTCAACAAATATGCTAATTAAAATCAAGGTCGTCAACAAATACGCTAATTAGAATCAAGGTCGTCAACAAATACGCTAATTAAAATCAAGGTCGTCAACAAATACGCTAATTAAAATCAAGGTCGTCAACAAATACGCTAATTAAAATCAAGGTCGTCAACAAATACGCTAATTAAAATCAAGGTTGTCAACAAATACGCTAATTAAAATCAAGGTTGTCAACAAATACGCTAATTAAAATCAAGGTCGTCAACAAATATGCTAATTAAAATCAAGGTCGTCAACAAATATGCTAATTAAAATCAAGGTCGTCAACAAATATGCTAATTAAAATCAAGGTCGTCAACAAATACGCTAATTAAAATCAAGGTCGTCAACAAATACGCTAATTAAAATCAAGGTCGTCAACAAATATGCTAATTAAAATCAAGGTCGTCAACAAATATGCTAATTAAAATCAAGGTCGTCAACAAATACGCTAATTAAAATCAAGGTTGTCAACAAATACGCTAATTAAAATCAAGGTCGTCAACAAATACGCTAATTAAAATCAAGGTCGTCAACAAATATGCTAATTAAAATCAAGGTCGTCAACAAATATGCTAATTAAAATCAAGGTCGTCAACAAATACGCTAATTAAAATCAAGGTCGTCAACAAATATGCTAATTAAAATCAAGGTTGTCAACAAATATGCTAATTAAAATCAAGGTCGTCAACAAATACGCTAATTAAAATCAAGGTCGTCAACAAATATGCTAATTAAAATCAAGGTCGTCAACAAATATGCTAATTAAAATCAAGGTCGTCAACAAATATGCTAATTAAAATCAAGGTCGTCAACAAATACGCTAATTAAAATCAAGGTTGTCAACAAATACGCTAATTAAAATCAAGGTCGTCAACAAATATGCTAATTAAAATCAAGGTCGTCAACAAATACGCTAATTAAAATCAAGGTCGTCAACAAATACGCTAATTAAAATCAAGGTCGTCAACAAATACGCTAATTAAAATCAAGGCCGTCAACAAATATGCTAATTCAGATAAATTTACTATGAATGTTTCTTTCTTATATTCTAATCGAGCTCACTAGGAAATTCTCATTTATAAAATTATTTCATACAACAATGATTTTTATTGTAAGAAAATAGTTGTATTATGAGCTATGCTTATATACCAATTTCAGCAATAACAGACTTACTCAGAGATTATAAATATAGTTACAATAACTAGCAACCCAGCATTGCCTGGTCGAACAATATACCTAAATATGATATTTTAATTTATGCAAATTGTGTATTCATTATTATAGAATCATTCCTCTATTGATTATTATAAATTACGACGAATGATTTACCCGGTGGACTAATCTTCAAAAAAATAAAAATAAAATAATGATAACGTCATTCATCAAATTCCGTCTGTATTTGTTAGCAATATCACGTCAGCTGATATTTGGGCTTGATGATGCAAGCTCTGGAAAAATCAATTCTGATCAATGCTTAGTTTTAAAATATGCAAATGAAGAAATGACTTGCAGCGATTTTAAATGGAACCTCTTCTTTTATCATAAATTGAACTTATATATAAGAAAAAATTAAAATAAAATGGTGAGGTACACTCGGGCTTGAACAGGGGATCATTAGATCTGTAGTCGAATGCTCTACCACTGAGCTATATCTCCAAATTATTATATATCTTTTTTTTTTTTAAGAAGAAATGATTTACTGAAATTTTATTATCTCCCTTGGCCGGTGTAACGTAAAATAATTTCCTGTAAAAAGTATTTTTTTATCTATAAGAGAGAAAAGCTATTTTAAGACCAGATTTTTTCCATTTTCGATACTTATTGAATGAATTGCTGTACAAAACATATCTAAGAACACTGCCAGGCATAAATTACCTTTGTGTGAAATTTGCAAAAGATAGGCTCAGCCGTTTTGGAACCTATCAGGAACTCTCTCTCTCTCTCACACACACACACACACACACACACGAATGCACACTCACACAGGAAATGACTTTTGTATAATAGTTGAGATTTAACACCTTATTTGATAGCGAATCACGGCAGTTATGGCCGAAGAATTAAGACGTGTACTTTTGTAACATACTTTTTGCCAGTACACTTTTTGTTAACTATTCCATTGTGTTTGTCTTGATTATTATCGACCTGCTAGGCTACAGCAATTTGTAATATCGTTCAATATATTTTAATCTTTGAGTTCAATGATCACCATTTGTTTCAGACCCAGCACACAGCCAATGGGCATCAAAATGTCTGGCCGTTAGGCTAATATATATATATTCTTGCATAAAAATTGATGTTCAAATTATTCAAGTTGAAGCAGCTGATGTGTTTACAATAAATATCATAATAGCACAGTTGAATGACACGATTATCCAAAACAAAAGCTTAAGTCAGTGTAAAGAAAATAATACAATGCTACAAATAACTCGATAGCAGAAACATGCTCCCGTTTTAAATTCTAACATTGGTAACAACTCCAAATAAGCAGTTATTAAGCACACAATGCAAATATTTTTCTTTCTCTCTCTCTCTCTATATATATATATATATATATATATATATATATATATATATATATATATATATATATATATATATATATATGGCCCTGTCGGTGGGGCATTAGAATACATGGACTGCCCCCCTGCAGAGGGTAAAAGTCCCTCAATGGGGGTCCTGGATATGACCTTAAACTATATCCAGTGGTGAGGCCCCAGCTTGTGGGCTTTGGAGAGTGTGGAGCCATCCTTTAATTACCATTGCTCCCAGGTCCACTCTGACCCAGAGTGGTAGTACCTGTTAGGATTCCAACTATGGGTTGAATAGAAACCGACTTGAAAACAACAAATATATTCTATTAAAAAAATTGTTCTTCAAAATCTTTGGATTCGGCATTAAATAACCCGAAAAGGGTTGATATGCCGTAAAACAAAAACAACCAACCAACTCTCTCTCTCTCTCTCTATATATATATATATATTAGTGTATTTGGGCAGCATTTTCTCCTTTATGCACGTTTCATTGAAGAGCAGAGACAACTCTTGTTTGTTTCTCTTACAATCCATTCTTTCTTTTTGATGGACTAGTTTCCGAGCATTCTGTTCGAGTGTAAAAATAAATTTGCCCTATTCGCAAATATTTTCAACCTCCATATATCTATAATATAAAGCTGAATGTGTGTGTGTGTGTCTGGGCACGAATAGTCTCCTATATGGTTGAGTGTTTTGAAAAACTGATTACATATAATGATAGAAGATGTATCGAGACACAGGAATGGGTATGTTTGATCTGGCAGAACGGTGGTTCATTAAAATTGTGGGGTCTGCGCTCGCGCCTGGTCCACAAAATATGGAAATAAAAAATTTAAAAATTAAAAAAAAACGTTTACAAGTGTTTTTGATATAGATGTACATAAGAATACTTTGATCAGTATGTTTTATCTTAAATAGGGATGGTATAATAAAATTGTGGAGTCTGCATTCGCGCCTGGCCTCCATAGAATGGAAATAGGCACAAACTTTAATAAAGACTTTTCATATCTATCTGCGTAAGTATACTTTGATAATTATATTTCTGTTAGAAGAAATATGGTATAATAAAATTATGGGATGTTCATTAGCACCTGACCTCCATAGAATGGAAATATGTCACAAATTTTAACAAGGTTTTTTAATATAGATTCACAGAATATTGTGATAAGTGTTTCAGTGTGAACAGGTATGGTATAATAAATTATGGGGTTTATCTATTTTATTTTTACTTTCATCATATTTTGCTTTGGTTTTGATACCCCCAAATTCGAAGCTATCTGTTTACAGCCCTTCCTTTTCATAACCTATCATACTTTCATAAATCAGAGTCCATTTTCTGTAGGCTGTTTTTGAACCCCATCAACGACGGGTACTTTTGCTTGTATATATATACATATATATATATATAATGTGGGAGGAAACGATGGTTTCTACATATTATAATATCGATGTAAAAAGAAGTGAGTACTTTTGTTTGTCAGTATTGTAAAAAAAAAATGTAAACAAATGAAGAATTTGATTTAAATAAGAGATACCTTTTCTTATATTTGATGATTTACAGAAGTGAAACCTGGCCAACGAGAGTTGAGGGCATGTGTTGCATGGGGAGGAATGATATAAAAATGATATGATGGATGTGTAATATGAGTCTTAAAAAAATAAGTTGGATCTGATGACCTCAGGGAAGATTAAATCTAGACAGTGTGTGCAGGGGAGTACAATTTGATGCATGATCACGTTGTGAAGAATGGATAAGAACTCTTGCTTTAGTAAATAAAGAACAGTTGAAGTAGCGGGTTCAGCTCACAAGAGAACATTAAAGAAAACAGGGAAGAAAGGGGAAAAGGGATAAATAAACTGATTGGCAGACAGGGCCTCTTTGATGAATCAACACTCATAAATAGTTATTCAGCGATGAAAATCTTATTTCAATATTAAGCATGACAAACCAACTGACAATAAGAGAATTTTATAGAAATGCCCTAACAAATTGAAAAATCGAATAAAGTATAGTAAATTTAGTCGTAATTAAAAATAATTACATTATGACATTAATAACAGTTGAATTTAGAATTATGATAAAAAAAGAGCTAATAGTGAAGACGGGCTCTCTAAGCATAGTAGTTTCTTTATTACCACTAGACGGGAAATATATACTTAGATATTCCAAGAAATTAAGGATAAATTTTAAATAGTATTATTCACAGTTCAATACAATCAAATACTTTTGAACAAGGTGAATGATTTTTAAAAGACAAATATTCTACCAATGGTAATGTATTATATGAACAATCGACTAATTAGTTACTGCCAACTTCATTTGATTCCACCAGTTCTATCAACATGAGATTCCAACTTTCTAACCCTTACAAGAAACATTCGGGTTATTCCTCGCACACACGTTTTAGTCCCTTTCTTTCTCTTTTCCCCCATCCCAGTCTTCCTCTTCAATCCAACTTGCCTCCACAAACCTTGATCGCTGCTGTTAACCTAATTTCTGAAAGATACAAGCTTTTTCTCTCTGTACACCCCATGGAAGAAGAGAGGTCTGTTTCTTCGTATGTTATTTGGTCTTGATACCTTGCGTTTATTTGAACTTCTCTCACAGCTTTTTGGATTATTCATCGCGACCACACAGGACTAAATTTCCTTCAAATTTTCACCATCATCTTTTATAATTGTTTTGAAACTCTGTAAACAGTTTTGCACTTCCTTCGCTTCATGATATTTACAAACAATACTTCACATTTTGGATTACCCAATCTGGTTTGATTTTTTTTCTTTTTATCGTTTTCCTCCTCCTTTCTTCATTCCCCTGGACAAACCCTATACAAACATTAGTTTTTACAAATAATGTTTCTTACATTCTATGACCACCATCATAAAATGTTAGTTTCAGAAAATGCTAAAACCAGAAAATTTTTTAGCTCTGCTATTTATATGATTTGCTAACTAGATTCTTTCCTCTGAAGAGAAGAATCTTACATTCTTTGAAACTCCACGGAATAAGGATATTTTATTGCATTTCTTTAGTGGAGGTATTCTGTTGAAAAATAACTTTTTTACGTGTAAATTTCCGGTTTACAGTTTTTTGTATATGCTTATGGTATTAAGCTCTACTTCTTTTTTTTTTTACACAGTGGTCACCACTTATCAAGGCCCGGAAGCCACTCAGGGATAAGGGTTATTCCAAGTATGTTCAAGGATGGAATACTGTTGCCATATCTGGGCAGGAGCTGCTAAAAACAGCCTATCCTGCCTTGACAGAGTACAAAATAGACTTTGTGGCTTAGTGGGGGATGCCCTTTTCTCTACCCTGCAACCTCTCTCCCACAGAAGAGACGCTGCGAACCTATCCTTGTTATATCGTTATTTCCATGGCAGGTGCTCGTCTGAACTCCAATCTCTGGTTCCCCCTCGCCAATCTTTCACGAAAAACACCCGTCTAGCTGAATCCACTGTGAAAAATTTCCCCCACTCTATATCTGTGCCTAAATCAAAACGCGGATTCCATGAACAAAGCTTCTTTCTTAGAACTGCACGCCTGTGGAACTCTGTTCCGTCTGCCTGCTTCCCACTGGACTACAACTTGGATGTCTTCAAGTCCAATGTTAACAAATTCCTAATCAACCGCCCCCTTAAGTAAACACTTCATCAAATCTCCACACTAACGTAATGTACTTGCAATAACCCTTATCCCTGAGTGGCTTCCGGGCATTGATAAGTGGTGATCACTGTGTAAATAAAAACAAAAAAAAAAAAAGTACGTTAGTGTGGAGATTTTATGAAGTGTTTACTTAAGGGGGCGGTTCAATTGGAATTTGTTAACGTTGGACTTGAAGACATCCAAGTTGTAGTCAGGTAGGAAGCAGGCAGACGGAACAGAGTTCCACAGGTGTGCAATTCTAAGAAAGAAGCTTTGTTCATGGAATCCACGTTTTGATCTTCTCACTGCCGTATCGAGCTTTTTTTATTTTACTGGTATAAATAGAAACATACATACTTGCATTAGAATGAAGCTTACATTTACATTTGTCTATCAAGCTTCTCCTATTATTTACTTCATTGTTATATATATATATATATATATATATATATATATATATACACACACACACACACACACACACAAATGACCTTGTTAGTGTGTGTGGGAAAAATCTCTACCAAACTCCTCTTTGAATAATTGGTCTACAGAGTTGAAATTTAATACATAGGGTATTTGGACCTGTAGCATACTTTTGATTTCGTTTTCAGCTTGCACAAATTGCTACAAAGTGGTCAGAATTGACACCAATAGCAAGATAAGTCTAATAAAGCATTACTCCTGCTGTTACTTTTGCACATGCGCAATATTAAACATTTACAGCTCAAACTGCTTAATTTTTAACATTTCGTATCCATCTGGCAGTAGCTCAGATGTTAACGAAGCTGGAGAGATAAGTAACAACTAAAGTGCTAAACGTTCTGGTATCGATTCTAGCAGATAGTACCTAAGATATATATATATATTTTTTCATTATAATGATAAATAAGAAATTTGTATGAATGAAAATATAATATGTATGCATATTTTATGACCGAGCAACGGCCTGCTAGTAAAGCTGTTATCCACATTGGTTTTATCATCACTACTCTTTCATATAGGCTCCCATGCAGCAGGTAAATTTAGCTTAATTTACAAGCAATATTTTAAATAACTTCTAGCCTTTCTGATTTAAAAAAAAAACAAAAAAAAACATCAGTAACATGTAAATAATACATCCTGAAAATGACTATTAAAAATTAAAAATATTCAAAATTATTATTATTATTATTATTATTATTATTATTATTATTATTATTATTAAAATTATTATTATTATTATTAAAATTCAGCAGCTTACAATAAACAACACAGCATATGAAACCAGTTGAAACATTTTAAAATGCTAAACGTAATTACAATTAATCGAGTAACGTTAACATCTAAGACTATTAAAACCCTGATCATATCTACACTGAGCAAGCAAGATTTTTTTTTTTTTTTTCACACGGTTTTAGTTTTTATGCGCGTTGATCGTGAATAAAGACAACTGATAAGGATTATCTCAAAGACGTTTCGAATTCTACAAAGACAATTCCTATTTTGTTTACATACAGCTTTTATGTTCCTCCAAAACTTTGTTTCTCAGAATTTACCGATATCTGTTTTTATCAACTCGTATTCATAAAGGAGGAAAAAGAAATCACACAAATATTGACCCATAGTTACAAGTATCTCACTGTTTCGCAGGGTTAACGTTTCCGATCTTCAATTGATCCGTGAGTTTCTATCTTCGTTGGATTAAGAATGCTTTTAAGAAGACGCGTGCAAAAATAGCCTAAGGATCTCTGGGAGATTAAACAAAAGGTTATTTTATTTGTAAATGCAAAATCGAAGTTTGAGTATTCGAAATTATATATCTTGCAATAGTTTAAAATAGTTTCGATATTTTAAGACAAGCTGAAAACCTCATAAACGTTTTCTGGTAATCGATTTAGAATAATGTTTAAAAACAAAAAACGACAACAAAATAACATTTCAGGATTCTGTTGAGGCCTTCTTTTAAACAACCTGAAAGGATGCCAAAATTTTCCACTTTAAAACCTTTTTGAACAATTAATTGAATTTAAGTATAAATATATAGTAATGCAAGCTTCTGATATTTACACATATTTTATTAAATAATAGTTTAGTTTGTTTTTACAGCATAGCGACACCGTTTGGTCATTTAATGATAAAAGAAACTAATTATTATAAGCGATTCATTGATTGGTTCAATGTGTTTCATGGCATATCAATAAGTTTTGTTGAAACAATATATAGACATTATGGTTTGTTACATACAAAATACAGTAAATACAAGCTGTTAGACTTATTACAGAGGAACAGTGCATATGAATATGTCAATGGTATCACAGGAACTATTTATGTATTTTCCAATTGTATTACAAGCAAGATTGAATACATTTACCTATGTTATTCCCTCTCCAGACGATTCTTGTCCAAGACACGCTGCATCCAATAATACAACACCTCCACGACCCTGGAGGGTTAAGGGACACATCGTCTACAATATTACAAGGGAAGAGTGTTCATAGATATGCCTATTGTATTACATGAAATGAGTAATCATACATTTACCAATGGTATTAGAGGGAAAGAGCGTTCATAAGTTTTCCAGTTGCATTACCAGGCAAGAGCATTCAACCATTTTGACAAGCTTGTGGGTCTTTGCCAAAATTTCATGAAAAACACCCGTCTAGCTGAAATCACTATCAATAGTTCCACACACTCTTTATCTGTGCATAAACCTAAAAGTAGATTCCATGAACAAAGCTTCTTTCTTAGAACTGCACACCTGTGGAATTCTATTCCGTTTTCCTGCTTTTCAACTGACTACAATATGGTCGTCTTCAAGTCCAATGTGAACAAGTTCTTGATGGACCATCCCCTTAAGTGATCTAATTTACCAAATGTCCACTACCAACGATTACTATGATATTTTCTCATGGACTACCGAACACTCATTAACCCTTAACCTTGAGTGGTCCCCGGGCCTTGATAAGTGGTGATTCCTTTGAATAAAAAAAATGTTAATGTTATTATATAGCCCACATACGAGTGTTCAATACATTTGCGAATGGTATTATAGGGAAGAGTGTACATTTGCTAATTGTATTAATTTTATTAGAGGGCAAGAGTTTTCATACATTTGCCAACGGTATTAGAAAGGAATAGCGTCCATATGTTTTCCAATTGTATCGCAGAGTGTTCTTACATTTGTAAATGGTATTACAGAAGAAGAGTGTTCATACATTTGTAAATGGTATTACAGAAGAGGAGTGTTCATACATTTGTAAATGGTATTACAGAAGAGGAGTGTTCATACATTTGTAAATGGTATTACAGAAGAAGAGTGTTCATACATTTGTAAATGGTATTACAGAAGAGGAGTGTTCATACATTTGTAAATGGTATTACAGAAGAGGAGTGTTCATGCATTTGTAAATGGTATTACAGAAGAGGAGTGTTCATGCATTTGTAAATGGTATTACAGAAGAAGAGTGTTCATGCATTTGTAAATGGTATTACAGAAGAGGAGTGTTCATGCATTTGTAAATGGTATTACAGAAGAGGAGTGTTCATGCATTTGTAAATGGTATTACAGAAGAAGAGTGTTCATACATTTGTAAATGGTATTACAGAAGAAGAGTGTTCATACATTTGTAAATGGTATTACAGAAGAGGAGTGTTCATGCATTTGTAAATGGTATTACAGAAGAAGAGTGTTCATACATTTGTAAATGGTATTACAGAAGAAGAGTGTTCATACATTTGTAAATGGTATTACAGAAGAGGAGTGTTCATGCATTTGTAAATGGTATTACAGAAGAAGAGTGTTCATGCATTTGTAAATGGTATTACAGAAGAGGAGTGTTCATGCATTTGTAAATGGTATTACAGAAGAAGAGTGTTCATACATTTGTAAATGGTATTACAGAAGAGGAGTGTTCATGCATTTGTAAATGGTATTACAGAAGAAGAGTGTTCATACATTTGTAAATGGTATTACAGAAGAAGAGTGTTCATACATTTGTAAATGGTATTACAGAAGAAGAGTGTTCATGCATTTGTAAATGGTATTACAGAAGAGGAGTGTTCATGCATTTGTAAATGGTATTACAGAAGAAGAGTGTTCATACATTTGTAAATGGTATTACAGAAGAGGAGTGTTCATGCATTTGTAAATGGTATTACAGAAGAGGAGTGTTCTTACATTTGTAAATGGTATTACAGAAGAGGAGTGTTCATACATTTGTAAATGGTATTACAGAAGAAGAGTGTTCATGCATTTGTAAATGGTATTACAGAAGAAGAGTGTTCATGCATTTGTAAATGGTATTACAGAAGAGGAGTGTTCATGCATTTGTAAATGGTATTACAGAAGAGGAGTGTTCATACATTTGTAAATGGTATTACAGAAGAGGAGTGTTCATGCATTTGTAAATGGTATTACAGAAGAGGAGTGTTCATGCATTTGTAAATGGTATTACAGAAGAGGAGTGTTCTTACATTTGTAAATGGTATTACAGAAGAAGAGTGTTCATACATTTGTAAATGGTATTACAGAAGAGGAGTGTTCATGCATTTGTAAATGGTATTACAGAAGAGGAGTGTTCATACATTTGTAAATGGTATTACAGAAGAGGAGTGTTCATACATTTGTAAATGGTATTACAGAAGAGGAGTGTTCATGCATTTGTAAATGGTATTACAGAAGAAGAGTGTTCATGCATTTGTAAATGGTATTACAGAAGAGGAGTGTTCATGCATTTGTAAATGGTATTACAGAAGAAGAGTGTTCATGCATTTGTAAATGGTATTACAGAAGAGGAGTGTTCATACATTTGTAAATGGTATTACAGAAGAAGAGTGTTCATGCATTTGTAAATGGTATTACAGAAGAGGAGTGGTCATGCATTTGTAAATGGTATTACAGAAGAGGAGTGTTCATGCATTTGTAAATGGTATTACAGAAGAGGAGTGTTCTTACATTTGTAAATGGTATTACAGAAGAAGAGTGTTCATACATTTGTAAATGGTATTACAGAAGAGGAGTGTTCATGCATTTGTAAATGGTATTACAGAAGAGGAGTGTTCATACATTTGTAAATGGTATTACAGAAGAGGAGTGTTCATACATTTGTAAATGGTATTACAGAAGAGGAGTGTTCATGCATTTGTAAATGGTATTACAGAAGAAGAGTGTTCATGCATTTGTAAATGGTATTACAGAAGAGGAGTGTTCATGCATTTGTAAATGGTATTACAGAAGAAGAGTGTTCATGCATTTGTAAATGGTATTACAGAAGAGGAGTGTTCATGCATTTGTAAATGGTATTACAGAAGAAGAGTGTTCATGCATTTGTAAATGGTATTACAGAAGAGGAGTGTTCATGCATTTGTAAATGGTATTACAGAAGAAGAGTGTTCATGCATTTGTAAATGGTATTACAGAAGAAGAGTGTTCATGCATTTGTAAATGGTATTACAGAAGAAGAGTGTTCATGCATTTGTAAATGGTATTACAGAAGAGGAGTGTTCATGCATTTGTAAATGGTATTACAGAAGAGGAGTGTTCTTAAATTTGTAAATGGTATTACAGAAGAAGAGTGTTCATGCATTTGTAAATGGTATTACAGAAGAGGAGTGTTCATGCATTTGTAAATGGTATTACAGAAGAGGAGTGTTCTTAAATTTGTAAATGGTATTACAGAAGAGGAGTGTTCATGCATTTGTAAATGGTATTACAGAAGAGGAGTGTTCATGCATTTGTAAATGGTATTACAGAAGAGGAGTGTTCATGCATTTGTAAATGGTATTACAGAAGAAGAGTATTCATGCATTTGTAAATGGTATTACAGAAGAAGAGTGTTCATGCATTTGTAAATGGTATTACAGAAGAAGAGTGTTCATGCATTTGTAAATGGTATTACAGAAGAAGAGTGTTCATGCATTTGTAAATGGTATTACAGAAGAGGAGTGTTCATGCATTTGTAAATGATATTACAGAAGAAGAGTATTCATGCATTTGTAAATGGTATTACAGAAGAAGAGTGTTCATGCATTTGTAAATGGTATTACAGAAGAAGAGTGTTCATGCATTTGTAAATGGTATTACAGAAGAAGAGTGTTCATGCATTTGTAAATGGTATTACAGAAGAAGAGTGTTCATACATTTTTAAATGGTATTACAGAAGAAGAGTGTTCATGCATTTGTAAATGGTATTACAGAAGAAGAGTGTTCATACATTTGTAAATGGTATTACAGAAGAGGAGTGTTCATGCATTTGTAAATGGTATTACAGAAGAAGAGTGTTCATACATTTGTAAATAGTATTACAGAAGAAGAGTGTTCATGCATTTGTAAATGGTATTACAGAAGAAGAGTGTTCATGCATTTGTAAATGGTATTACAGAAGAAGAGTGTTCATGCATTTGTAAATGGTATTACAGAAGAAGAGTGTTCATACATTTGTAAATGGTATTACAGAAGAAGAGTATTCATGCATTTGTAAATGGTATTACAGAAGAGGAGTGTTCATCCATTTGTAAATGGTATTACAGAAGAAGAGTGTTCATGCATTTGTAAATGGTATTACAGAAGAAGAGTGTTCATACATTTTTAAATGGTATTACAGAAGAAGAGTGTTCATGCATTTGTAAATGGTATTACAGAAGAAGAGTGTTCATGCATTTGTAAATGGTATTACAGAAGAGGAGTGTTCATGCATTTGTAAATGGTATTACAGAAGAAGAGTGTTCATACATTTGTAAATAGTATTACAGAAGAAGAGTGTTCATGCATTTGTAAATGGTATTACAGAAGAAGAGTGTTCATGCATTTGTAAATGGTATTACAGAAGAAGAGTGTTCATGCATTTGTAAATGGTATTACAGAAGAGGAGTGTTCATGCATTTGTAAATGGTATTACAGAAGAAGAGTGTTCATACATTTGTAAATGGTATTACAGAAGAAGAGTATTCATGCATTTGTAAATGGTATTACAGAAGAGGAGTGTTCATACATTTGTAAATGGTATTACAGAAGAAGAGTGTTCATGCATTTGTAAATGGTATTACAGAAGAGGAGTGTTCATGCATTTGTAAATGGTATTACAGAAGAGGAGTGTTCATACATTTGTAAATGGTATTACAGAAGAGGAGTGTTCATGCATTTGTAAATGGTATTACAGAAGAGGAGTGTTCATGCATTTGTAAATGGTATTACAGAAGAGGAGTGTTCTTACATTTGTAAATGGTATTACAGAAGAAGAGTGTTCATGCATTTGTAAATGGTATTACAGAAGAGGAGTGTTCATGCATTTGTAAATGGTATTACAGAAGAAGAGTGTTCTTACATTTGTAAATGGTATTACAGAAGAAGAGTGTTCATACATTTGTAAATGGTATTACAGAAGAAGAGTGTTCATACATTTGTAAATGGTATTACAGAAGAAGAGTGTTCTTACATTTGTAAATGGTATTACAGAAGAAGAGTGTTCATACATTTGTAAATGGTATTACAGAAGAAGAGTGTTCATACATTTGTAAATGGTATTACAGAAGAAGAGTGTTCATACATTTGTAAATGGTATTACAGAAGAAGAGTGTTCTTACATTTGTAAATGGTATTACAGAAGAAGAGTGTTCATACATTTGTAAATGGTATTACAGAAGAAGAGTGTTCATACATTTGTAAATGGTATTACAGAAGAGGAGTGTTCATGCATTTGTAAATGGTATTACAGAAGAAGAGTGTTCATACATTTGTAAATGGTATTACAGAAGAAGAGTGTTCATACATTTGCTATTGTATTAAAGAGGAAGAATGTTATATTTGCCAATTGTGTTATAGGAGAAAAGTTTTCATACATTTGTTTGATTGTTTTGCTTTACGGTGTATCAACCCTTTTGGGGTTATTTATGTTGAATACAAGAATTCTGTAAAATGATTTCATGCTTCAAGTTCTTTAGATCTGTTATATGATAGCCGGGCAACGCTGGTTAAAAAATAATTATTCAGAATCGAGTTTATATATGCATTTATCTGTTTAATATCTATTTTTATCTAGCAAACAGAATGACCATAGTAAAATCAGGTGCAGAAGGGTACAAAGGTCAATGTTGTGACATATGTCAAACTGAATGACCCAGTCGGCTGCACCAAAGCTAGGTAGAAGGAGGACCGCATCTGACATATCAGGCTTTAGTTTTTGAGAAACTTACTTTAATTTAGTTGGGTTGAGCCTAGACACAACAGCGGCAACATGTGAAATGCAGCATCTCTCCCAAAATGGAGGCAGCAAGTTTGCCTGCATGCCAACATCGCCATCACTCCAGTCTGATAGACGAAAACGGATGGAGAGTGAATAAAAACATATAAAGAACAAATCATCATCTTGTGTTATCTCGCATGCGTTTGTCAACAAAATCAATTCCTAAAATGATCGACAAAATCCTCCCCAGCAAAGCAGAACCAGGTACGTCACGTCAAAATGGAATACGTACATAAAATCCGTTGCCAAGCTTGCTGGAAAAATACTGGGATCCTTCTATTAATCCAATAGATATCTACCTGCTGATGCAATTCTCTACCGATGTAAGAGCCAGGTATGTCCAAGGATGGAGTATTGCTGTGACATCTGGGCAGGAGCTGCTAGAAAGACCTTTTTCTACCTTGACAGAGTTCAGAATAAACTTTGTAGCCTAGTGAGGGATGCCCTTTTCTCTTCCCTGCAACCTGTTTCTCACAGAAGAGACGTTGCAAGCCTGTCTCTGTTTTATCATTATTTTCATGGCAATGCTCGTCTGAGCTCCAATTTATGGTTCCCCCTCGCCAAACATTCATGAGAAACACTCGTTTGGCTGTAAACAGTATTAATAATTTCCACCACTCTTTATCTGTGCCTAAACCTAAACGTAGATTCCATGAACAAACTTTCTTTCTTAGAACTGCACACCTGTTGAACTCTCTTCTGTTTGCCTGCTTTCCAGCTGACTACAATATGGTCGTCTTCAAGTCCAATGTAAACAAGTTCTTGATGAGCCGTTCCCATTAAGTAATCCAATTTACCAAATTTGCACTTCTAACGATTACTATGATATTGCCATTTTGACCACTGTACATTCTTTAAATCTTATTCTCATGTGGCCTCTGGGTCTTGATAATTGGTGATTCCTTTGTAAAAAAATAAACAAAAAACACATCATTCGTGTTATATGTAATTGCCCTACACACACACACACACACGCTAGGAAACATTGCTAGACGATCACAGAGACACTAAGAAACATTTAGCTAACGATCACGGCCTGACAAATAGATAATAATACAGACATTACTCTCACAAATAGATAAGAGAACATCACCTAGAAACTTCCTCCTCTTTATAAGAACACACACAAAATTTTATTAAATATCTTCAAATATTTATTTATGGTATTTGGTTTGTTGTGTTGTAGAAAGTAAGTTGTTGTCTTTGACTTTGCAGAACATGATTGAGTTCTGCAAAAGGAAAAGGAAAAAAACCTCAATAAAATCAATGTATAGTGTGTTTTGATCAGGCAGCTAGTATCTCCAGACAGCCTGGTCTGGTACAATCAGATACCCTAACAGATATTACCACTCCGGGCCAAAGTGATCTTGGAAGCAATTGTAACTAAGGGGAATAACTCTATATTTCTTATAGGCTTAAACAGGGCCTCACCATTGGATGTCTTTTATAGTCATATCCGAGATCTTATAGGGGAAGAGTGTCCATACATTTGATAATGATATGATAAATATATACGATAGATTTTACTGAATATGTCATTAGTTTACAAATACAATATGTTTATAGACTCAAATGATTGAATGATAAAGTTAAAAGCTGCAACAGTGTCTAGTCGAAATTCTCTAAAAGTTCCCACTACAACTGTCATCTGCAGAAGGCGGACAAATATAACAGCTGAAGTGTATTGATTTGCGCTAACCAACATGAACATAAGTAATGCTAATTCGTATTCATCAACTGAGGAATTCAAAGGTAAATAAAGACGACATAAGTCAATATAGAGACGATGGAAGAATCATACTGAGATATGTCAACGGACCAAAAAAAGATCAAACTAAGAAAAGAGATGATAACGATCTTCAAATAATTCCATGTAGACAGAACAGCGAACGAAAAGGAAGTCGAGTTCGTAGATGAAACATTTCATCTACAAAAATGTACACATTTAAACCATTTAGGAAACAAGATGATAACTCACTATAAAACTATTGATCATCTGACATTATTAGACACCCTAGGTGTTGCCTCGGAATGTTTACTCCTGTTTTCATATAAAGCGGGTGGCAGCTCTTTATGGACATTCAGATACGTCTGCTTTTTGTAAAATTGTATAAATAAGTATTAGATGTCAATTAATAAATATTTCACAAATCTAGGTTTCTCCGAAGAGTTTTAAAAAGGTTTTTAAAAAGCACATCCTCCCACTTGAAAATTCAAATATTTCCGATTTTTTATTGAATTGTATCCATAGGAAATGAATGAAACAAGACACTGTCAGGAACCTTTTACTATTTACACGAGAAAAGAAAGCTTATAGACGAGAGAGAGGGAAGAGAAAAGAGAGAGAGAATCTATAAACCAGAGAGAGGGATGGAGAAAGATAGACCATAAATATATATATATATATATATATATATATATATAGAGAGAGAGAGAGAGAGAGAGAGAGAGAGAGGGGGGGGGATACCAAGAGTCGTCAACAGTCAGAGCTTAGCACTGACAAGCGAAGGTCGGGGTGGCAAAGACGACGTTGTGAAACCGACTATAGGCGAAGACAGCGGTGGCGGCGAAAGCTGCAATAGCTAACGTGGGGCGATCAACTCTCACGCGTATGTACCTAATGAAAACATGAGTGAGGAGGAGTGGAGGTGACGGGCAAAGTGAGAGGAATCGCTACATACGTGCTCGTGTAACTGATGACGACATTGGATGGTGAGAAATACAAACTATTGAGTTATTAAGCAAAACAAGAATAAACCCAATGACGATATAGCTGGGGAAAAAATCGAGATGATAACTCATTATAAAACTACTGATCATCTGACACTTCAGGCACCACTATGTGCTGCCCCGGAATGTATACTCCTATTTCCATATAAAGTGAGTGGAAACTCTTTGTGGACATTCAGATATGTCTGCTTTTTGTAAAATTGTAAAAATAAGAATTAGATATCAATTAATAAATATTCCACAAATTTAGCTTTCTTTGAAGAGTTTTAAAAAGAGTTTTAAAAGACACATTCTCATATTCAAAAGTTCAAATATTTCAGATTCTCATTGGATTTGATCCATAGGTATTAAACGTGAATTAAACAAGATTTCCTGGATTTTAATTTTCTTTTCATACTCCTAAAATTAAAATTTGAGATATATGTTGTACAATAAAAATCATGTAATGGATTTGAATCCAAATTATAGATTTTATACACAAGATTTAGTGTTATTATATGTTGATGTGAAGATAAAACCAGTGCAAAAAATTGTTTTACTCATTCTAGATATAAAACAAATAAAGTGCCATCTTTACTGTTTGCAGATAAGCACAAGTGTGAACCTCACCATATTGTTTTACAAAAATCCTTAATACATAAATTAATGTCATAACTACATTCTTCTAAAACTAAAACCCATAAGTCACACCCATAAATGTATTTATATTTGCGAAAAGATATACACATTTCACATAGATTTCTGCGGTAATCCGACCCCCCCTCCCAACCAAAACAATTCTATACTTAGAAATTTCAACAGAATCGGAATTGGTAATTGTATCGGAATCGGTAATTTAGAATCATGAAAAATATTGGAATCGTCCCATCACCAATAGAGATGTTTTATGTTCTCTTCATAATGCATCTTAGTGGTTTTATTTAGATCCCCACATGTGGACTGCTCACCCTAACTTGTGTTACTAGCTATCGTATTTGTTTTCTTCTTTGGAAAAACAATTGGATATAGAAGTGCACATCTTTCATCTGTTTACATGGTTTGTTGCAATTTGCTAAAGAGTTTGTAATGAACGAAAGTTTAGAGTGTCCCTATCACTTAAGTAATTGAGGAGACATGATTCTTGTGTAAAAAATCATCAACAGTAATTTAGACATATCTTTTGATGGGTTTTTCTACCAAATACCAAGTCGTGATCTCCATGTGACCCAGCAAAGATTGAACCATTGACGTTTTCTTCTCAAAAAAACAACATATTCTCTGTTCCTACTTCTGTTACACAAAACAGCCGACAAGTGAAGTTGCATTTAAAGTTACCTTGGCAAAATTTATTACCTTGGCACGTCTTCTGTCTTTGTACATGGCCTTTTTGTGCTTTGCTATTGTTGTATTTTGCTAAAGAGTTCATAACGAATGTGAGTTTAGGGTTTCTTTAGAACGTGTAGAAAAAGTTGTTTTGTTTGTTAGGAAAATATTCAGCAAACCTATTCATTTTATCTGATGCAATGTTGCTTTGCATGTGGCAGCGTGCATGGATTGGGCAGGCATTGTGTGTGTGTGTGTGTGTGTGTGTGTGTGTGTGTGTACACAGGGTGGAACGATAAAAATGTCGCCCTAAATAAAGCAACACTACAGCTTTATTTTAAAACTTTTATTGAAAAACTCTAATCAGATAACTTTATTATGTAGTAGAGCTGACATCTAATCAATATAACCACCTTCAACCTCAATAACCACCTCGATATGGGTCCGCAACTGGGAGTATGCCTTTTCCACAAGCACTGATGGAAGCTCAGTAAATGGTAGCAATCAGACTGGCTTTGGTGTTGTGGAGATCATGTTGGTGATCTTCTCGACATATGACCAAACGAAGTAGTCCAGTGGGTTCAGGTCAGGGTAGAAGGGGGGCTAGTGAGGGAAGGGTACAAAGTTGTAACATTCCTGAAGCCAAGCCCGGGTCTCTTTGGACTTGTGGGCCGGTGCTGAGTCCTGCTGCCATACCCAGTCTACCAGTGGCCACCTGATTGCACTAGGACATTGCCACACTCTTTAGCGCATCAAGATACACTTTGGTGTTGACTTTCAAGCCGACTTCAGAGATGTGAGGTGGCATGATGTGTCCCTCACTTGAAACCACGCCAAAGACCATAACTGTGGCTGGAAACTTTGTTTTAATCACCCTAGGCATGTTCCTATTATTTATGGCAATCCAATGATGAATTTTGAGGGTACTGGCAATGGTCCTGCTGTCATAACTTAGATCAGTAGAGAGCATGACTGTACAGTGGCGCATCTCTGACCTTGCTCGTTGAACACTGTGCGACTTTCAGACATGATACAAGGCTCCTATCACTCTTGGGATTTGTAAACAACTGGCCAACTAGTAGATGGTCTGCAACAAAAAAAGAAGAAAAACCGATTTTCATCAAACAGAAATGGGATCATGTTTTTTCTATGGCGATAATTTTATCATTCCACTCTGCATGTGTATATTTGTTTGCCTCTGTTTTCTAACGAAGAGAGTATATGTGAATGTGTTACTTTCTCATGCATGTCAGGTCTGAAAAAAATAACAGTAAAAAATGAATCTGCGTGATTTGATTTTTATAGAATACATTCAGCAGTGAATATTTATGCATTGGTGATTAGCTAAAAGAACTGCTAATTTTGATTCACTGAGAGTTGATAATTAAAATTAATATTCACGGCTGCTGCAACATTCCATAAGCGTAGCAATTTTCCAAATAAGGAAAGCCATGGCCAACTTTGATGATGGCAGTTGGTTGATAATGTCTAGAATGACTACAGAACTTTCAAACCATTACAGAGATTACTCTACGTCATCTTTTATGATTCAAGTATAAACCTGTGGCTGATTATATGAGCAGCATTGTTCTCATTTATTTACATTCATGACATATGATCTATGGGCACAAAAGTTTTACTTTTGTAAGGTTAAGATTTCTGAATCTCTAATTTTCAAGCTACAAGGGTCGTTCTAGAAGTAATGCCTGCTATTTTTTAAACCCAAAAGTTGAACAACTATGAAGACAGATGGTACCATTAAACCAATTAATCTTTTTTGCTCCAGAATTTATTTTTCTACATAGTCACCACCATTCTCAATGCACTTTTGCTAGCAATAAATTGTTCATGGACGTTTCAAGAGTGCCTTGTCATATGAGGGTTGTTCCCAAAGTAAAGCCACTTATTATTGTTGATGGTGCATCCTATATATGCCGTGCTGATAGAAAAAGTCTTGCTGTAGCTTTGTCCTTGCTAGATTAGAGTTGATCACCATGCCACTAAAGTTATACACAGCAATGGTGCTGAACTTGTGTTCGTTCAACCAAACTTCAAAATGAGCCAAGTTACAAATTAGCGTTTTTTGTTTACAAATGGATAAGAAATTGTTTTTTTCTCTTTTCATTCAATTGTATGTGAAGCAAAATGATTAGACAAAAGATTATGAGTCCCTAACGCATGCTTTACAATGTGAAGTTACGTAACTATAGCCAACACAGTAATACTTTATACATCTGATCGGCAAATATAGAGTGACTCTCTCCATTCCTATAAAAATAAAGAAATGTCACATATATAAACTAGACTTTTTAATCCGTTAAAACCGGGAAAAAGTTATAGCCCATTGACATAGAATTAGTGCTTTATGTCAAATTTTGAGAGTAAATGTGGTATTGTGGTGACTAATCCAAAATAGTGCATTGAACAGATACTATGATACATAAATTGCTGCGCCTTATCATAACACAGGTCCATTTGAACTAAATCGGCTCAGTAGTTTCTGATAAAGAGTGTAAGTCGGAGACAGAAACAGATAGACTAAGAAAAATAAAATATAAACAAAGTGAGATTCTCCCCTATTTCAATTGCAGCATAATTTTCTATCAAAAACCTGCATTTAAAAATCTGCTTCAGGCCAATTATTAATGCATCTTTTTGGAAACTATGCATTTGTTTCGTTCATTTTCATGGATTTTAATATTTAGTTTTGCTCAAGATTTTATCTTGAAACAATCATCCGAAGAGGAAATTGAAGGAATTTCCTCTTTCATGCTTTGATCTACTTCTACTATCATTTGGCCAAGATCAAAGTGTAGTATCTGTTCCGTGGGGAGGCATTGTAAATAGGTACTATCACACATATTCACCAGGAAGCTTGATTAATAGGACACCAAGAACCAAAGTAAAATGTATGCAACTTACTTTGTACAACAAAACAAACCAAAAACCATAAATAGTTATTTGAAAATATAAAGAACTTGAAGCATAAAACCATTTTACAAAATTCCTGGATGCAACATTAAATAACCTCAAAAGGCTTGATACACCGTAAAACAAACAAATCTATGAAAACTCTTCTTCTATAACGCAACAATTGATAACATTCATGTTCACATTATTTGGACTACTCTTCTCATCTTGAATGTCATTTTCACAAGATTTCAGCTCTGACCTTCTTCAGGTGAATCTTGTTGAACTTGGGAATTTGGACGGACTTTTGAACAGAACCCTTTATTTACCCCACAGGGTAGCACGCTCTCATTTCATCAGCAATGATTGGACAGAGGTCCTAAGTAATTCGCAATTGTATTTTTCAGTTGCTCACACTAAGAATTGAACCTTCAACCTTCAGGAGAATATCACTTTTTACAATTGAGTTTTCCAAATAATCTAGCCACTGTGCCATAGGTCCTTGCGAGTTCGGTAAGATACACTTGAAGAAGGTCGGAGGTTACATCGACTGAACCGTTCTGAAAATTACAACATAAATAAGAACAATAGTTCGATGAATCCAAATAATACGAATAACCAATCCTTATCTCAAAAATTCAGAAATATAAACAAACAAAAAAAAAAATCAATAAATTAATGTTATATTTATTGTTTATACCCACCCAGACATGGGTATTCTACTAGTTTGTTATAATTAAAGGTAATAAAAGTATATAATAGCTTAAATGCTAGAATTAAAACCTGCTTTCTTTAATTAACAATGTAATTGTCTCAAGCCATACGAGTAACGATGAATATACATTAAGCAATGAAATTCTAGTCTTGCACCTGTTGTATGTGAACGACTCAGGTGATCAGCTTTTAATGATGTTATGGCCATCAATACACAAGATGTAAATATCTTAATAATTAATGTGATAATAACCTTTAAGATGTGATTGATTCAACAGTAACATGTCTTGGTTTACAGCCAGGAGATATTTGTTCACGAATGGTCGGTGTGGACCATGGAGAAAGCCAAATTAATTAATGGCCATATTAAAGCCATTTTAGTGTACGTGAACACTTTTCGATTATAACGCTGCCAGGAATGGTGATGATTGGCATCTAATTTTCTTAAGATATAAATTTAAAAGGTCTGGACAATGTATCGATTAACAATGATCACGCTTAGTATAAGCTCCCTACCACCTCTTCATATGTTATGGGGCTGAGTTAGTGAAACTTAATTTATAAAAAGACTAGAACAAATATGACCTATTGGGTTACCCATTCAATGTGGTTTAAATTGTTTGAATAAGAAAAACAATGAGTTTGCAAAGCTAATTAAATATTTAAAAAATGAAAAGATAAAAGTCAAAATTTAGTCACTTTGCCCGCACACTCTTTAACTATGGATTAAATAGAACTACTGCCTGTTGTGATATTCCCTTTCGTTTATAATAGACTGTTTTGAGCATTTATTTTCTCTAGTCTTTTTTGCCTTTGATTTTTAAGAAAGAGGGAGAGAGAGAGAGAGAGGTAAGGGTAAAATATAAAATAAGACTGGATAATCAAATAAAACAGAGAGAGAGGGTGAAAGTGATAAATGAAAAATTATTAACAGATGGATCTCTTGGTGAGTTATTTTCAAATTATGCCAAATTAGAACAATTAATGTTTGTTTTTTGTTTTGTTTTGATTTTTCAAATATATCATCTATGTCAACACTTCAAAGGCTAACAAGGATCAGGATCTTTCTGATTCTCTCTTCTCTGAGCTGGAGTGTGTGGTGCAATGGAGTACAAAATAGTTTGTTTACTTTAATGCATTCGAAACCAAACTTTACACCACCAGCGCTCACATCCCCACTTTGCACCAGTTGAAATAAATGGCTTTCACCTTGAAGAAACATGCTTCAACAAACTCCAAGGACTGAGCCTTATTTCTAACCGGAAATGAAAGACTTAGATCAGATCAACTCACTGATCTCATTCCAGACACAATCCTCTATCTTTACAATAGTCAAATACGGCCTAAGATGAAGTACTGTTGCCACATCCTTTTGTTTTTTGGATTTTTACTACATTTTCACCCCGAAAAAAGCACAGTGCCACTTTGATGTAAGAGGCTACTATCATAAGTTGCAGGGAGTTGAAGCAGCAAGATGTTTGTTCACATTACACTTGAACTTCTGCATGTCAGGACAGTTGGGAAAGTAGGAACCTGGAAAGGAATTCCAAAGTCCAGCAGTTCTGGGGAAGAATCTCTACCCTGTAGATTTTGCTGCTTGTCAAGTTTGTTGGGGAAAATTACGTTGAGGGGATACAAGGGATTGCAGTTCATTGGAGCATCCACCATTAAAATACTAGTAAAACAGGCAGAGAGATGTAATATTTTGTTAGTGGGACAGAGGTTGAAGTTTAGATGAGAGTTCAGGACCTATCAGGTTGGCAACTCTCTTTTGAACCCTGCCAAGGAATAAGAGACTAGTAGCAGATGCACCAGCTCAAATGTGACAACAATACTCCATACATGGGCGAATGGTGGCCTTACAGAGGTACAATATACTTTCAAGTGTAAGTAACTTTCTAGCATGGTAGAGAGATCCCACCTTCTTCGCAGCAGCCTTGGCAATTCTCTCGATGTATTTGTTCCAATTCATATTCCCTGTGAACATTAAGCTAAAGATGTTAAACGAAGTACTTTCAGGCAATGTATCTTTAGAAATAGCTATTTTTTTGCCTCCCTACTTCCTCTTTCTTACAGAAGAGACTTGGCCTCTACTCTATTGTTAATTTTATGGTAGTTGTTTGAGCTCCAATTTATGGCCCCGCCCCATAAAGCATTCACAACAAATACATGCCTAACTGCAACAACCGCCAACAACTTATCTCACTCTCTATCTGTGCCTAAAACTCAACAAAAATTCTATGAGCAGAGTTTCTTTCCTAGAACTATCCATCTGTGGAATGCAATACCATGGGTCTGCTTCCCCACTGACTATAACATGGTTGTCTTCAAATCCAATGTAAATAAATTCCTGTTGAGCCGTTCTCTGAGATAATCTGGCCCATTCTATTCTCGCAGCCATGAGAAGATGACATGCAACATCTAGCATTCCCAAATGATTACCCATCTAATACTGGCCAGACTCCATTTCACTTAACCAATGATCGGACGAGAACTGGTGTGTCAATATGTTTATGTCATAACATTTTAAACTATGGATTTGTTTTAAGACATATCAACCCTTCTTTAAAGTTGTGATCCACTCAAATGATCATTGTAATTGACTTCAATATTGATTGGTTTAGGAAGAAAAATACACTAAAGTAAAGTCTCCAAGCGAAAATTTGCTGAAAACTTGCTTATTTACACTAGGATTGTGTTTCAGTTGAAGGTAAGTTAAGAAATATTAAGAGAACATCTCATTTTTTTTTCAGCTGAATTATAAAGAATATTATTAGAGGATTGAAAACGATGAATTGAATGAAAATTTTTTAATTATTTAGTTGTTCCTACTGGATTTGAAGACAACTATAATGTGACATGTAGGGAAGCAATTCCAACATGCTTCATGGATGGCAAATGGCGTTTCATGTTAGGTACACGGTGGAAGAAAAAAGTGCCTTACAATTGTGGTAGGGAGACGAGTTCTTACAATGAATGTTTTACAAGACGGAATCAGAGATTGAAACTCGGTCGAGCATTTTGCATGAAAAAAAAAACAAAAAACAGAGTAGACAATAACCAGCAACATTTCTTCTGTGAAAAAGATGCTATAGTGAACCAAAGGCAAAATGTGGCAGAAGTATTCCATATCTTCTTTTATTTTTTTACAAGGGAGTCACCACTTATCAAAGCCCAAAAACCAGGCGTGCAGTTCTAAGAAAGAAGCTTTGTTCATGGAATCCACGTTTTGATTTAGGCACAGATAAAGAGTGGGGGAAAGTTTTCACAGTGGATTCAGCTAGACGGGTGTTTTTCGTGAAAGATTGGCGAGGGGGGGACCAGAGATTGGAGTTCAGACGAGCACCTGCCATGGAAATAACGATAAAACAAGGATAGGCTTGCAACGTCTCTTCTGTGGGAGAGAGGTTGCAAGGTAGAGAAAAGGGCATCCCCCACTAAGCCACAAAGTTTATTTTGTACTCTGTCAAGGCAGGATAGGCTGTTTTTAGCAGCTCCTGCCCAGATATGGCAGCAGTATTCCATCCTTGGACGTACTTGGCTTTTATATAGATAGAGAATTGCATCAGTAGTGAGATATCTTTTGGAGCGGTAGAAGGATCCCACCATCTTTCCAGCGACCTTGGCAACAGACTTGATGTACGTGTTCCATTTCAGATCAGGAGTAAAGGAGAAGCCCAGAAGTTTGTCAAAACACGGGGCTTCTCCTTAGTTAGTGAGAGAAAGAGATGAGAAAGCCAGGGTATTTTTCATTCGGCCCTCAAAGTCACCAGTGTCTAGACAATTGTTCAGGTGGCTTGTACTATGAGATATGGTCCTATGTAGTTCTAGAATGGTCAACTCTCCTAAATTTTGCCCTCTTACCATTTGAAAAGTTAGTCTATTGCTAATCGTATGAGACGACATTACCCAGGAATACCAATGGAGCTGACCATGCACATTTTATAGGCCAGAGTGCTCTTCATTTAAGTTGCTGATTTCTTAAATCTAACTTTCCCGATTTTGGGTCACATCGTGCTGCTGTGGGAAGGGATTATCATACAATTTAGTCATATATAACACTTATCATTTTTTAGCTCCTTACATGAAGTGGCTTCATATCTTATTTGGAGTGATTTTCATTTAAAAAATTAGCTAGAGAGGAAAGAAAATGTTGTATGGCATTCACTCTATGCAGGTTGAACCGGCTTCCTCCAAAGGAGAAAATGTCAAGGGAATTTAAATTCACAGGTGGTCCTTGGTCACCTGTAATGTTTGGTTCATTTTTGGTAAGGAAGCTAATATCTTCAGACAGCCTGATTTGATAACAGCAGATGCCCTAACAGGTATTATCACTCTGGGCCAAAGTGGATCTGAGAGCAATGAACTATGGAGCAACTTAACATTCCCCAAAACACCCAAATCGGGCCTCACCACTGAATGTCTTTTGAAGTCATACCCAGGGAAAATGAAAGAATAGTGAAATATGGGATGTCTCCAATTTTAGATCTAGAATGAAAGTCAGTTCTAAGATCTTACGAAAACACGGAGCTTCCTCAACGAGTGTGTCATTTTTGCGTCCGATTCTGAAGATCTAAAAGACCATTGTTTCGTTTCCGGTTTTGTGTAAGCGAACCTTTGGAATAACATGATCAGAAAATCATTCTCTCCAAGGACTCTCTTTTTCTTTTCTTTCATCTTTGTTTTTTTTTTTTTTTTGGTGAGGGGGGGGGGGTAGTGTATTATCTGTTCTTCTATCATGATACCATACTTGCAGCCATTACCTTCTACCTTTATAAGGGGATTCTCCCAGATATTACCTCTTGTTATTTGGAGGGTAGTGTAGCATCTGTTATGTTACCATTTTACCAGGAATTTCATTTCAGAATTTAAAAAGTCATTTTAAGTATATAACATAAGACGTGAAATGTGACATATTTTCTATTACAAAATCTAAAAATAATTTAATTAATCATGCGAACGTTTTCTTGTCTTTTTTTTTTTTTTTTTTTGGACCTTCAGTATTAAGGGACAAATCCATAATTCTTCTGATTGATTAGCCCAATCAAATTCGATTACATTTCCACATTGACACGTGTGGACATTGCAATTACATTAAACTTAATACAAAAAGACACAAAATATTTTGAAAAAATATAAAAATCTTTCTGTAATAATTTGGTAAATTTATTTTTTATTCTTTTGGCGATATTGGTTCAGTTTTATAAAACATACTAGCTGACATAAAAGTGATCTTATTTGGATCCTTCAGACTATTAATCTCATTCTGAGTTTTATTTTATTTTTAAAACGTTTCGGTCTATGTAAATTCTGATCTACTTCAGGATTATCCTTTTGAACTCGGGAATCTTGGAAATCAGAGCAGTGGTTCAAAGAATCCAAATAATATGCATAATCAATCGTCTTCTAAAAAAAAAATAGATTAAAAAAAAATGGTGTTTTTCATTGCCTTAATCATTCAATATTTGAAAGAAAAAAGAGAGTTGTGGATATATATATATATATATAGAATATATAGAATTTAAGTTGTAGCTCTAGAAGGGGAGAATTAATTGAAGTAAATTTTTAAACAGGGTGTAAACTATGTTCAATATCAATTTATTTTCATATATACTGTATATAAAGATCTGGTGCGAATTGAATATAAGAAAACTTCAGTAGAAAAAGCTATCAGTAAAATTTCTGAGCTTAGTTTTAATCTTAATCGTGACAACTGAGTAATCTGTTAATCTCAGTGGAGACAAGACAGATTGTTTAGGGCAAGTTATCAGTAAAAAGATGAAGAAATCTTGCAACATGCCCATCAGAATTCGGCACGCATGTGAGTTTTTTTTTTTTTTTACAAGAGAGTCATACCACATATCAAGGCCTGATGTGTATGGTAATCACTGGGACAACAGTATAGTAACTGTTAGTGGTTGAAACTGGGTATAATTTGATTATTTAAGGAGACAGCTCAACAAGAACTTGTTTACACTGGGCTTGAAGATGACAATATTAGAGTTAGTTGGAAAGCAGACCAACAGAACAGAGTTTCACAGGCGGGCAGTTCTAGGAAAGAAGCTTTATTCATGGAATTTGTGTTTAGATTTAAGCACAGATAGAAAGTGGGGGAAATTGATGATATTGTTTGAAGGTAGGTGAGTGTTTTTTGTGAAAGTCTGGCAAGGGGGTATTGTTGATTGAAGCTCAGACAAGCATCTGCCATGAAAATAATGATAGAACCGAAACCGAAATCAAAACTTATAAAGAATTCTTGGTAAAATTATTTATTACAAGAAATGGAAGGTCATAACAATTAAACAATAAAAAGACTTGGAAGAAAAAAGATGTAAGCGTGACACACAAAATAAGATACACGCTTGTATTAATATATTTTTTTTAACCTATTCGAACTATATGACCACCAAAACAGTTTATACGTATTTAATTTCATGATACAATATATTAATATATTTTTGTCTCCTTGCTTAGGAGGTTAAACATAGGGACATGTCTGGTTTTAAGAAATAAGGACACTATCCCAAGCAGTTAAATTACATCTAAGCATATTAACTATCTATCTATCTATCTATCTATCTATATATATATATATATATAGTAAAGTGAATGCAATGTTTTTCGACTTTGATCATCAATATTATTTGTCCAACAAAATCACTGTTTAATTCTGGATTATAATGTGATTTTATGTGTGTGTGTGTGTGTGTGTGTGTGTGTGTGTGCAACATTGGTACATGTTCTTAGGATGAAAAAATATAATTTTATCGAGAAAGTATATTTTTCTTCTGAAATACTTTTGAAAACACTATTTTAAGAAAACAAGGGAAATAACCCTGCATTTGTCAATACAATGTTACTTTGCTTTGTGTACTGAGCTTTACACATATATTTTAAAGAAAACGTAAAATCTTTTCATATTTCAGTCACATCAGTTATTAATGAAAGTAAAAATACTCTTGAGAAATGTGATGTAGGTATAGCAGATCATATGTGTACCTTTCTATTTACGTACACTTACTTCCTTCCATCTACTTATACTATAAGGTTTTTGATTATTGTTTTTCTTTTTCTCATCAAATCTACCTGAATTTATATAGTCCGTTGATTTTCAATCTAAATGTTGTAACCAGTGTTGATCTATATATTTTGTATAATGTTGGTTTCTCTTATTCTGATGAGAAGCATTTAATTTGAAAACTCCATGGTCTAAAGAGGTACTTTTTCTCTATTATTTCTTCTCATATTGATCTGTTATAATAAAGTTATATGTGACCTTTATTTCTCATCTTTCAGGTAGCATTTTGTAACTGCTCCTCTTAATAATATTGAGTTTTTCCTTTTTTTTTTTTTTACACGGTGATCACCACTTATCAAGGCCCGGAAGCCACTCAGGGATACGGGTTATTGCAAGTACATTACGTTAGTGTGGAGATTTGATGAAGTGTTTACTTAAGGAGGCGGTTCATTAGGAATTTGTTAACATTGGACTTGAAGACATCCAAGTTGTAGTCTGGTGGGAAGCATGCAGGCGGAACAGAGTTCCACAGGCGTGCAGTTCTAAGAAAGAAACTTTGTTCATGGAATCCGCATTTTGATTTAGGCACAGATATAGAGTGGGGGAAATTTTTCACAGTGAATTCAGCTAGACGGGTGTTTTTCGTGAAAAATACAATTAATATATTGTATTGTGATAAGTTTGCTTTGTATAATATATACCTTTTGCTAGCAACACATATTATATATATATATATATATGTATATATATATATATATATACATGATTGCATGACTACTAGTTAGACAAACGGATATACTGTCAACAAATGTATGTTGTAATAGACTGGCAATCTTGGTGTTATAATCTAGCAACTCTATAAAATGCTCCATTGTGAAGGATCTGATAGTAATAGATTCACAACCGACATTTTCTAGTCGACATGATTAGACGAGCAAATTCGAGGAGTGAATGGATTATGCAACACATATATTCAACCCTCATTGGTTAGGTTTTATTTCCATACATCAATACACTGTATACATATGTGTCGACAGATTTTTCCAGCCTTTTTTCGTTTTTGCCAATATTTGGATATTTGTCGTCCGAGAGATGGAGCTTAAACCGCTACCAATTTTGTCATGTTCCGACGTGTCTGTCGAAAGTTTTTGGTAGACATACAAACACAGATTTTGCTTTTTATATATTAGACTAGCGGGGGGGGGGACCGGCGTGGCCTGGGTGTTTGTAGGTGTGTGTGTTGGAGGGGGGGGGGTCAAAACAACCCTGTTTTAAAAAAAAAAAACGTTGTCCGGGTGTTTGGAGGTGTAAAAGAAAAAAAAAGTTTTAGTAGAAAGGTAGGCTTGAACCCCGAACCTTTGACGTGGAGATGGAAACGAAATGGAAAACACCCTGGGACCTAGCCATCTCGGCTACGAGAGAAGAGGAATGAAAAACCTCTTAATTTTACGTTTATAAAATGAAATTAACAGGTGCGAGAAACTTAATTCTCGTGATGTTTGACCTTGAAACATGACGCGGCTTCAAGCCAGTTTTTGCTTGTTTTATACTGAAAAGCAAAAGATATACAGGACGCTCTAAAAATCTGGAAAAAAAATAGCCCGTGAAAGTCGGGCAAATTAATTAGACAGACGACCTCCGTTCGTAACTCATAGATATTATAATTTAGACGTGATATAACAAGTTTTAAGAAGGAATGGGCCGACCGAGAAGTCCAGCGAAAAAAGCCTTTTACAGACATACACAACAAAAAGCGAACATACATACACACATTTTCGCTTTTATATATATATAGATGAAGGTATCGTGTGTTCATTCTTCATTAGCAACCATGACCATCTGGATATACAATAAGAACACAACGAAAACTATTTTACACCTGAATTCGACAAACATTGTATTCATGTGTTTCAATGAAAAAGAGCGTTTCCATTTCGTAATATTATTATTTTCAGATAAAATCTCATTACATCTCACTACAGGCAAATATGATCAGAGATAGATGTATCGCGTTAGTTGTCTGCACACTCCATTTTGTTCATATGAATACAATTTCACAACAAACACACAAGAAAGAAAAAGAAAACTAGCCTCAGGCGATTGCAGCCACATCTGCATCTGACAGACATCTACAATTCCCGACATTTCCTGGGATTCTTTTGCTGGCTTGTAAGTTATCAGTGATGTACATTCTGAAATGTGTATCTGCAATGTTAGATACGTACTGTCTAAAGCTGTGATGTTCATTTGCGAAAGCCTCTTTCTATTATAGACATGTATTATTTTGTTTTATAATACTCTGCTATACCACTCGTGGCCCGTTGGGTCAGTATTTGTCACATATATTATTAAATATATAAGTTCTTAACTTTGAAATTGGTTGATAATAATTTTCCTACAACAAATTATTAACTTGAAAATGGATAACGTCATAAAAAAATGAATGGCAGCTTTTGGCAATTTTTGAAACAATAAATCTCAGTTTTTTAAAATCTACTTTCTTCCCACTGCAAGAAGATGTAACACAAGGTTGGAAGGTAGGGAAGAGTCAATCCCGCCCCCCCTCACCCACACACTTAAAGGAGATACACCCTGGCCCATTAAACATTGCCTGGGCTGTCCTGTCGACATTCCCTGATAAGGGCGCTTCAGGAAGTAAGCAATAATGTTAATCCAACGGAAAGACAGAACGCAACGACCTCCTAGAACTGCACAGGACCAACAAAATCCTGAAGCTCATTTTTTTTAACATTTTCATGTGTGTGTGTGTGTATATATATATATATATATATATATATATATATATATATATATATATATATATATAGGTTTATGGGGAAAGTATGCTTATTCAATTATATTTCACCCTTTATTTAGACCATTCCTTTTATTCATGTTTCGTAGCACAGAAACAATCACATAATTATTGTGTCAATTTTTGAATATTTTCTGCCCAGTTAAAATGTTTTTATTTTTTATTTTTTTATAATAAACAATTACCTTTTGTTGATTTATAAATGGTATGCATTTTAGGTCGATATTGAATAAGTAAATTATGAAAAGCAGAGACACTTTTCTCTTATATATATATATATATATATATATATATATATATATATATATATATATATATATAAAAGAGAGAGAGAGAGAGACATAGTTATATTTTTCTCTTGAAATTTGGATCTCAGATTCGAAGTCTTTGATCTCAGATTCGAAAAGTTCAGTTAAATTAAACAAAACTGAACAAGAGTCTCACAATTTTTCAAAATGATAATTTAACGGAGCCTTAGCACTGCAAAATGTACACTTTTTCATAACTTAAAACGTAAACTAATTTTACAATTACAATATTTTTTTAAATTGATTTGAAGCCGATTTTCGCTTTAAAAAAAAATGTCTGTGATAGAACTTGATTTTCCTCTGATTGAATGTGAGGATTTAAAAAATATTTAAGCCATTTGGGTAGTGGGAGAGTACTGCTGTCAAAAAGAAAAAGTAAGGCGCCTTTTGCCCTCCGCCAGTCTGTGAGACCCTTGGGCAGGGCGAGAACCCACTTTAGCCCCTTCGATCATGGTAACGTGAGTTCATGGAAAGAAGGTAACTGAGGTAATACGAAAGCAAACAGAAATAATTCTGTTCATGGTTTCATATTTCGTTGTGCGTAGCAGAAGATACCTCTGGGTACAATGGTCAGGACAATCGCCGAGTAGGGATACTGCTCGGACGGAAAGAAACTGCAACCCACAACTGCAAAGAAAGCTACGGCAATACATCAAACTCTTTATTCAAGAAACAGGGTAAATAGGGTTCTGTATCAGAATGCCTCACTCAGTAGGGATTACCATGACGACAGTAAGAAACATACATTGACAGTCTGAACACCTGAGCAACATCAAAAATGATGAACAACAATGAATTCATGAATTCCTCGAGGGAGAGAGATAGATGGAGAGTCATAGCTATCAATGCCTGTAACCGGCAGGGGCCCTTCCCCCTGAATTGAATTGAAGCTATTTCAATTTAATGCCACAGACACAAAATTATGTATTCTAAAAAAAAAAAAAAAAAATCCATGAACAGAGTTTCTCTCCCAGAACCAACCACTCGTAGAACACGGTTTCGTTGACCTGCTTCCCGGTTGAATACAATATGGTAAATAAACTGGCTTTGAAACCTAGTAGGTGATTCCCTTTTCTCTTCCCTGCAACATCTTTCCCACGGAAGAGACGTTGTGAGCCTGTCCCTGCTCTATTGTTATTTTCATGGCAAATGCTCAACTGAACTTCAATGTAAGCCCCCCCCCTTTGCCAAACTTTCACAAAAAACACTCGACTAGATAAAACCACTATAAATGATTTCCCCACTCTCTATTTGTGTCTAAATCTAAATACAGTTTCTATGAACAAAGCTTTTTTCCTCAGAACTGCCCATCTATGGAATACTGTTCCGCTGGTCTGCTTCCCAGTTGAATACAGCATGGTAGCCTTCAAATCCAATGGAAACAAGTTCTTGTTGAACCGTCCCCATAAATAATCGAATTCTACCCAATTGACACCATTAATGATTACTACACTACCATTCAGTAACTCTTATCCTTGAGTGGCCTTTGGGCCTTGATAAGTGGTGACGCTCAAGTAAAAAAAAAAAAAAAAAAAAATTCTGAGACCCTTTCGTGGAAACTTGAGAAAATTAAAACTATTTTATCCCATAACTTCAGTTATGTAATCTCTATTCTCACACAATTGTTACTAGAGAAATATATCTTTGAATAGTTCGAAGTGCTTTTTTTTTTTTAAGTCTGATCCCTTGGATTTATTTATATTTTATCATTTGTGAGACTAAGTGATTATTATTTGTACTCACTAGGAGTTCTCACCCATCATTAGCGATTACTTGCTGATAAAACTGGTGATGTTGCCAGAAGTCAATGTGATAACAAGTCCCCCCAGATTTCCAGTACTTTCCATCTCTCTTGATAACTCTTACAAATGATTTTGCATTATCACAACAGCTGTTTACCATTAATTTCTCGCAGGCAACGACCATTGATATTCACTGGAATTTAGGGAGTCAAATTATTATAGTTGTTATCATTATAATATTACTAGCAGGGGAGGGGTTTGATTTCAAAAGTAAAAAAAAAAATATTTGGGTGCCATCAGCTAAAATCGAAACCAAAAGCAAAACTGTAGCATTCAAAGCTGCTGACGTTACTACTGTACCAACGTGACATGCATATGAACTGATTAAAAACTAAAAATAAACTAAGATGAATGTACAAAATGTACAAAGATTTTTTTTTTTTTTTAATTTAAAGCCTTTTTTGACCCCTTTAAAACTATTTTAACAGGCTAAAGACCCAGAAAAGAACGGCCCATAAAAAACCCAAATCATCTGAGGCCCCTAGCGCTGCTCTGCAACTTTTAGTTTCAGAAGGGATAGAGTTGGTAACTATGGAGTCAGACAGACAGACAGAGTGTGTTTTATAAATTAGATTATTATTTTTAGTAGTAGTAGTAGTAGTAGTAGTAGGAGTATAAGTGACAGCAGTATACTGTTAACTTGCACATGCTAACGTTATTTTGTGCCAAATTTGGTGTAATTCTGTTAAATAGATTTGATATCTATATATGTATATTCTTAGTAGTAGTATGGAGTGGTGACATGTTTAACCCATGAAACACTTAGCCTCTAAAAGCCATTTGGTGAAAAATTATGTGCAATTATATTGAGTAGTTTGGGAGCCTATAAATTTCCAAGTCATACATAAATATGAATGCTATCAGAAAACACATTTGTCAGAACTTTGAGCTGAGAGCACTGTTTCTGTCATTTTAGGTCATCTTTTGAGTACTACTCTGGTGTAATCGATCCTGGACATAGACTTTACACATTAATTTCCAATTAATTTTTTGTTTTTTAATCTTATAACATCTTACTACGGGCGAAAAAAAGAACTTTTTGTCTTTCTAAACACCATTTTCTTTGAAAGATTACCATTTTTCAACCAAAACAGAATAATCAAAGAATCAAGCCTGAAGCAGTTTTGAATATTAATGAAAAATAATGAAGAATAAATGTTATAAAAATATCTAAATTCTACAAATCATGACAATGTTTTACTTGGAAGTTTATAGACTTGCAAATCTGTGTTATGCCAGATTGTGTTGTTTATATTATTACAAAAGATATTCCCAGCATAACTAAAAAGGAGTTGATGGTCGTTAAGATTTGCTCCCAACTCGCCTAATTTCAACATAATGGACTATTAAGAGTTGGGTTCAGTTGAGAAAGTCACCAACCTAGGTGTGCCACGTTTGAATTCAGTTCGTTCCACAGAAACACTTTCAATACTTACACAGGATGTTGGCAACCTTCACATGGTCCCTCCTGTAAGTCATCATCATCATCATCATGACGGGCTCCTTACCCGGACCAATGTGTCTCTTCATCTCCAGAGTTTCTTGTCTTCCATCAGCTACTCAGATCTTCAGGTTCACAGTTGGCGTCGTGTGCTATTTGTTGGATGTACGTGGATCTAGGCTGTCCTCTGCTTGCGCGTCCGTGTCGTGGTGTCCATAGCAATACATCACTCACCAATTCATGCTTGCTCCTCAGACAATGACCGGCAAATCATAGGCGTCTTTCTCTGATGGCATTAGATATGGCAGGTAGGTTGCCATAAAGTTGCTGCTTCATGGGATGATTTTGCCAAGATATATTTAGTATATATATATATATATATATATATATATATATATATATATTTTGCCTGTAGACGTACCTCACATAGGTAATATTATCCGAGCTATCGAAAGATTCAATATGACTCTCCTGTAAGTACTCAATGTCTTTTCAGAAAGAATTTTAACCAGAAAGATATTGGGGAAAACCAATGCTAACAATGGAATCATGTGATTCATAAGATATGATTGCATACCTAAAATTCATTTATACTTCCGTACCTGTTGTGAGTTATAGATCTATTATAATTTTTTTATTACATTGATTTACATATTAATACCTTTTCTACTACTGTTGCTATCAGATCAGGCTGTCTGAAAATACTGGCTTCCTGAGATGAAATACACCTAACATTGATGCTTTTTGTTTTTCTACTTTTTTTTGCAAAACTTAATTATGTTCTGCAAAACCCATTACAAAAACAATAATCTACCTTTTCAAGCTTTTCCTTCTTCCCATTTCCCCCTTTCTCTTTCTATCTCCCTCACTTCATGACTGATTTCCTAACTTTAAATGTACCAAACATTAATACTGTAACCCTTCTTCCTCTTCCATTGCAAAACTCATTCATGTTCTGCAGGGTAGAGAACAAAAACAATAAAATCTACTATAAAACAACTAAACCAAACACTACAAACTATAGCAATTGAAAATACAAAGAGCTTGAAGAATAAAAACTTTCTACAAAACAAATGGATACAAACATGAATACTATTTCCAAAATAACTGGATTCGACATTAAATAACCTGAAAAGGGTTGATATGCCGTAAAACAACCGAACCAAACCAAACCAAACCTTTTCTACTATAACAGATTTAATTACTGTTAATACTTTTTTGTGTGTATCAATTCACGTTTTTGATTTGGTTTGTCTAATCACAATTGCATTGAATTGTATTGCACTATTGGGAGCTTCTGCATTTACAGACGTGCAATTTCCATCAAGTTGGCTCGGGTTCACTTGACAGCTGATGGAAATAATCAGAAAAGGTCGGCTGAACGTTCCTCAATTATTAACAAACGCACTGTCTGTTTTTTTACTAATACGAATCTATGAAGGCTACGTTTTTAAAAATTGGAAGAAATAAAAAAAATAATTTTAATCGTGCGGGTTAGGGTTTAAAGTTAGGATTAAGGTTGGGTTAGATACGTTTGTAATTTCATTTATTTTATTTCCATGTTTTTTTCTTGTTCATCATTATAATTTTCTCGTTTCGTGATTGTCCCCCTCCGGTTATTCCCACCAGTGGCCGAGCACAGCCATGGAAACTTCACAGAAACTGCAGATTGATAAGTGCAGGTGTACCCACTATCGTATTGAGGAGGATTATATCATGATAAAAGAATGTGTGCTCAAAAGTATCATGACAACAGAACAGATTTTACACTACCTCATCTTTAAATAGGAGATAACGCCTGGGAGGATAATGTCATGATAATATAAAAGATACAATAATAACCCCACACAAGAATTGAGCATTGAAAAAAAAGTACATTAGTCTGAAATAAACTGAAGCAAGCATTAAAAGATAGTACAATTTAATGAAGTAGTTTTAGCTCCGAAAGTATTATATTCCAAAAATCACATAAATAGATCAAGCAGTATTATTTTTACAAATAAAATCATTTTTAAGCGATTAATGGGAATTTGTAGGCATTACAACATAAATCTTGCAAGTTTTGACTTATTGTTGAGTTATCATCCTTGTTTACTGAGATTTTTGCAAAATTAGCAAGCGAGTCAGTAACTCCTCTGATACTTATAAAATTTGATATAATTTTTTAAATATAAAACTACTTAATCAATATATGTGATTTTTAGAATAAAATATTTTCATTTTGTCAGGGGTAAGTACGTCATACATATTTTCCTTTTGTTTTTTAATATGGAGGAATTCTGGACAACAACCATGTAACTTAATCTTATTTTTAAAATATCTAAATTCACAGAAAGGTAATGTAAAAAGTACTCAAACTCTAGTTGCAAGAAGTGTCCTCAATGATGTCAGACTAAACAAAGTTGGAAGAGAGCTGATAATGAAATACCAAAATCGTATCGTATCGTGTGCGTCATGAAACTGGAATCTTGGGAAAATTTCAACCATTTCCAGTAATTATAGAAGTCACTGAGCTTATATGAAAAAGAACTTACAAATTTTCCTAGCAGATATACCTGGTGAACCAAGTGCAGGATAGATCCAAATAATTACACTTACAGGCGCGGTTCAAAGTCCAAATCTCTGAAATAGGCAGTGAATGTCTGGCATCAGCAAGTATGTTCCATTCACCGCAAATACAAAGCGAAAAGAAAACTTAAAAAAGGGAAAATATTTTTGCGGACATTTTTTTTTTTCTTAGTGTGGATTGATGAGGATTTGTGAAGACTGACAACAGATAAAGAAAAATGAATATGGGTCACAGGTATTGTATCACTGGTTATATCATTTCATATGAAAGAGTATTAAATTTAGTAGTCAGTACCAAGCCATCTGACAAATTGAAAGATCAGAAGCTAGAAATCCTTTCTCTCTGATAGGCTTATAAGAGCAGTCGATGATGGACTGAAAATCAGAAATTGTATTAACGCTGGCGTCTCTCAAGGTTCCATTCTGGGCCCAACTCTCTTTCTAATCTTCATTGATGATCTCCCAAATCACATTCTTAGATCATTTATAGACATTTATGTAAACGACACCACAATCTATGGCAACACTTCAAAGACCAGCAATGACCAAGATCTTTCTGATTCTTTCTCTTCTGATCTTGAGAACGTGGTGCAATGGGGAAAAAAGTTGCTGGTTAATTTTAATGTATCAAAAACCAAGCTTCTCTATTCTCATCATAATCGATCTGATCCTCATCACACCCCAAATGAAACGAATGTCTCTCGTGTTGGGGAAGCCCCACGTCTTGACAAGCTTCTGGGACTGATCTTCACTCCTGATTTGAAATGGAACAAATACATCAAATCTGTTGCCAAGATCGCTGGAAAAAATGGTTGGATCACTCTACCTCCCCAGCAGGTATTTCATTGCTGATGCAATTCTCTATCTGTATAAGAGCCAGGCACACCGTAAAATGGAGTACTGTTGCCACATCTGGGCGGGAGCTGCTCCCACAGAAAAGACGTTGCAAGCCTGTTTCTGCTTTATTATTATTTTCATGGCAAGTGCTCGACTGAACTCCAATCTACGATCCTCCATTGCTCAACTTTCACAAAAACACTTGATTAGCTAAAACCACTATAAACGATTTCCTCCACTTTCTATCTGTACCTAAATCTAAAGGCAGATTCTACAAACAAAGTTTTTTTTCTAGAACTGCCTGCCCATGGAACACTGTTCTGCTGTCCTGCTTCCCAGTTAAATACAACATGGTAGCCTCTTCAAATCCAATGTAAACAAGTTCTTGTTGAGCTGTCCTAATAAATAATTAAGTTCTACCCAATTTACACTATTTATGATTACTACACTACCACCTTACATTCATTAACACTTATCCTCGAATGGCATTCAGGTCTTGATAAGTGGTAGCTCCTAAGTAAAAATAAGAACAAAAAAAAAATAGAAAGTTGGCATATAAATAGACTAGGATTGTCTCCGCTAAATCACAATAAAAAATCTCCAGCTGGATACAGGTTCAATGCCGTAAGTTAAAGTATAGAAATTTTCTATGAAGTAAAAATATTTATCTAAGTAATCTGGTTATTACGGTTCATCTACATTATTCTTAGAGGAATCTGTGACATATTTCCATTTAATGGGCGCCTGGCACGAACAGAAACCCAATATCATTATACTATCTTTAAACAGAACAGATACTATCTTTGGAGCCTAGTCAGGACGCCAAGAAGGTATATTTTAGGTTCGTGTATGACCCAAAAGCAACATCATTTTTTTATTAACCTTTTTTGTTAACATTGGTAAGCTGGAGATCCTATTTAAATAAATAAAGAAGTATAGAAGGTGATAACATACTACAAACATTAAATAAGCAAATCTATATACTAATAATTTAATGTTTGGAAATATTGTTATCACCTTTTATCCTCCTTTTGAATAAATAAGATCTCCCAATCAAGGAATTTATAATCTGTGACACATGTACATACTTTAAAGGTATTGCAGTATTGATATATAGATTGTTCCACTTAGCATGCCTCCATAGATTAACGAACATGAAGTAGTAAGACAAAATACCAGACAGAGAGATTTTAGATCTGCCAAGACTCTCTTTAATACACACAATGCTGCAGCAGTGTCAGTTTCGTCGGGTGAGTCATAGATGCCGCATGTCAGATTCAAGACTAATAAAACAGCTCTTAAACACCAAACTGTTCAAAAAAAAAAAAAAGACCCGTAGGAGAACAGAGGAAGCAGTTCAAGGACAGCTATTAGGTATCTCTCAAACAGCTTAGTTTGTATTCCAACTCCTGGGAAAACTTAGCCCAAAGCAGATACTCCTGGCATACTACCAGCCACAAAGGGGCCACGACTGATGAATCTGCACACATATTGAAAAATGTGAAAGGAGAGGTACTATTAAAAAAAAGACAGAAACAGTCAGCACCTGTCAATAGATCAAACAGTAGGAAATGCAAATGGAGCATTACAGGTTTATGTTTTGATTTTAGCTAATAGCACCTGTCATTTTTGAAATCATTACTACATATTAGGTACGATATTCAATAGAGAATTGGCCCTGTAATAATAAATACAAAATCTGCATGAATTAAAATATATTTAAGCGTATTTTAAGACTGGGCAAGGCTGGCGTCCCCCCTCCCGCCCTCCTGTTAGTGTTGAATAAAGTTGTCAAATGTAATTCTATAGGTAGGATAATTATTTTATATTGCTAGAATACATATTAGAATGCAATACTCTTAAAACATTACTCCTAGAAAACATTACTCTCAGAATAAATTGATCTATGAAAGTTCTTTGGCAGTGGTCATCTGGCCCTTTATTTGGGACTAGCAGGGGTGCCTGGGGGTGCCGAGTGTTTGGAAGTGTGTGTTGAGTACAAAAAAAAACGTGGTAGTAGGCAGGCAGGCTCAAACCCGTGACACGAAGGTGGAAAAGAAAGTGAAAGAAAACCTACCCCTACTGCATGACGCGACCGGAAGTGTAAATTTTTCAAATTTAACATAGTCAATCAAAAAGATGACTTGCGGAAATGGCGTTGCTTTTAACCCTCCCATGAAGGTCGTTTTTAATGTGGGGGAAAGCAACTTCCCCCCAAAAAGGGGCACCCTGGCAGTATCCAAATAAATAGTAATTGCCTCAGTATGAAGGGTTTCCTCTACATTGACCAAGGACCAATTAGAGAACTGATATTATTCGGCCAGGAGGCCAGGAGTTGCGATTACGTTCGATTAGTTTTGCTTTACAAAAAAGACAGACAAACAGCCAAAACGAGGGAATTTTTTAAAACTCGATCAAAAAAAAAAAAAGATAGAGACGATGTCCGCTTGCGAATCTGAGATAATGCAATCCAGGAAGTATAAGGAAACTTCTCCCAGAATCAAACTGACGCGAGAACTTTGACGCAAAAAGCCTTTCATGGACATATACAAACACGTACGCCCATTTTGTCTTTTATATATTTGGGATGAAAATAAAAAAAAGAAATAAGGTTTTGATTTTTAGAAGAATATGACTGAATAATAGATTAACTTATAGATACTAGGGCATCACGTGACTAATACCTTCTCTGACATCATGCCTAGCTGAAAAAATGGTCCAAGTGAAATATTGCAAGTCAGTTAACCATGGATCCCATTCTAAAGAATCATGTGTCGCCATCTATGGCTTTCAGGTGATCCCTTTTTGTTGTGGCCATGCTGACAGGGCGATTCACCAACATAGTTGTCTTTTGTATATCTGGTGCAGTATATTAAGTCAAATAAATTGAAACTATCACAGGGAGGTGCAGTATATTAAGTCAAATAAATTGAAACTATCACAGGGAGGTGCTGGATATTTGTGCCTGAAAGTGTAAATGTGTCATTGGTAATGTATTGGCATATTTTGCCTTTAGGTTTGTTTCCTTGAGGTGTTAGACTGTTATATATTTTGGTGGATGTTAGTAGAGAAAGTAAGGTTGGAGTCTATTGTCTTGCATTAATGGATGGCTTGTTGTATATTGTGTTGATGGTTGGGTCACGTTCTACCTGTTAGAATATTTTTTGAGGGAGTCCTGTAGTTTGTTAGTGCTGTGATCGAGGTCCAAACCATTGGTATTTGGTATTTTTTTAATATTTTTATTTTAGTAGATTTTATCTACATATAATGTAATATAATCTATATGTCTTCCAGATTTAAAAAATTATTTTGGTAGAATAGTTTCCACGGAGAAAGTGGGTAGCTAAAATTCCTATCCTTCTGTCGTACCTGATTGAATCTGAGCAGATCCTTTTGCTGTATAGGCATTAATGATGAATCTTTGTATGGCAGCTGTCAAAATTAAGGGAACTATGTCTGTTGGTGGGTTTCGTGTAAAATGATGTAGAGATTATCTATCTATATATATATAAAAGGCAAAATGTGTGTGATCATTTTATGCATGTCTCGCAAAGGCTTTTTTCGCCGATGCTCTCGAGTGGGGAGAGGGTTACTATCGCTTAGAACTGTTTATATACCCCCTAGATAATAATATCTAGGATTTGGGAACGTGGGTCGCCTCTAGATTTATTTACGTCGATTTTTACAAAATTATTGCTATTTCTGCCCGTCTTGTGTTCGTTCAGCTTTTTCGTATAAAAAGCGAAACTAATTCAAAACTAAGGCACTGTTCCCAGCAATCGCACCGGGAAACGTCCAGAAGCAATCAGCTTTGATCAATGTTGGGCCAAACTCCATATATCAGACAATTGCTATTCAATCTGGACAATAGGGAGCTGGTTTCCCCCTCCCCAACATCTTGGGGAAAAAGCCAGTCAAAGTTGGGTAAACAAACCCAAAAGCTGCCCCACAGCAAAAGTTAACTCTGTGACTTCTATTTGACCTCATTAATGAGGTCAAATAGAAGCAGCAGAGTTAACTTTTATTGCGGACACGTGTCAATTCTGTTTTTAATACTTAAATAAATAAATTCAAACATGCTTCAGTTAGTATTTCGCCGTGGCCCAATAGTGAACGTTGCATGTTTTTTTTTTTTTCACACTTTAATTTCCAACTTTGCCTCAAGGGTTTGAGTTCGATCCTCATACTTACCTACCAAAACTTTTTTTCTATTTTACACCCCCCCCTCCCGGAGTTTTGATTTACCTAAAACCACACACGCCTCCAAACACCCGGGCAGCGCCAGGTACACCCCCCCCCCGCTAGTATAAATATAAATGGTGTTGGGGAAATTGATGGTCTAACTTTGGGAGATGTGTAAATAATAATAAAAAAGTTCCCATAAACATAGGTTCCAAAATGTTTGGTTTTAGTTTTATAGGCCATTGAAACAAATATTGATCAAGGTTCTTTGATCTAAATAACTAAAGTCAGGGGTTTATACAATTATAAGAAAGTTAGGCACTGTTATAACAAAACTGTGCTCATATATACACACACACACACACACATATATATATATATATATACATATATATATATATATATATATATATATATAGAACATCATCCTGAAATTATGTCATCGATTTTCCATCTTGTGTATGGATGTGTCTGTATAAGACATATATATATTTAAAACCTACAAAAAGAATTTTTTTAATTAAAAAAAACATTACAATAAAGTTTTGATAAAAAATTTAAATTATAAAATATAAATAAAACAGGACAAATTAAATACAAAGAAATATTATCGAGCACTCTAAGTTGAAATTAAAAGTCGGTCACTCAAGCTTACATGCGCAGATCATGATGTTATAATCATTAGATCACTCTCACCGTCTAGAAATTTACGCTTTATATAAATTTTAATTTCAACTGTATTTCTTGGAGCTAACATTGGCCGTGTGGTTTGTTCCTTGTTAATGCACTCAAAGATGGCTTCTTGGCCGGGTTCGAATCACTCGACTGACTATAATGGTAACTCCCTGCACTGATGATGAAACACTAGTGTCTATAGGTATTAAAAAATAATTATGTGTGTGTGTGTGTGTGTGTTTGTGTGTGTTTGGTTTAATTCGGTTTTATACAAAGGGATAAGATGGGGTGGAAGTTTTTTTTATTAAACTTCATTTTTTTATTTTGTGAACCTAACTTCATAAAGATGGAGATATATCAGAGATTTATAAATAAAGCGATATTAAACCCATAAAAGAAAATATAATCGAACACTTAGACGTAAACAAGATTTAATCTCAATAATTTGATATTGCATATAAAAACTTGGGCAAATACTACGGAAATATTCTTAAAATGGCTTTACAAAATAAAAGCGGTTAAATCTTTTGCTATTCTATTCGTTTCCTTTTCAAGGTAATTTTTCTTTTGTTGTTTTTGTGAAAAACCATAGTTTTTATTCAACACAATATGGAAACAATCTTTTCACTGGAAAATGATTAAGTTTCTTTTGTAGAAATCTTATTTAAAAAAAAAATTATTCACAGACTGAAGCTATTGTATAACTACCGTTCAATCTGTCGCACTTAAGCGTTTTCCTAAATATCTTACTATTTTAAATCGACAGGATCTAAAAAAGAGTCTCAAATCTTATTGGTCCCGCACTATTAGCTAAGCTTCAACCTCTGTCCCATCATCGTAATGTTGGATTTCTGTACTTGTCTTACACATACTTTAATAGAATGCGTTCTAACGAATTCATAGCATTTGTACGTTCCTCAATATACATACTCCTGACTAACCTGACAAGCTTCAAAATCCTATCTCTTCACTATTGAGGTCCCGAGGTGCAGGAAAATCTTCTAAAATAATAGTTTCTTCCTATCGGACTGCTAGACTTTGGAATTCACTTCCTATTTTTTGCTTCCCTAACCTTAAAAAGTTTAAATGTACTGTAAACAGACATCTCACTGCTCAACTCCCCACAGTCCTCTATTCAACACGATCCCAAATAGTAGCCCCTTACGTCCAAGTTGTAATATGCCTAGTTTAAGGTGAAAATAAATAAATAAAAATATGATACGGTCAAGCGATTTCCTTTCATATATCAGACTCTTGTTTGAAATAAGATTTACATTAAAAATGCAAATTGAATAGAAATACGCTAACGTTTTCTATATAAATCTCTCTCTCTCTCTCTCTTTCTCTCTCTCTCTCTCTTTCTCTCATCTCAACATAGCCCCCAGTGGTTTCCTGATAATTAGATTTTATACAATTTTTGATGCTATAACCATAACATTAATGAAATATGTATTTACATTGCACATTAAACACAAAACCTCCATCTGAAAAACGCGCACAGTCTAAAAGTTCGTTTTTTCTTTCTTGGTTGATGTTTGGCATTAACATTACAGGGTCCAGTCAATAATAGGAAACAAATATTTCAATAGTTGAAGGTTGAGGCATGAAACTTCTTGCATTAATCTGCTTCCTGGGGCAATGCTAGGGTACAGGTCAGTTAGTATATACTTTTTTTTCCCCCTTTATCTAAGATCGATGGTTCGGATAGAGAGAAAGATATGTACATCGAGATTAGCCTACTGGAAACCGTTTGTTATGACAAAAAATGAAGCAGTAAATATGGAAATTATTGAATTACAGAGGATAAAATAAATATACATATTAAAAATAAATAAAAAAATATATATAAAGAAAAATAATTACTATTAAAACTCAGAAATGTTTTATTAATAAGATACCAGATTAACCAAGTCCATAGGCCTCAACAGTTGTGATGCCAAAACGACTGGATAGAATTGCCATTTTTCCTTTAAAAAGGGGAAATTATCGAACTTTGAATGCTACCTGCGAGGACACATTGTTAACTAGTAATTTGGTTAGATCTACAATTTAAATGAGATCGGTCACTGGAGACATAGATTAATTTTTTTTTTTTTTCTCTGGCAGATACATTCTATTTTAGTGGCAGTGTTAATGGATATCTCTGGATTTGCAGGTCCTCGTGCAATGAATTGTTCCGATTGTAGTAGAATTGCATTTCAGTTACAAAAATGAATCTTACCAAATGAAGTGGCTGTCTGTCATAACCTATCTATCGAGTATAACTGCAGTTTAAAATTTAAAAAAAAACAATCAATAAATATATTTATTATTTCACCGTTAAAGCATTGCTTTTCTTCTTTAATCTAATACGTTATGCAAACGAAACGATGCCGTTTTGAATCTGTTCCATGAAGAATGGAGATGCTGTCAAAATGTCTTTCATGCACAAAAAAAAAAACTTTTAAAATCTGATTAAAAATAACCAATTTAAATACAACTTCTGTTTTCTGTGCGTAATTTTCAAAGAAATCGAAAAGAAGCTACTTAAATAAAGACGCATTAAAGTACTAAGAGAGAGAGAAGGGGGGGCATAAATTTTAGCCAAATCTTTTGAAGAAATGCTATACTCCTTCAGCTCTCCCTTTTAAATTATTAAGAAAAGAAGCGATTTTTCTTATTGTATTTATTGTTTGGGAAAAATTAAATTCTTTATTTGAAGTAGATGTGTAAATTTACAGATTCTTTCAGTTGACAAAAACATATATATATATATATATATATATATATATATATATATTAGCAAAAGTACCCGTCCTTGACTGGGTTCAAAAACAGCCTACAGAAAATGGACTCTGATTTATGAACGTATGATAGGTTATGAAAAGGAAGGGTTGTAAAGAGATAGCTTCGAATTCGGGGGTATCAAAACCAAAGCAAAATATGATGAAAGTAAAAATAAAATAGATAAACCCCAGAATTTATTATACCATACCTGTTCACACTGAAACACTTATCACAATATTCTGTCGATCTATATTAAAAAACCTTGTTAAACTTTGTGACATATTTACATTCTATGGAGGTCAGGCGTGAACGAACACCCCATAATTGTATTATACCATATTTCTTCCAACTGAAACATAATTATCAAAGTATACCTACGCAGATAGATAATAAAAGTCTTTATTAAAGTTTGTGCCTATTTCCATTCCATGGAGGCCAGGCGCGAACGCAGACCCCACAATTTTATTATACCATCCCTATTTAAGTTAAAACATACTTATCAAAGTATTCTTATGTACATCTATATCAAAAACACTTGTAAACGTTTTTTCTTTTAATTATTCAATTTTTTATTTCCATACTTTGTGGACCAGGCGCGAACGCAGACCCCACAATTTTAATTAACCACCGTTCTGCTCGATCAAACATACCCATTCCTGTGTCTCGATACATCTTCTATCATTTTATATAATCAGTTTTTTAAAATAGTCAACCATATAGGAGCCTATTCGTAACCAGACACATACACACACATTCAGCTTTATATATTATAGATATATATTGTTTTCATTTGCCATATTGGAAGAAGAAACACCTTCCGATACAATGCTAAAATGATGTGAATTTCGGTTGCAAAAAAGGAGGAGGAAGAATTATGAAAATAATTAAGGTTTTTAAAACAGCAGCTGCTACAGATGCACAGGATCATGTAATTATACGAAAAAGATGTAAAAAGAAATTTGACTAGATCTGTGGAGAAACGAATTGCAATACAAAGATATACATTTGGCACGTATCTAATACGTGCAGTAGAGTGAGATTTCCCCTAATTCACTAGCCAGAATAACTTCATAAACGAAAGGTACATAAAAAATTCTGTTTCGTTATTCATTTTATGATAAATTGATCAATGTCAAGCAAAAACAATTTACTTTTATTACCTTTGGCGGTTAATAAAGAGAGAGAAAAAAAATAAAGAGAGAGGAATATGACTAAAGAGACACTATAAAATGGAAGTTGTAGTTCAAACAAGATACAATAAGAAAGTGTGAGAATGATAGAAAGAAAGAGATATTTAATTGGTGCATATGTTGAAAATTATAGCTAATTAGAACAATTAAAATGAACTTTTATAAAACCCAAATAAATCCCAAAATCAAGGAAATTTTTAACATTTTGTATGATTAATACACACACGCACACACACACATATATATATATAATAGAATTAGCATTAGAGAAACAAACGTTGATTAATTCAAATTTAGATTATATATAAGTTAAAAGAAAAAGGCAATCAAAAATTTAATTATAAATTCATTTCAACCCAATAATGTCTTTTCAAATGCACAAGCTGGTTGAGAGTTGACACATAAATTCAAAATCGTACCATTCTACGATTTAATAACAATTTTGAAACAAAACTTTTTTTTACACACTTTTTCTAGAGGAGTCAAAATGAACAAAGGTAATCCATAATGATTACTCGAATATTCATTTTGGAGAAAAATTAAGAAAGATGGCACATGAGTGATCATAGCTCTCAAATAATGAAATGTCAGACACAAAGTCCAATAACAGTCAACTCAGTTCAAAGAAACAACAGAACTTTATAATCTTTGATTGTTTTCTATGTTATACAGGCTGTCATCTGGTATTTCAGTGTTTTTGCTTCATTTTTGGTCGATGAAGTTCATAAAATATTTTGGTTTTCTGCCTTTAGCTTTTTTTGGGCCTCGTTATTAGTTTCGTTTTGTTGGGAGGGGGCACGTAGAGGGGCGAAAGATGCCGTGATGGTATGAAGGTGGGAGTAAGTCTGAATGGAATTCTTTCTGAAGAAAAACATCTTGCTGCCCATATCTCTACATAGTACCCCAGTAGTTGTTGCCCCTGTTAGTAGCCCCCTACACCAAAGTGGCAATGTGCCTTGTATGGGGTGAAAATGTAATTAAAAAAAGAAAAAACTATTTAAAATGGTAAGAAGCAGATAAAAAAAAAATAAAAAATTTCTGAAGAGTGACCACTAGGGCTGTGACAAGCATATTCTTTTACAAAAGAATATTCTTTGCATATATTTCGTTAGAGAATATTCTTTTAACAAAAAGCATATTCTTTTTTTTTAAAGAATATTCCTTTAAAAAAAAGCCTATTCTCTTAAAAAAAAGAATATGCAAAATATTTATGGAATAAGTTTGGCGAAAATATGCTGAAATAAATATTTGCATACGAGTCTTAATTTTACGAAGTTTTCTTTTTTATATAAATTAAATTAAACATGGTAAAACCTTCGTAGTTGTGAATTTACAATAACCTTTGGTTCCTAATGAGAGCCATTCTATTAGAGGATTATATTAGGGACGAAATATCCGCGTATCCTTTTTGTCCTAGGTCTCCAGGGCCGATATATCGGCCCCGTAGTGTCCAAAGGATTGTAACTACAATTTGTATCGAAAAAATAGCCAGGTTTAAATATGGTCCAGTAATCTCCTACGATTGGAACGAGTATTTTTTTTTCATTATAAGACTATTTTAGCGGACAACCAAAGAAGCTTTAATTTTGATAATTTAAAGACTAATTTAATCATAAAATGCAATAAATAAAATATTTAAGTTCGATAGAGTGTTCAATTGTTCACAGTATATAAACAGTATATACATTAATGAGTAGGGCAATGTCAAGAATATTCTTTAATAAAAAACAATTCTTTACATATATTGGGTTAGAGAATATTCTTTTGATAAAAAGCATATTCCTTAAAAAAAAAGAATATGCTTTTTAAAAAAGAATATGCAAAATATTTATGGAATAAGTTTTGTTTTGCCAAAAATATGCTGAAAGAAAATATTTGGATAAGAGTTTTTAATTTATTCATTTTTTTAGATGAATTAAACGTGGTATAACTCTAACAGATGTGAATTTACATAAAAAAGGGTCTAAAATTTGGTCTGTTGAAAAAGAGTGATATTATAGGCATATATATAAATATGTACAGACATCTCGTCCTTGTAGATACTCAAAGCGTGTTAGTATCCAGGACGAATTTACAAGATCTAAAAAAAACTAAACAAAAAATGCCGAAAATAATTAGCACTCCTGCTGAACGGATGGCAAGATATGCCGATGAATTTGAAGATTACCAGTTAACTGGCAATTGCTTAACCTGCAAATACTGCAATATTCAGGTAGGAACAAACTTTAATACATAAAATTTGCAATATAGTTGACTAATAGATTGGCGTTGTTATAGTAGTTTTGTTTTTGAAATTCTATAACGGTAAATCTAGCTGTATTAAACTTTGATTGAACGTTGAAATTTACAATTTATTTTATCTACTTTTTACGTTAATTAATAAATGTTAATCGGCTTCAAATAACTTTTTCCACCCTTCCTTTAAATGTATATATTACCATTAAATAATTGATTTTTATTTTTACAGATCAAAAGTTGTAAAAAATCTTTAATAAAGCAGCATTTAAAAACCAACGCACATCTGGCAAAAAAGACCTACACGGCAACGTTAGGCAAAGTTCCTACTGCAGCAACTGATTTAGGAGCCAATACGAATAATTTATTCAACGCTAACTTATGCAAAGCGTTGATTGCAGCGGATATTCCGTTTCATAAACTGAGCAATAATGTGTTCAAAGACTTTCTTCATAGCTACATACATAGAAATATTCCAAATCAGACTACACTAAGAAAATATTACGTTAGTGAAGTGTACGAAGCAAAAGTGAAGTCACTCAGAGAAAAAGCTGCTGGAATGAAACTGTGGGTCTCGATTGATGAAACCACTGATGTAGAGCAGCGTTTTATCGCTTGCTTTGTGTTTGGCATTCTTGGGGTAGAAGAGGAACGCAGCAAGTGCTATTTGGGAAATATTGCATGTCTGCCAAAAGTTAATCATTCTACAATTACTGCTTTTTTTAATGATTCGTTGCAGTTTTTGTGGCCGCAGCAAGTCCTTTATAATAATGTGATCCTTGTAACCACTGATGCAGCTGCATATATGTCCAAATCTATGAATGCTCTTCAGGTTTTATACCCGAAAATGGTGCACGTTACTTGTTTGGCCCATGGCTTGCACAGGGTTGCGGAATTAGTCAGGCAGGCGCACCCAAAAGTAAATAAACTGATTTCAACTGTAAAAAGTATATTTTTAAAAGCACCCAATCGGATCGAAAAGTTCAGGGAACTAGCCCCAGGAGTGCCCCTTCCACCAAATCCCATTGTAACAAGATGGGGTACGTGGTTAGATGCAGCGCATTATTACGCTAAACATTTGCCCGAAATTACTCCTGTCATAATGTCTCTAGATTCAACAGAGGCCCAAAGTATATTGGAGTCCAAAAAACTGTTGGATGAGGAATCACTGCCATTTGATCTCGGCTTTATCGCCAACAGTTTTTCCATTTTAACAAAAAATATTGCAAAGTTGGAGACGAAAGGGCTGAGTCTTTCAAAATCTATTGAATTAATTAGAGAGGTCGAAATGACACTTGAGGAGATGGATGACTCCCAATTTCGTAAAAAGCTGAAGAATGTCATTTCAAAGAACAAAGGTTTTGCTACTTTAAAACGTCTCGATGCACTTATTAGTGGGAAGGCTTTTGAAAATGAAGGAAATTTGGATGACATAGATCATTTAAAAAATTTTAGTGCCGAAGAAATGGCCAGCTTGAAATATGCCCCAGTAGTCTCATGCGACGTGGAACGAGTTTTTTCCCAGTATAAGACCGTTTTAGCAGACAACCGCAGAAGTTTCAATTTTGAGAACTTAAAAACGCATTTAATTGTAAAATGCAATGAATAAAATATTTGTTTAAGCTTGATAGTGTTTAATTGTTAGAAGTATTTATAGCATAAAAATAAACGTTTTTTTCTATATATATTTTCTTGTGTTTTCGGCATTAACTGAAGCTTTTACAAAATCATCAATAGAATTTATAAAAAAACAAATAATTAACCCTTTCGACCCTAACATTGCAAAATTACCAACTACTCAACTATACCCGTTCTATTAAAATACTATAGTAAGGCCGAAATATCTGTAGGTCTTCTTTTACCTTAAATCCCCATGGCCGATATATCGGCCCATTGGAATCGAAAGGGTTAATATTGTTGCAAACGTAAATCTAAGGTACCTAGCATAAATATATTCGCTCGAAGTACAGTGAAAATATGCGATTTATAAAAATAAATATACGGTAGCCAAAGAGAATATTCCGTCTCAAAGCAGCATATTCTTTTTAAAAAGAATATTCCTATGCAAAAAAAGCATATTCTTTTTAAAAAAGAATATTCCCGGCATATAAAAAGAATATAGAGAATATTTGAAAGAGAATATTGTCACAGCCCTAGTGATCACACTCGAAACAGTAAACAACCACCACATATATTACAACAAAAATTCATTGATTCTAGAGAAATAAATAGAATTAAAAGTCTTCAGAAGAATTAGAAATTCAGAGAAGTTTCACTAAATTCCGTTGTATAATTTTAGAGAGAAATGGTACCGATGCCTTGTGAGTTCCGACGCCAAGGCGAAAGGTGAATGATAATGGCCATTTTGTCCAGTATTATTCTAGAAGCAAAATGCATACGTTAAATCAAGTGGAAAGACAAAGATAAAAATACTGGAAGCTAATAAAAGGAACTAAAATCTACGCTGCATGCTAAAACACCCTTATTTTTAAACAGCGAAATGAACAGCTTACCCTCAGCCGCCCGTACACACGTTTGTATAGATACATACACGTTGATGTCATATGTGGTCTTTGTTCATACTGTGTGGCGCTACACACATTTACATGTAAACATCGTCACAAGGAAACCAAGATAAGGAATAACTCAGCTCACTTTCCACTGAAATAACAGACATTTATTTCCAGGTACTTTCCCCAAATAACATCTTGTCTGTTGTTCAAACCTGTCCCTCTCGACCCATGTGTGTAAGACGTTTATCTCTGTTTTTTCTCTAACGTGATCATCAGTCTGCACACACATTCTCCTTTTTACAATTTTTTCCTTCTTCCTTGCTGTAACGTCACCTTGCACATGGCTCAGTCATTTGCATATAGCTGCCATATGTGCATCCATGCTCAGTTACAATACTGTGTGACTAGTATTACTACTGCTTGTTTCAACGTCCCATGTATCGCACATTAATCAAACACAAACATTAATTTACGGCTAATTTCATACACATCGACTCCCTCTACGAATATATAAAATACAAATGAACTTACAATGAATGTCGATGCCTCAGTTCAGTATTAAGAGACAATGGGCACCTCTGTAAGAATAGCTGGGCATGTAATTGTGAGGCAAGGGTTGTGCAATCCCCAACCACACCTTCTTTGGATCGACACTGCTTGGGTCCAGTGGCAAGGAGAGGCCCAAGACTGGAAGCACTGTGGAGATAAGTGGAGAGTATACACAGCGCCTGAAATTCCAAAGTGGTCACCCATTTTAGCACTTACCAGTTTCAACATTGCTTAACTTTGATGATCTGATGGAAACCGGTGTGTCAACATGATTATATCAGATATACTATGAATGTCTGCATATGCAAAATGAATTTTACCAGCAAACTATTAAGGTTTGAAATGCTTTAGCGAAGAGTGGGAGAAGACTTATGATCGATAATTTTGTGGGTCAGTTATGTCTACGATCGATCAATGCTTCCGTTCAGTCTCGAAAGACAAAGGATACCTCCTGCAAGGGCAGCTGTGCATGTAATTGTGTGGCAAGGGTTGTGCAATTCCCAACCACATCTCTCCTAAATCGAAACTGTTTGAGTCCAGTGGCAAGGACAAGTTCAGAACGACTGGAAACAATGCCGAGATAAGCAGAGAGCACATATAGCACCTGAAAGTCTCAAATGGTCACCCATTTAGTACTGGCTAGATTTAACGTTGCTTAACTTAGGTGATCCAGCAGGAACCGGTGTGTCAACGTGATTATGTCGTACATAGTTATTTCAACAGAGTTCTTGAAAACTTGTACCAGTGGCAATTTTTCCAGCTATCAAAAAAGTAAGAATATTCAAAGCATATATATATATATATATAAAGTGGCCTGGCAAGATCACAGGGGAGACAACCAAAGCAGCAAAACTGAAGCTGTCTGCCAGGACACTATATATACAAACGTAGGCAAATTTGGCAATATTTTATTGGTTTGAAAATATAGGTTTTTTTTTACCAATTGTCATAAAATTTTAACCATAAAATAGTATTATAATCTTCAAAAAGCTTGCAAATTTTCATGTAGTTTCGTCCCATAGAACCAAAGATATGAACATTTCAGTATCCAATTTGGTTATAAATAAATAAATATATATATATATATATATATACATACAGGGTGACCCAAAACAACGGGCCCCAACTCTAATTAGGCCCCATTTCTTAGTGTTTTGTCCGAATTAAATGAAACTTCGGTCATAACCAGTTTATTATATTCAAAACATCACATCAAAACGCTAGGGTCTTTGGCCTTTGTTTCTCCATTCTACAGCATATGTTCTAGATGGCCTCCATTTAGCTTATTTTTTTTGGTCACCCTGTATATATATATATATATATATATATATATATATATATATATATATATATATATATACACAATGCCACGCAAAAGTATTGGATACATTACATTTTTCTTCATAACTTTAATTAGGGTCCAAGATTTTACCTAAAATTTGGTCAGTACATTCCTATTACTATTCTAACTAATATTTGGGGTAGTAATTACAAAATCAAAATTTAGAAAGTTTATATTTTAGGAAAAATATAAATTAACAAACGCAAAAGTATTGGATACATTGATTTAATATTTGGTTGCATAGCCTTTGTTATGTTCAACAACTTCCAGTCGCTTTCTATAGTTGCACACATGTTTTTTTGCAAAGATTTGCAAGTATTTTGTGCCATTCTTCTTTGCAGAACTCTTCTAGTTGTTGAATATTTTGTGGATTCCTTTGTGAACATTGATCTTCAATATTTTCCACAAATGTTCAAATAAGAACGTCAATTTCGTTATTTTTAAGCCATTCTTCGGTTAGTTTGACAGTACGCTTGAGATCATTGTCGTTCTGAAACACAAAATTGCTATTATGTCCCAACAAATCAGCAGATTTCCGGAGGTTTTTCTCCAGAATATCCCTGTATAAACACCCATTCATTCTGCCATTGATGATTTCTAATCCACCAGTACCGTTGGATGAAAAACACCACCCTTACCAAACTTAACCCTCATATATATATAATGTTTGGAGAGGACAGGGCCAGCTTAGTAAAATATTTCTTTACTACTATAGAATGGAAAATATCTGGTCCACATGGGCTGCAAGGTTTTTATGATATCCAAGTTGTGTGAAAGGATACTGGTGAGATCATCTAGTGTGGTTTTAATCTGTATTGGGAAATTAGGGAGAGCGGTTTGTAGAATTCAAGGTGAAGTCTAAGTTAAACCATGCAATAAAAAAAATGGTATTTTAATTAAATAGACTGAAAATTTAAATTCCATAAATATTTTTTAGTTTAATTTTTAATTCTTAAATTTGCATTTTACCAACTATTCCTAAATCATTCAAAGATTTTATCAAAGAGCGAACGAAGAATTATGGGGTAATAATTTTGCAAGTTAGTTCTATTATCAGAATTCTTGAACACTAGTACCACAGAAGCAATTTGTCATCTATCAGGAAAGCAAGATTCAACAAGGCATTTGTTATAGGTTTTAAATATGACAGGTATCAGTTCATTATATTATTTCTCTATTAAGACAGAAAGAAAAAAAAATTGATTTATACGAGTCGAAGATGTCAAGTTTTTTTTTATGATATGCAAGATACGGGGAAGGGTGATGATCAAATCATCTAGATTGGTTTCCATCCATAGTAGGAAATTGAGAAGAAAGTGATTTATGGAGTTCAAGGTTGACTTTAAGGTAAACTGCTGGGCAAGCAGTTCAGGCCACAGAAGTGATGTCATGTTGATTGGATAGTTAATTGTTGATTGTCCATATTTATATTTGGGAAAAGATAAGTCAATGAAGAAATATATGTATTAACAAAATTGATATTTCAATAAAATCGACAAAAAATTTAAATCCCATGAATCGTTTGTCCATTGTTTCTTAAAATATCAAGTTCCTCATTTCTGTGACTAGATACTTTTTCTAGTTGTGTCAGTATATGTACTTTTACCTGCAGTTTTTTATGTGTTTTTTTTAACACCACTTATGAAGGCTCAGAGGCCATTCGAGAATAAGGGTTAAACAGTGAACAGGGATCCTCTTGTCTTAATGCTATATTTTTTTTTCAGCTAACTTATAACAATTAAAACAGTGGAATGTTTGCTGCGTAATCAAGATAACAAGTTCATAGACTGACGTGAATGATTGGGGATTGTGGGGGTTTACTATGGAATTTCCACGTTGGAACAAAAGCTTCTATGCTTGCTTTATCTTATTCAGTTACATTATGTGTACTGTTTATACAAGCCACGGGCAGTGTTGTCAAGTATAGGTCCAAAAATGAGGCTAACTGGTCCTCACAATCTGGGAGTCAGGTAAAAAATAATGAGAGTTTTATTTATATTTTTAATCTTAATTCACTATTTTAGTTAACATATCTGCAATTTTTTTTTCTGAGACAAACATGTATTTAAGGCTTGTATCGATTCTTTCCCCACTCTTTCCCATTAAAAATAAAAGCCAACTGTGAGCAGGAGAATTTAGAATCATTTAATACCACCTGATTAACAAATAAGTTTGGCAAGACCCTGGCCAGAGAAATTTTAAATAAATAAATCTGTGAATTGTGAAAAAAAAGGCTGTTGTTGATGATTTTTACTAAGCACTTTATTCATTGCCGCACAGGTTCAATCCTCACCACAAATAAAATAAGTTCTGTTCCAAATACTGTGATTCACAAGTTCGACAGAAAAATTCCCAAGTTTGACAAGATACATTTGAAAAACACACAAAATGAAAACAGTGGCCCAAATATGCATTATCTATCTCATCATCTTCAAAATTCAGAAAGAAAATTCTTAAATTCTGATAATTAGATTTAGAGTTGAGCACAAACATAAACATCTAGACATAACACAACTTACACATTAGATAAATGTGTATCGAATCACACGCTCATAACATTACTAATACATGAGGTTGGATGTAAGCAAAGCACAGACTGTTTTCAATTAGTTATTCCATTATAATGCGAGTTCGCCTATCCAATCTACATAATAGCATTTGGTAGATTAAATTGGTGCCAAGACAGCAATGAGTGAGTCGTGCTCTGACACAAGATCGTGACGAGGAAATCGGCATGTCATACTGAATGGCCTCTCAATCAAGCATAAACATTGCAGTTATGTATTCCATTACACGGCAGAACAAAGTGCAGCAGAGGTTATTTCTTTTAGATTAAAAAGAATAAAATAAAAACATATATATATATATATATATATATATTATACATAAATACATACCTTCTACAATTACATAAATGCAACTTTGCCTCTGTGTGTGTGAGCGAGTTCCTTATAGACTCCGAAACGGCTGACCAGATTTTCTTTAAAATTTACAGAAGTTTAATGTATCAGTCTGGGAGTGATCTTAGTTAAGTTTTGTCTAAGAATACCCCCAATAATTACCGATAATCGAAAACGTTATTTTAATTCATCTATCATCAGTAAAGTCATTTTTTTTTCATGTTGTCACTTAGCAACAATAATAGAACAATGGGCCATGAAAATTCTGCTGTGGGTAAGTTGATAGCGTTTTTTTGTTTGTTTTTTTGCATGACGTGGTCTGTAGGTTCAAACTCCGCACATAAATTTCTTAATTTTTTTTTTCATTAACTGCAAAGAATAAGACTTGGAAATTTGCATGTTTTTGTTTGTTTGTTTGGTTTGGATTTTTTTTTTGCATGACGTGGTCTGTAGGCTCAAACCCCACATGTAAATTTCTTAATGTGTTTTTTGTTTTCATTAATTGGAAAGAATTTATATAAAATAATTTTATTTAAAAAAACAGTGAGTTCTCTAGAGTGCAATGTAGATTAAAATATATTTTGAACTAAGTTACTGCATATTACGATATTTTGAAAGTAAAAAATAATAGTATTCGGGTGTCATCAGCTAGAATCGAAACCAAAATCAAAACTGTAGCATTCAAAGCTGGTGACGTTACCAATGTACCAACGTTACACACATATGAACAGATTAAAAATGAATGTACAAAATGTATAACGATTTTTTAAATTTTGACTCCTTTTTGGCCCCTTAAAAACTATTTTAACTGGGTAAAGACCCATAAAAGAACAGTCCATAAAAAATCCAATCATTTGAGGCCCCTAGTTTCAGCAGAGATGTAATTTGAAAATATGGAGACAGACAGACATAGTGAGTTTTATAAATTAGATTTATTTTTTAATAATATTTTTATATATATATATATATATATATATATATATATATATGATGATTGCAACGTCTTGTCAGACGAGTGCCACTACCTCAGACACTGAAAGTCCATGAGCCCGAAAATGACTTTTTTAGTCCTGCCAGTGAATTCACACGCTCCAGCAGATATGACACTGAAGACGGTCATTGGTATACATACATATACATACACACATACAAACATATATACAAATGCATACACATACACACATATATACATGCATACAAAATGCATAATACACATACATACATATACACGCACATATATACACACACATATACAAATACAAGCACACATATACATACATACACATATATACACACAGAGATATGCATACATATACACACTCATGTACATATATAAACATACATATAGATACATATAATGATGATAGATCAATTATTACATGCTTCCAGCATTTCAGGCCTACACGTGCCATAACTTTTCCATCGCCACATTTGTTTTATAGACAAATGCCTAAGGGAGTATCTATACAAAGATGATGTTACAGAGTTTTAGCTTTGTATGGCAGCTAAATCTCTCTCTCGGTTCAAAATGTTGAGATCCAGGAACAAGCAGGAGCAAGAAACCCAGCAACAAGTCAAACTGCAGGCCAGTTTATATGGATATTAGTCTGCCACTTCATGTTTTTTTTTTAAATCAGATTTGCTTCTCTTAGAGGGGTTGCCTTCACCACGGCTTATGGGAGCCTTCTCAACCCCACATACACATGGAAATAAACACACACATGCATACATACAGATGCACGCAAACATACATATGCATGTACACACACACATGCAAACATACACACATAGAAGCACATATATATATATATATATACATACACACACACACACGTACACATACATGTAAAATACACATAAAGGAGCGTTCCATACATACATCATATTCATAAATCCTCAATGATCATGACGACGATGATGGTGATGGGTACGAGTAAATGAGTTTGACATGAATAAAAAAAGAAAAAGAAGAGACAGTCATTCGTTGAAGTGTTTGTACACTTTTACAAATGAATGGACGTAGGAATCAGACGAAAACAAAATCCAAGCGATCAGCGTTTAAAGCGGCTGGACATTTTTTTGTTTAAATAAAATGTTTGTTTATAAGACTCACACTTCTGCTGTAGATAATGATGATGATGATGACAAATTTCACACATTATTTTACAAATAAATGGACGTAGGAATTAGAGGAAAACAAAACCCAACAGATCAGTATTTAAAACACTTGGACTTTTTTTTATTTTAAATAAAATGTTTGTTTATAAGACTCACACTTCTGCTGTAGATAATAATGATGATGATGACAAATCTTTCACATTTTACAAATAAATGGACGTGGGAATCAGACGAAAACAAAAATCCAACTGATCAGTATTACAAACGCCTGGACTTTTTTTTTAAATAAAATGTTTGTTTATAAGATACACACTTCTGCTGTAGATAATGATGAGATGGCAAGTCCCACCATTATTTTACAAATAAATGGACGTCGGAATCTCTCTGATGAGAAGGAAAATATTTCTTCGAAACTCCACGGATTAAGGACTATCCATTTATCTAGTGTTTCCTTTTCAGATTAAATATGTTTTTAACTCATTTCAAAGTGTTTTTTTAACATTTTATTAACTGTTTGTTCATATATATATATATATATATATATAGGTTATTGTTTTCCAGAGGTAAAGTAACCAATGAAGTATAATAAGGTTAACACAAGAGTGATTAATACTAAAGTAGAACAGGGTATACTCTTTATTTGTTTTTACATAAGCAGTAAGATGTTGCTACACAGTCATGAGCATGTTTTGGTCAGCCAGTTACTAGTAACTAGAGACCTCTTCAGGCGATACAGCTTATAAGAAAGTAAAATTTGCAACGAAAATATCAGGTCTTCCTCGTTACAGGGAGTTAACATCAGGCAGTTCCATCAAATGTTGTGAAAAATAAGATTTGGTTGTATGTAAATAAGACCCAATAAGGGTGCGGATTTGAGTGTGTTGAGATATAGGAATAAATGGGAAAGGATAAGGGGTTAAAGATTTAGATAGAGGTCATGAAAGACTAGTGTGTGATGGCTGCCCAAAATCTTACACATACTAGTGTGTACAGGTTCAATCAGTAGGGGGATATGAATTTGACATATCTATTCTAAAAGGCGTTTTTAGATTTAATTAGGGTTATTCAGTTATAAAAATGCTTTTAATTTGACTAGAATTTTTATGTGGTTAGAAAATGTACAACTTACCTTGCCTTCTTGTATATCCCCACCCCACCAATATCATCCCTAGATACATTAGTATTTCCATTGCAAACTTTGCTTTTGTATAAGCTGTATCACCTGAAGAAGTCTCTAATTACTAGTAACTAGCTAACCGAAACATGCTCACGACTGTGTAGCAACAAATTACTGCTTATGTAAAAATAAATAAAGAGTTTATATATATATATATAAGTAAAGATGGTCACACACTTTTTGAACACACTTATGTTTGAATAAAATTTAAATGAGAAATTTGAAAACTTGAAGTGCCAGATAAATGAGAAAATCATTTCTTTTTTTTATTATTTACTTTTTTTTCTTCAAAGTCCAATATTTCGCTAATAAATAGCCTCTTCAGCGTAGGAAGTCCAGTCCATGATTATTTTTTCTTTTTCTTCATTTTGGTGTCATGATGGAGGCAATGCCCCGGAATAGAAGAAAGGAGAAATGTATGAGCCTTTTCCGGTGGGTCCACGTATGTTATGCTCCAGTTTCGATTGCCAACATTGCCCTGCTTTTTATTGAAACCAACCGAGAGCTCTTTTTAGTATCCTCGCCATTCCCTTAAGTACAATTGTCTAGATCTCTTTTGCACTTGGTTCACCAGGAATATTAGTTAGGTAGGACTTCAGGTTCTTCTTCATAAGCCCTGTAGCACCTATGATAACTGGTATGATTGATATCTCCCTAAGATTCCAGTTTCTTTTCATATTATGCATGAGATCTTGATATTTGGTCTGTTTTTCCCTTTCAGCTCTGTTCAGACTTTCATCATTAAGAACACTCACTTCAATCAAGGTTGCAACTCTCTCTGACTTATTCCTATATCTCAACATACTCAAATCCGCACCCTTATTGGATCTTATTTACATGCAACTAAATCTTATTTTTCACAACATTTGATGGAACCTCCTGATATTAACTCCCTGTAACGTGTATGTATGTGAAAAAAGACACAAGAAAAAATAAATTAAAAACTAATTATCAAAAATAAGAACTTTACCGGTTTTGCTTGAATGGAGTCAGTAAAGCTCTTGTTTTTGATGGGTTATCCCTGTGTTTAATTTGTTTTTCCTTTTGTCTTTTTTCACACATTCTCTGCAACATTTTATTTTATGATCTGGTATCCAAACCACTAAATTTGGTGAAGGTGATGACTTATCAACAATACTGAACAACCATGATAAAAATGACCGTTTTGTTTTTTTTTATAAATTATGGAAAACAGCTGACAATCCATAATAGAATATTATTATTTGTACTCTCTTGGAGTTCTCACAGAGAGATTACTCATTGATAACTGGTGGTGTTCCCTGGAGTCTGGACTACAACAAATCTCCCCAGATTTCCAGTACAGTTCGCCTCTTTTGATCACCTTTGCAAATTACATTGCATTATCGCAACTGTCGTTTGCCATTCATTTGTTGCTGGCATCGACCATTGGTCTTCACTGGAACTTGAGTAGCAGCTAGCACCTCCAGGATCCCATTTCTCTTCACACTCATCCAGTGGAAGTCTGAACAGTGTGTATTCACTCTTAGACTATTTTGTGTGGTACCAACCATTTTTTTTCACTTGTGTTCAGATGCAACGATTTTATGGCCTGCTTGAAAAATATATAAATTTGATATTTTATGTTAATTGCTAATTTTCCAGATTATTTATGCATTTTGATCTGAATTTGTACAGTTTTATATGCATCTGGAAAATGTTCTGCTCTTGTTTCCAATTGCTGTCTGCTACTCAGATGTATACATCCAGCCTATAATGAATGGAAATACTGCACACTTTGCCTAAAGCAGAGGTCTCCAAATATTTCGAATGGAGTGGGGGCATATTGCTGACCTTTTAAAACTACACGAGTTAAAAATTTAAAAAACTAACCTGGACGTGTTTTATACTGTTTTGCTAATTAGTTTTGCTTTTTATTGAAACTGATTCTCCCAAACCTCATTCTTTTAATCATTTTCTGAACAAAAAGAAAAACCAGCACACTATTTTCACACATTTCCATTCTTTTTAATTTTTCTTGAATATTTTTACGTTTTCCATAAGAGCTCCATTGGCTGAATTAATGACTTTAAGAGACCGAGCCTGACCTGTGGGCCATAGTTTTGAGACCCCTGGCTTAAAGTAATTACATTCACCAAACAAATTCCTAAGCAAACTATGAAACTCATATATAAACGTGAAAATAAACAAATAAGCCGCATATAAAACAATATTTCAAAAGACTAAAATTTAAATTAAAAAAAAATTCCCACTTAATTATTCCCTTTGATTGAGTAACTCAACAAGAGAATACAAATTCATGGGAAAAAATTTGCAATATGATTTCTCAATTGATTGAGATTGTCGGACTGACTCCCTCATCTTGGTTGTTATCGTCACAACGTTTCGGCCGTTTTGCCCTCCAGCCTTCATCAGGTGTTTTGTATCGAACTGGGGAACCGTTTGTTAGGAGTCTCGAACCCAACCCTTTATTATTATTACGGGGGTACCATGTTCGGACTCCAGCTAGGCTCCTAGTGACATATGGCCAAGTAGTCCTAGATGGTGTATCAAAGTTTACAGTTACCCAAAGGTGCTGAGTTCAATCCTGAACGAAGGCAGTAAAAAGTAACATTCAAAACAGAGGATCAGCAACTATGTCCCAGAGCCTAGCTGGAGTCCGAACACGGTACCCCCGTAATAATAATAAAGGGTTGGGTTCGAGACTCCTAACAAACGGTTCCCCAGTTTGATACAAAACACCTGATGAAGGCCGGAGGGCAAAACGGCCGAAACGTTGTGACGATAACAACCAAGATGAGGGAGTCAGTCCGACAATCTCAATCAATGAAAACACCTCATCTCAAAAATAGAGACAATTACTATGATTTCTCAAACTTAGTTGAACAAAAATTGTTTTTTCTTTGCAAATGAAATGTATATGTAAAAAAAATCGAAAATGTAAAACAAAAAAATATGTAAAAAGTAAAACTGAATAAAAACAAATTTATATGTAAAAAAATCAGAAATTAAAACAAAAACTATGTAAAAAGTAAAACAGAATAAAAACCAATAAAATTCAAATTAAAAAAGATTTTTTCCATTCAATTATTGCCTTTAATTCAGTAACTCAACAAGAGAATTCCAATATTTGGAAAACATTTTGCAATATGATTCCTTAGACTTTGTTGAAATAAAAAAAAATTTTCTTTGCAAATTGAACTTAAGTAAAAAAAAAAAGTCAAAACTTCAAATAAAAATATACAAAAAATAAAATGGAATAAAAACAAAATTCATATGTAAAAACAATGGAAAAGTCCAAAGAAAAATAAATCCCCCCCCCCCAAAAAAAACAGGAATAAAAACTAGAAAACTTTACTTACATTCATCCCTGAAGCGAGGTTCAGCATTCGGTCCAACGCGGGCAAATGTCCGAATAACTTCAATTTGTAATAGGTGTTGATCCCTGTAGATGGGGTCATCAAGAAATGTTTGTAGTTGCATGTAAACCCTGTCCAACATCTGAAATATGGACAAATATTTTAAATTATATCAAAAGGAAAAAACATAAATTTTTATAAGACGACCATGATTTTCTATTATAAATAAAAAAAAAAATAGAAGCAAAAAGATTTCATATAATTGTAGAAAGAATTTTATTTCCAGACTTGCGGGAAAAAACGAACACATGCATATCTAAGGCAATAACTTATCTTTAGAAAATTATCTCCAGTTTGTAGTGGAATGGAGACATAAATGAATGGTAACATTTAATGCTACTAAGACAAAACTCCTTTCCTTTGACAATTATAAGAAACCTTTTAAGTCTCCAATCGTCATGGCTAATACCACCCTATCTCTGACATGCACAATATTTGTATACATGACTGGTAGCTACAAACAACAAATTGACTACACATCGGAAACTCTTTTTTTTTTTTTTTTTTTTTGCCTCAAGACCTATATGGATTGGCTACCCACCGAAAACTCTTTGAAAATTGAAAATAGCTTTTAATTCAAAACTGTTGTTCAAGCATTGCTATTCTTTGACTATTTATCATTGTATCATGAAAACACACTTTCAAGCAATGTAAACACATGAAGCTTGTTGGAGTGAGGAAAGGATCTGCACAGTATCATTCTCACTGACCGACTGCCACCGCGATTTACAAAGATAAGCATATTTATATCATTTGAAGCAATAATCACCACAGGTTTTACATAATTTTTTTTCCGGTCCTTATGCAGAATACGAATTGCACTATCGAGCAAGTTGCATGAACTGCCGGAAGTTGACTAAACGCTTACCCAATTAAATCGCAGCAGCCAACTACTGGCAAATGATATCTTTTGTTTATTAGATTGTTAAGTACAAGATAGTTAATAAGATCCCCGTACCCATGTTAAGAATGGCTTTCTAAGTAATAAAGTATTTCAGCACCGTCTGTAAACTGCAAAAGTACCTTTTTTTCCTGAAATTACTGTAGCGTGTTTTGGCTATCATTTTCGATAAAAACAAACAAAAACAATAAAAAACATATACATTAAGTTTTTGTTCAGCACCTTCTGGCGATTAACGTAACATGCTCGGAATATGTCGATGATAACGCAGTTCATATTCGACATAAATACCGATTTTTGATTCTCCAAGAGGCCTGCTTTAAACAAAGACTGAGGGAACATTTCTTTTTTAGTCGTTTCACTAACCCTGACACAAACTCAAACTCGAGTATGTCTCAGCACATATACATACTATACTGTTGTGGTCTTGTAATAATCAAGAGAACCATAGTTTGTATTTTTTTTTAATTCAATTTTCACCCCAAACAAGGTACAGTGCCACTTTGAAGTAGGGGACTACTATCGGGAACATAAGTTGCAGGGATATTATGAAGGGAGATGAGCAGCAAGATGTCTGTTCACATTACACTTGAACTTCTGCATGTCAGTACAGTTGGGAAAACAGAATCCCGGAAGAAAGTTCCAAAGTCTAGCAGTTCTGGGGGAGAAACTATTGGAGTAGAAGGTTTCCTTACTTCTAGGGATCTCTACTGTGAAGGGGTGTGATTTAGCTGCTTGTCAGGTTTGTCAGGGGTATTCACATCGAGGGGGTAAAAGTGCTTGTAGTTCGTCAGAGCATTCACCATTAAAGTACTTGTAGAACAGGCAGAGGGATGCAACATTTTGTCGATGAGACAGAGGCTGAAGCCTAGATGACAGTTCAGGACCTATCAGTTTGGCGACTCTCTTTTGAAACAGGAGTGAGAGACAAGTAGCAGATGCACCAGTCCAAATGTGGCAACAGTACTCCATAATGTAATTTAAAATAAAAGTGTCTTAACAAAAGCATGTCACAGTTGTCCACGTCATGATTCTGTGGCCATCACTCCCATGAATCGTTGCCACAACTTTTAGATATGACTGTATGTATTGTCTCTGGAGGAGTCCAACCATTCCTAAAATGGATAGATCAGTATACATACATACATCATTGCAGACTGTTTTGTATAAATACATAATCTTTTCAATGCCTCACAGTTTTTTTTTACATACATACATAAACGTTTCTTTATTTCATTGATTTTACCTTTTAACCCAAGAATATAGGGATAGACTTTTTTGCATAGATACATAAATGCATAATAACTTCTTTTATAGATTCTAACCTTTAAACCAAGAATATAATATTTATTTACAGAATGATTTTCTCCTCACTTCAGAGGAATTTTTTATCCTTTTTACCAAATCTTAGCTTTCATGAATAATTTAAATCTTTAGAAAACCACAAAAATCGCTGTGACCTTAAATTAACAAAGATAGTCCAAAGGCTGAATTCGTTCCAAATAAATTTTTATTTCATAAAATCAAAATAGAATTCAACTCGATAACGTTAAACATTTATAGAAAAAAATTTTAAATCATCAATGACAAACTAATTATAGTTTTGAAACGATAAAAAAGAAGTATATTATTTTGGTAAGATTATTTATATAGAATTGAGTTTTTACAAAATTAGAGATATACTACAAGGTACAGCATTATGTGCTATATTTACATATACGGCGTGTTCAAAATAAATCTGACACTTTGTTGGAAAGGAAACAAAAACCTCCTATAAAGGCTAACGATTTATATATTTTTCAAAATTCAAAGAGTATTTCCTAGGTGATCTTTTGTCAAATCTAGCCCTCGCGAAAATGCTGCCCCACACCTTTACCATGACCTCCAACTAGGACCTAAATCACACAGCCTTTATAGTCTCCTTCGAGAGATGTTTCAACGCTAGTTTGATTATGGCGATCAGTTCATCGTTGGTTGTTGTTGAACATCATTCATGAATTTATTTCGAATGAATTAGATGATTTCGTTTTCTTATTATTCATAATATTCTAATAAAAATTCTTTCGAGAAAGACGTTGGATACTTAGACTATATATATATATATATATATATATATATATATATATATATATATATATATATATATATATATATATGGTATGGCATAATCACATTGACACACCGATTCCGGCCAGATCACCGAAGTTAAGCAACGTTGAGCATGGCTAATACCAGATGGGTGACCATTTTGGAATTTTAGGCACTGTATGTGCTCTCTGCTCATCTCGGCATTGTTTCCAGTCGTCCTGTACCTCAACTTGCCACTGGTATGCAACAATGTTGTCTCAGGAGAGATGTGGTTGGAGACTGTGCAACTCTTGCCACAGAAATTTCACGCACAGGCACCCTTACAGTGGGTATCCATAGTCTGCCAAGACTGAAGGAAGCCACACACCACACATATATATATTAGCATGGCGACTCGACTTTTCTCGGGATTGAATGATGATTAACGAATGTTTCGCACTCCCATATTTTGTTGTCATCTAAAATCGGTGAAATCACTTATTTTTAACCAAATCGATTGATTGCCTATTCTTGTTGGGGACCCATCGCAGGGTACATGGAGGAAGCTCACCTGCCTCTTGCCAAGATTCATTTCACAAGACATTGTCGTCTGCATTGCACTGTAGAGAAATTATTGTTGATTTTATAAAAATATTTTTAAATATAATGACTTGAATCAAACTTTAAACTGAGAAAGTTAAGCATTATTGTGCTCTAAACAGAAACATTCATTTTGAACACGTTTTATTAAAATTTCTGTTGATTGTGTATGTCGAGCTTTTTGGCTTGCATCGTAATAAATTTAATCAAATGCACTTGTAAGTTGTTAACTTCAATCCAAATCCCCTGTTCCTTATTTTATTGGATTATTTCGATTATCGATAATTATCGAAGACATTCTGATATGAAACCTACCTAAACTTATTGTGACCAGATGGGGCCCAGACAACGCCGGGAGGATCTTGCTAGTGGAGACAGTTGGCCTCCTAGGTGGTCCGTTTAACACAAATTCTGATATTTCGCATGGTTGAATCTAATGATGAAGATGATAATAATGATGAAAAAAAAGGAATGTTAACAGATAATCAAAATGATCTCCCCCTCCCCACAAAAAATGGATAGTCAAAGGGTGCCTAAGCATGAAATGGAAGTCATAAAAATAATTCCCAAGCAGGATAGGTTGGCACTGCTGTTAATTAACAGACCACCAAAGAAGATGAGATAATCGGTTGTCAAGTGGCCAGAGTAATTGGAAATTGACCATGAAAACCACTTGAAGGACAAAGGCAAGAAAATTGGTTATTGCAAGACAGACTGGTGATCATAAAAACCAACTTAAGGTACACGACAGCTGATAGTGAAACTATAAAAATCGCCAATCCACTGGGGCATGGATATTTATTGCTTTTACCGAAATAATAATTCAGTTTTGCTATGGTCACCAGCGAATTCAAATAAGGAGAGGAAACCCTTTTTTCTTTCCCTTCATAATTTTAGAGGTCGTTTTTTTATTTATTTATTTATTTTATGCGTCAGGGCGTTCAGAGGTTAGTGGAAAATACTTGGACCCCCCCCCCCCACCTTTAGAAATCGGAACGTTACTAGACCCAGAAAGAGGACGGCTTCTAATTGGTTGACGGCCATTTGGGAACGTATTGGAGGAGGCGGAGTTACATCTGACCGATTCTAATATAACGTTTAGCAACGACATCTGAACAACACACTGCCACGCGTCTTCGGCAACCCCTCCCCCAATTGCAACCTGGTTTAGACATGCTTCTATTTTCTTTTTCTAAGTTGAACTTTTTTCCGAAGTGTAAACTGAGGATAACAGACGAAGAAGTTTGTTAGCGAACGCCAGCCCCTAAAAACTGTATGAGTGATTAACGCATTTGTGTCTATACTATTTGTAACGGCAACAATTATTTTACGCTATGAAAAAAGTTAATCCTTGACTTCTTTTCTTTGTTTGGAAAACGCTGTTGCTTGGAAGTGCAGTCTATTTTCAGATCGGCCCTGTTGACAATTTGGAAGCCGGACCAAGATTGGAGACAAATGAGCGAACCACGGCGACGGGAACAAATCCCACCACTAGGCGGAGACAAAAGATGATGCCACAGGGATTACAGCCAGTTGCACCTTTCTTCCAAGCCTATGCAGCTGTATCGGCCCTGTAGGGGTTACATTACTGCCATGTATATGAAATTCCTTCCTGTAAAATTTTATAAAAACCGGCCCAGTCGTTTTCGAGTCCATAAGGGATAAACTCACAGACACACGTGAAGGTTGACGATATCTCTAAGTGAAAGAGTTTCTGTGAAATGAAATAGATTCGAGCTTAGCACACCCAGATTGTCAGTTAAGGTCGTTAATCAATTAGCCACCTTTACCTTCCTGGTCTTGTTTTGTTGTTTTCCTTCTCAACCCTACCTTACAACAACACTTAGCAGTTTATGATGTCGCAATTAGGCGAGTTAGAGGCAGATGTCAGGACTGGTGAAGCTGTGAAAGTTCTCAGGGAGCCACTACTGGGTTTTCAAAAGTACGGTCCAATAAACTTGTAAATTATATGGACAAAATTCTAAGATTGAATGAGATAAAGGTCAGACCCTACTGGATTATCTCAACTACTTTTTATAACCTGAAAACAATACTTGCCAAGTGTTGAAAAAGGTCAACAATTTGATTTAAAGTGTGATAAACCATTTTGACATTGTCATTGTTGTCTTCAAACATATTTCATATATGTTTCTAGCCAGCATAAGTAAAAAGAAAAAAAAAAATGAAATAATGTTTCCGAACTTGTTTTTTGGATAAAATTGAGTTTCCTTTTAAACGGCAAATAGAATTGTATATCGTTCCTTCAAAAATGAATTTTAATAGCTTGAGAAAATTTGAATTGTTTTTCTTCATTGATCTTCATAATTTTCCATCTTTTTATTTCCAGTTTATCTTAATCTTGGATATTTTTTCTTTGATAAAAGTCTGTAGTGATTGCATGTTTAGTCTAATGGATATCATCACATACTATGGACTCGGCTATGCCGAGTTTAAATCTTATCATACATGCTATTCGAAAAGATGGCTGGCTAGCGGTTCTTTTTGATTATTGTGCAGAGATGGCAGCATCTTCTGCATTGTTGGGTCTCCTTCCAATTGATTGGTTTGCTGCATGCATGGCTGATTTCACAATGGATTTCCAGCTGGGTCTGTTCATGTAAAAATTATCCAGGCACTAATGCTGTCTTTGATAACGTTGCACTAAATCTTTTGGAGTCTGCCAGGTCATCACGACCATCACAAATAGTTACATTGCATGCTTCGAGATTCCAATCTGATTGTTTAACATAGCTGTATCATTACAGATTTCTAATCAGGCCCTCAATGTCCCAAATGTTTAGTCTAGAACGTTAATTCCATCGGTTCTATGGATAAAATATTCAAGTGATCAAATAAAATTTTTGACAATGGGTTTTGTTTTTTAGCATTAAATAACCCTGAAGAGGATTGATATGATGTATAGTTGAAAAACGAAACCAACATGAAAGTCTGAAATACAGTTCTCTGAAGATAAATCTATCAAAACATTTTTTGTCGCTTAACGGCATTTTTTTTAAAGAATTGTGTACTTAATATCTGTGCATGAAAAACCCCAGAACCCTTTTACCAAACTAGATTCAAACAACAAACCAGCACGATCTTATATATATCTATAATATAAAACTGTATGTGTGTGTGTGTCTGGTCACGAATAGGCTCTTATATGGTTGACTATTTTAAAAAACTGATTACATATAATGATAGAAGATGTACCGAGACACAGGAATGGGTATGTTTGATCGAGCAGAACGGTGGTTAATTAAAATTGTGGGGTCTGCATTCGCGCCTGGTCCACAAAGTATGGAAATAAAAAATTTAAAAATTAAAAAAAAAAAAAACGCTTACAATTTTTTTTGATATAGATGTACATAAGAATACTTTGATAAGTATGTTTTAACTTAAATAGGGATGGTATAATAAAATTGTGGGGTTTGCGTTCGTGCTTGGCCTTCATAGACTGGAAATAGGTACAAACTTTAATAAAGACTTTTCATATCTATCTGTGTAAGTATACTTTGATAATTATGTTTCAGTTTGAAGAAATATGGTATAATAAAATTATGGGGTGTTCGTTTGCACCTGACCTCCATAGAATGGAAATATGTCACAAAGCTTAACAAGTTTTTTTTTAATATAGATCCACAGAATATTGTGATAAGTGTTTCAGTGTGAACAGATATGGTATAATAAATTATGGGGTTTATCTATTTTATTTTTACTTTCATCATATTTTGCTTTGGTTTTGATACCCCCAAATTCGAAGCTATCTCTTTACAACCCTTCCTTTTCATAACCTATCATCTATAAATATAAAAGCGAAAATGTATGTATGTATGTGTGTTCGCTTTTTCTGTGTGTCTACAAAAGGCTTCTTTCAGAGAAGCGGTCGCTCGCTTCACAACTTTTTAAAACTTTTTATATCACATATAAATCGTAATATCTCACAGTTAACAACGAAGCTCGCCTGCCTATTTAATTTGCTCGATTTCTGGAAGATAAATATTCAAGATTTGTCGCTCGCCAAATGTGGGTTAGTCTTTTTCCTATAACATCTTGGGGGTGGAAAAAAAAAGCGTTCAGCAGTAAATGAATACTATCCTGCAGTCAAACTTGACCTCATTAACTCATTAAAACGGGCACCTGCTAAATCCAACTAATTAAATAAATTCAAACGTGTTTCCGTTAACATCTCGCGGTGGGGCAATGGTTAACATCGCATGTTTTTTTTTTCACACTTTAATTTACAACTTTGCCTCAAGGGTGCGGGTTCGATCCTCATACTTACTTTTTTTTTAACCCTCCATAAACACCCGGGCAACGACAGGTTCCCTCGCTAATACTTTCATAAATCAGAGTCCATTTTCTGTAGGCTGCTTTTGAACCCAGTCAACGACGGGTACTTTTGTTAGTGTATATATATATATATATATATATATATATATATATATATATATATATATATATATATATATATTACTGTTGGAACAATTATAAAGAATTGGAAAAATCGGAACTTTTGGGGGTATTGGAATCGGTATCAGAAACATTTGATTGGTGCCTATTTTCCGATGCCAAAAACGATTCCTTTAATTATCTTTTTTATTTAATTTTGTTTAAAACAAAATCTTCCACTGCTGGTAGTTATAATAAAATAATCAATATTTATTGATTTTAAACTATCAGAAAAATTAAAATCTATAGATTACCCCATCCTACAATTGTGTTTTTACGTGTGAGACAATATATGCACCTTTAACATGTGTTTTTATGATAATCGGGACAAATAACAAAGTTATAGTTAAATATTTAGAAATTTATAAAGAATAGGAGTCAGGAAAATTATTTCAATCATCCTATCCCTAATTTTATATAGAGTCTTGGCCAAAATTATTGAGCACGAATAAAAAATCGAAATAATAATTCAAACTTATATACTTAAAAGTAAAGAATAGTGGAGTAAACATTAATAAATCTGTTCTAACAACAATCAAAATTTGGAATGTCCTTCTTTTGCCTTTATAACAGCTTTTATTCGTTTTTGCATATTATTGACCAAATTGTAAGTTGTAGGATCTATTTTCTGCCACTTTTTATGAAGTTTGGCCTTTAATTTTTTTTATGAACATTTGTGCATTCTCACTCTTTTCCCTAGATGGAATCACAAAGTTTCAATGGGATTTAGGTTTGGGGATTGAGGGGCTACTTCATCACAGTAACTCTTTTTTTTTTATCTCAAATCAACCCATTGAAACTTTTGGCATATGGCATAGCGCATTGTCTTGTTGGAAGATTACATCACTTGGAATGTTATTATAAAATATTTCAGTCAAAACCTGGTCCAGCATGTTAGTATGAATTGTGGAGTTCCTTCTGCCCTGAAGAAGGCATGCAGCCCAAACCATTACGCTTCCTTCTCCAAATTTGACAGTTGGAACCACACAATTAGGATGAAATGCCTCTCCTTCCCTATGGCAAATATAAACCGCTCAGAAGCGCCAAAAATTTGATAAAAAAGAAGAATTTGTTCCAAGTTTTGAATAAATGTTATGGATGTGTCTTCACATAAACATTTCAATTGTTCCTTCAAAAATTTAGGAAATAGAAGCTGTTAACTTATCTCAAAGTTACTTTCGTCAGATGATTTTGGCCAATCATCAGGTGAACAATTTTCATCTTTTTTTTTTTTTGCAAACTCCAGTCGTTTTTTCTTGTTGGCCTGAGATAAGTATGACTTCTTCCTTGCTTTGCATCCTTTTAATCCCACTTTTAATAACCTTCTTCCCATTGTTTGAGCTGATATGTTTTTGTCAGCATCCTTCCTAAGTTCAGCAGAAAACTCTGAAGAACTTTTCTTCCTATCTGCAAGGAATGTTTTTTCCAAATGCCTGTCCTCCTTGGCAGTTGTAGACTTTTTCGGCCTTGTCCTTTTCTGTTTTTGAAAGACTTTGTTTCATTGTACCTTTTTTTTAATGGCATATCAACCCTTTGTGGGTTATTTAATGCCGAATCCAGTTATTTTGGGAATAGTATTCGATGTTGTATCCAGTTATTTTATGAGATTTTTTATTCTTCAAGCTCCTTGTATTTTCAATCGTTAGTTCGTAGCTTTTGATTTGGTTGCTTTATAGTGGATTTTGTCATTTTTGTTCTCTATTTTGCAGAATATGATTGGGTTTTGCAATGGGAGGGGGAAAAGGGTTACAGTATTATTAAGTCCTGTATAATGAATGTAGTTATATTGTTGATAGTGTTTTATATTCAAATTGTCCTCATTCTTAAGGAAGGTTTCTTGGAGATAAATAACCAAAGGATTAAATTTGGTTTGCAACAATAAAATTTCATTGTAATTTGCCTTCAATCCACGGCAATTCCATTGGATTTTCTTGTAATTCATGAGGATTTTTTTGGGGTTTGAGGAGTAACTTCAGTTTCCATGTCTTCTAATTCCATAAATCTATTTGTAGTAGTAGTAGTGGTGGCTTCTGTTTGTGGTAATTTCTTATATTATTTTGTTTTTTGGTAGATGTATTTTTTGTTTGTTTTTTCAAGTGTGTTTTTTCCTCATGGAGAAGATATATTTGTGACCTGTGTGATCTTTCTTTTAACTGATTTTGTTTTTCCTTAGTTTCGTCTTTTTCGGCATCTGCACGACGTATTGGTGATTTTTGTGGTCTTTCTTTTGATCGACTTTGTTTTCTTGGATGTCTGATTTTGGTTGAGAATTTGTTTTATTGATAACATTAGTTGATGATTTAATGGGATGATTAATTTTTGATGATATGTTTGGTTTGATTTCATTTATAAATTTGGGCCAGTCGTTTGGTCCCGATTGTAACAATTTCTTTATTAGTATTTCGTATTTGGAGTCTTGGTTAGTGATGTTGGATGATATACAACTTGAGGTGACTTGAGAGTACATCTTTTCCTTTATGTATCCATCTACTATTTTCCTGGCTTCAAGGAAGGAGATGTTTTTGGTATGTTTTATTGACACCACTTCCTTTACTTTCTTCCAGAATCTGCATGCTCTAGCATAAGCAGAATGTTTTTCTCAATTTGCACATTTGCAATCAAGATTGCAGTCACTGACAGTATGATCTGATCTCTCTGGCCACATCTGCCGCACACTGTTCGTCCCCTACAGGCAACCTCATGGTGCCCAAACTTCTGGCATTTAAAGCACCGAAGTGGGTTTGGTATAAAGGGTTCAACTTTTTCAACGTTGAACCCAATTTTGATTTCTTTTGGGATAGTGGGTCTATCGAACTGCATAATATAAGTGTTCATATGTATAGTCTGATTCTCTTTTTTTATTGTAATTCTTTTAACGTTTATTACTCCTTGGTTTTTAAGTTCTTTTGTTATCTCTTCAGTAGTGCACATTGCTAGGTCTTTCGATTTTACGACACCTATGGATGTATTCAGATTCTTGTGTGGATAAGTTTTGATATTTATGTTGTGGAAAGTTTTTATTCCTAAGAGAAAAGTGGCATGTTTTTCTCTTTCCACTTCCACCAGTATGGTTTTATTTTTTAAAGTTTTTACATTTTTGGGGGTGATATATACCAATATAATTTTATGTATAATAAACGGTGATAAGTCAGTTATTTTTGTTTCTTCGGTGGATTTCAATACAATAAATTTTGAGGATGTTTGATGTAGTTCATTATTTGAACTATCCGAGTCGATGTGTTGGCGCTTCGAATTTTTATACTTGGTCATATATATATATATATATATATATATATATATATATATATTTTAAATTCATTGTTTATACTCTCCATCCACCTTGGAGTTCAATATTGGGGCATGTTAAGGGGGAAACCTATTCGCCTTGTCATGCCAGGGCTACATAAACAGCATACATCTTCCAAATGGGAGCCATGAGCACCCATAATCCTTTAGTTACATAATCCAAGTCATTTGTGGTAACTTCCGGCACTCTACAGCCATGTCATGACTTTAATCATTTGGCACATTTGACCCTAGCCACCGCCTTCTAACACATGGAAAAGAGGGGAAAATATGTATATAGTTTATAGTGGTACAGGGTAGAACTGTATTTGTTACCGTTTAGAGGAAATTGATAGAAAAGTAGATGTGTTAGGGCTTGACGTAACTTGCCGATTGATCGGATCAGGCCCCTCCGACCGCCTGTCTAGCCTTGTACGAGGCCAAAGTGGAGTGTTGCAACTGATATCTTGAAATTCCCTAGATATCAGTTGCTCAGCCACCAGGATCCTTTTCCTAGGCATTATGAGTCGCCACCTACGGCCAACAGGTGGCCCCTTTGAGAGGTTTTTACTCTCTGCAGGGGGACAGTCGGTGTATTCTAATGCCCCACTGACGGGGTTGGGAAGTAGGGAAGGAAAAAAAAAGGGAAGGGGAAAGAGGCTGTTTTTTTTTTTTATTATTACATTTTCACCCCAAACAAGGCACATTGCCACTTTGTTTTTGTTGCAAAAGAGAATAGAAAACAAAAACAGAAGTTTAATGTAGGTGCATTTCGTCCCAGGAAGCCACTAGACAGCCTGATCTGGTAGCACCAGATTGTACCTTTTAATCTTTGTTTGAACTCCCTTCCTGGCACACTCCATTTTCTCTACATGATAAAGCAATAATGTGTGCCTTTTTAATCCTTCAAAATTGCTCTTTTTTGTGGAGACATTTTCAATCAAATAAAAATTAAATTATAGCACTAATAGCAATTAAATATTACCTGAAAAATAAAAAAAAAAACAATCTTCAGTATCACAATGAATCATTTTGAATATTGGAATGAATTTAGTATGAAACTCTTGAAAAAGACTTTGAAACAACAAAAATAAATATATTACCTCCAGTCAGAAATAGTTAGTACAGAATTAAAACTGTCTGCGTTTTAGGTTTTGTCACGCACCATTTCAATGTTTTAGGGGGTAACTGGTAGTACTTTAGAGCGTGCTTAATTGAAAAAGAACAGTTTTCGTTCTAAAAGTCATTTAGAGTTTAATCTATGCACATTACTTTGTTGACTGTTATATAATCTATTTTTAAAAATACCCACAGTGGCTATATAAACATGGAAAATGTAGTTGATGCCAATGTGGTAAAAACAGAAGTGATAAGAGAGAATTGACAAATTCAAGACGAACAGCAGTTCTGCAAGCGTTGCTACAAAAGTCTAAAGGGTGCATCCTAGAATGAGGTGCAATCAAAAATGCTGCCACAAAATTCGGTATAGGAAGAAATACTGTTGGCAGAATTTGGTCACAAGCACTAGACAGTTCGTCCGATATATCGGTGCTAATGGATTCTTTGGGCAGTAAGTTTCTCTGTGGCCGAAAAAAGAAGGACTATAGTCCACAGTTGGCAAAAATAAACACCATTCCCTTGAGAAAAAGAACCACTTTGAGGTCTACTGCTCAAGCATATGGAATACCTAAGACAACGTTGATTGCAAGGATGAAAGATGGCGAAATTTGGGGACATTCAAATGCTGTAAAACCGCTTCTCATGATAGAAAACATGAAATGTCACATTGATTTTTGCCGTTCGCAGTTGGATTTAATTCAAGGAACTTTTAGAGAAATGTGTGATGTCATACATATTGATGAGAAATGGTTTTACATGACGCAAAATACAAGGAAATTTTCTTTAGGCAAAGACGAATATGACCCTTTTAAAACCACTAAAAGCGTTTCATTACAAAGGTAATGTTTCTTGCTGTTGTGGCTCGACCCCGTTGGGAACCACATCACAAATGTTACTTTGACGGGAAGATTGGAATTTGGCCATTTGTCAAACAAGAGGCGGCTAAACGGAACAGCAGAAACAAATCTGCTGGAAAAATGGTAACTAAAGTCATGGATACAATCACGAAAATTCAGATTCGTAAATTTTTTGTTGAAAAGGTCCTTGTTTCCACACTGACCAAATGGCCAAGTGGATCCATTGCACAATGAATCATAATTCAACAAGACAATGCTAAGCCACACGTACATCCAACGGACCCGGTGTTCAAACAAGAATCGGAGAGATCAGGGCTGAACATTGAACTGGTTAACCAGCCAGCAAACAGTCCGGATCTGAATGTGCTTGACCTAGGTTACTTCAATACAATCCATTCAACACCAAAAGGCTCCAAAGAAAATTGATGAATTAATTGAAGCAGTTGAAACCAGCTTTCAAGAATTAGAAAAATCAAAGTTGAACAACATTTTCCTGACATTGCAGGAGACAATGGAACAAATAATTTTGGCTGATGGTGGCAACAATTACAGGCTTCAGCATATGTCAAAAGCACAGCTAGAAAGAAAAGGAAAACTTCCTACTTCAATTTTGATATCAGAAGAATTGAAAAGTAAATTAACACAATTGAATAAATAGATGTTTTAAGTTTTTTGTATTATTTTTTTGTATATTTATTTAATCATACATTGTAAGAATGTACGTACAATCAATTGTCAATTTAATTAAGTATAATTATTTGGTTAACCTGTAATTCCTTTCAAAAGTACTGCCTTATAAAACTTGAAACTTGTATGCACCAAGTATTTCCGACCAAACTGAAACTCTTTGTGCACCAACTATTTCCAACCGGAGGTAGTATATATAATCTACTGTTAAATATTTTACATTTGCTCTGAATTGTTCACTGTACGATTCTTAACCTTTAAATACATAGGTTTAAACTATTATCTCAGTTTGTTATTGGTGCTTCATAATTTTGGCCATAGCTGTATATATATATATATATATATATATATAAGTCACCTTTGTGTATGCGGAACAGTCTCTACCAAACTACTCTTTCAACCTTTGGTCTACAGATTTGAAACTTGATATATAGAAGAATTTGTGGAATAAATTTGATTAACCTTTTTTAGCCGGTAAAAATAGCTGCTAAGAGGTCAAAATTGAAACTTGGCAGGCATAGGTCGACTGAACGTGTATCTTCTACACGTGCAAATATAGGTTATAGGTTAAATGTTTAACATCGTTAATTTTTAATGTTTTGAAATGTATGTGGACTTAACTCAAATGGTAATGAATAATGCTGGAGAGCTCTATGTTTTCGTTCTGATTCTAGCTGATGCCACCCAAGTCATATTTTTTATTTTTATATTTTTATAACTATATATATATATATTTAAGAGTATTTCACAATTGGGCAATGCCAGGCGGCGTGCTAGTGGTAACTAAATACCGGCTCATTTTTTGAGACTACAGGATAGAAAAGAAAGCCATGTTGTTATCCCAAATAAATTAATTCCCAAGATGAATTCCAATCATGAAGAATGAAATCCAACCAGAAACAGTTCACACGTGGGAATCCAAAAGAAGCCACTAAGGCGATCAAGTGAAGGGGTATTCAATACATCTAAGGCTCAGGTTTTATTCTTAGAATACATTAGCATTTTAATGAAAAGACTTTCTCTACGCTAACCATTATTATTGCTGCTACCTTTTGTATCATGTTTGGAGATATTTTTTGGTGAAGTATTGTTGTTATTTAGATTATTTAGATTTATTAGTTTTCGGACTATTGTCTTCACTTGGATTATTGTCATGTTCACAACTGTTTCAGCCGATTTACTCTCTAGCCTTATTCACGTGCCTTTTAAAGTTCACAGAAAGTTAACAATAACTATTACAAAATGTACCTTCAGAAGGTAGTTTGGTTGGTTGGTTGCTTGTTTGGTTGCTTGGTTTTGTTTAACCACATATCAACCCTTTTCGTGTTATTTAATCCAGTAACTTTAGAAAGAAGTTTTTAATCTATAAGTCCTTTATATCTTCAAACATTTATTCATGGTTTGATTGTTTTGAAGAAATTTTTTTTTTTGTTTTTGACTTAGCAGAACATGATTGAGTTTTGCAGTAGAAAAGAAAAAAAAAACAATAGCAGCAATGTCTGGTGCATTTTTGGTCAGGTTTGAATCATCTATATATCAAGTATCAAATCTGTAGACAGCCTGATCCTGTAGTACTAAATGCCCTCACAAATACCCCGGACCAAAATTGACCTGGAAGCAATGGTAACTAAATGATAATTCCACAGTCCCTAAATAGAGTCTCACCACTGGATGTCTATCACTCAAGACTAAGAAGGCCAGAGAATAAAATAGCCGAAAGATAAGCACAAAAAATAAGATAACCATTCGAAGCACATAGTGTATATAATTTTTGTTCTTGCTATGTTAGTTTTTTTTTTTTTTTTTTTTTTTTCATTTTACTCAGCCTAAATTACAATGACAAAATTTATCTTAAGAAGGCTGGAGAATAAAATGATCGAAAGATATAGAAATGGTAACCACAAAAAAAAAGATAACCGTTGAAAACATATACTATAAATAATTCTACTTGTTATGTTCGTCGTTTCCTCTCTGCATTTTATCGACTTAAATTATTCAACAGAATACGCAGTATGTTCAAAATAGTGAAAAATATTAAAAAGTAAACAAACAACAAAATATGTGTTGCGTTGGTTCAGCAACAAATTGAACGATGTACAGGTGCGTGCGGGTGAAGCGGAAGCGTTGTCTGTGGACATGGTTATCGTCCTAATCAGCCACGCAGCAAATTAGGCCTTCACATGAATTCTTAGAATCATAGCTCACTGCTTTTCCACAAGTGATGGCTTCTGATCCGAATATCCAATAATGTTTATCCCAAAGCTTCAATCAAAAGCAACAACAGGAAAATTAATTTTCTTTTGGACCAAAAAATAAAAATATAGAAACCAGAATTTTAACAATAGTTGGTAATCAGAAATTGAAGAAATACAGGATAGAAATAGAAATAAATATTTGTGTTAAATTTAGTAAACAAACAGCAAATGCTGAACGTAGTGAAACGGATTTATACAAAAGTATGATTTGGGATTTTTTTTCTGTTGTATATCCGAGATACCTTCAATAAGTTTCCAGACTTTTTTCGTGTGTGCACTTTTATTGATAGGACACATTATAAAACGCTAGTTTCACAGTAAGAATATTTCTCTTAGAACGAAATCTTAGAGAGTGAGGAAGAGGAATTACTCTGCTAGATTACATTGTTACCAGTAATCTTTATAGTGATAGTGGGAGTATTACTCCGGAAGGCATTAATCTTAGAAAATATTGCTTTTAGAAGGCGGTAAAATTTGCGGGTAATGCTCTGTTTACGATTGTTGTAAAAATGGAACGGAAATTTAAATTTCATTCTGTTTTAAATTCGGTACATTACGTCCAACTCATCGTTCACATTCGACATGTCAAATTTTTATAGGTTTTCTGGTATGCCGACAAGGCTGGGGATGTCTATTCAGAAAGCCGTTCTTAACATGGGGAAGTTGGGGGTGTTTATTTGTTGTAAGCATACCTGAAAACCTCCAAAAGTCGACATTTCCAATGTGAATGGTGAGTTGGACTTTTGTAAAAAAAAAAAATACCGAAAAGGTTATACGAAATTGACTTTTCGTTTAAAAATTAAATTTTGTTTTTGTTAATAAAATTTTATTTTTATAAAAGGAATCTTTCGTTATATATATATATATATAAGTACGATTGTTGAATGTTATTCTTTCGATTACTTTCGTTTTGGGGGGGGGGGCACAATAAAAAAAAAAAAGATTAAAAGGGAATGAAATTTAAATTTCCGTTCCATTTTTACAACAACTGTAAAACAATGCATTCTTCGAAAGTTTTACCAAGAAAGCAACTTTACAGAGAGGGTTAGAGTATTACTCTCTAGAAAAAAAATCTTCTTAGAAAAATATTTTACAATGAAAGTGGGAGAATTAGTCTGTGAAGTCATTACTCTTTTTGGCAGTAGCCATCTTTTTTGTTCTCAACACGATTGACCCTCAGCTATTGCTTTCTTATATTGATTAGATAGACAGAATACATTGGCCGTATATAACATTGCTCCCAAATGAAAATTTCACTGAAAGTGGGAACATTACTTCTAGAAGAGAATTTTACTAAGAAAGAAAGAGAGGCATTACTCTCACAACAAAACACTCCAAGAAAAGTATTACTTCAAGAAAACTGAATTCGTTTCACAACTACGCCAGTCGATTAACACACACGTCGAACTTCTAATCACACTGATGCAGTTGATACACACTGTTCTCGATCTTCTGAACATACTCCTTTTATTGTCCAGGCGTTCGTCATCAGCCAATCGGCGGCCAGAAAAACAGTCACGTGAGGCCTGACGTCATCGCTCAATAATCTTACAAAAACCACAGCCGCCATTTTTAATTTCTGCCCTCCCTGTGTTCCTCCCAGCAGGTAAGACAACACGCGCAGACACGTGGTCGCTTTCTTCCTTCATTCTGTTCAACTTTACACACACAGAAACGACTACAGATGTAAAAACCAAAGGAATATCACATGGAATCAACGATATAACTGTAAGATATCGCCCCCTTCTGTTGCGTGTTACCATAAACTGGTACCACACCAAATAAATGAGGATCAAGGACAATGGAAAGACCGAGGAGAGAAAGCACTAACCAGACCTCCGAGGTTTTTATTCTTCATGTTAAAAAATCAGATTGAATAATACTGTTGGTGATGAACCTAGATACCAGAGCAATTGATCAGATCGGATTCCTCCGACCTCTTGCTGAAGTCAGGACCAAAGTAGGGTTGCAAGTCATATGGCAATCTATACAACACAGCCAAAGGCTACTCAGCCACAGGATCCCACTCATGGCCTACAAGTGGCCTTATTTTCAGCAAAGTGGAGAGTACCACCAGCAACAAGTGTGAACAAGAAGCGAGGAAAAGAGTGAGTAGAAAGTGTAGAAAGAAGTTGAGAAAAAACAAGGAGAAAATCAATAAAGGAGGGATACTGGAACTGTGTTTTGAAACAATAGAAATTATAAAAGATCTCCTGGTATTTAGAAAAAAATAGAAATAGTGCTACATCACTCTGAAACTCCTTCAGATAGATGGTTTTCTGGGAGTCTCCTTTTATATATATATATATATATATATATATATATATATATTAGATGATTTTAGGGAGGGTTACACAATTTGAATATTGCAATCATGAAGAGAAGACTTATTATTCATGATTAAAAGTAAAACATGTAAAACACGTTTTTTTTAATAAAAATAACAAAAGAGAGAGAAAGGAGAGGAAAGGGGGGGGCAACTGACCAGTTTCGCCCTCGCTTTTCAAAGATCCTAGAAATTAACCTCTAGGATCTTCGAAAATAATATCATTGCTTTATTTTAATTGTTTCCCTGTTTTTTTATTTTTTGTTTTTTCCACACGGAAATATAAAGCAAGACAGCTTTATTTTAATTATGTACATTTTTCATGTTTTTTCTCTCTTTAATCGCAAATCCCTCAATTAAGTTTGGAAAAGTGAGAGCTGACTCCCCCTTCTCTCTCTTTTTTCATTTTTTTAAAATGTGTTTTACATATTTTAAAGTACTTACTGATTTTCTTTTAAAGATAAAAGTAATAGACTATATTATCAAGTTTTGTTTCATACGAGAATCCAAACCTTTTCATCGTTTTTAACATAAAATGACTTTTTAGTTATTAGATTTTGTCGGCCGTCTTGGATGTTTTTATAAAAACCGTATGTACAGATAAACTAAAACTGCCCCCAAAACAATACATGCATGTGGAAATGACACTAATCTAAACGTTTGTCGTCTGAAAACAATATCAGAACAATTATTTCACTTAGGAAGTGTCAGAAATTCTTCCGGTAAGTTCCATGCTGTTCTGTTATTTTTATCAAAAAACTTTTCACCTGCCTTGTATTTGTCTTGCCTTGAAATCTACGAAAAAAAAATGTTTTAATCTTTTTGGGTTTTTATGTTTGTTTTTTGTCTTTCGCGATTTTTTAGGGAAAAAAGAAATAATGTTGCCATTCAAAATGTGCATGTCAAGCGATGATAATTCTATTCCAAATACCAGCATGACAGACCAACGAAATTCTATTTCAAACAACAGCTTGGCAGATCAATGAAAATTCTATGTCAAACACCACAGTGGCAGACCAATGAAAATTCTACGTCAAACACCACAGTAGAAGATCAACGAAAATTCTATGTAAAACACTAGCTTGACAGACCAACGATAAGGCTATTTCAAACACCACTGTGACAGACCAATGAAAATTCTATTTCAAACATCAACACGACAGATCAACAAAAATTCTATTTCAGACATAAGCATTAAAGACTAACTAGAATTCTATTTCAAACATTAGCATAGAGGACCAACGAAATTCTATTTCAAACAGCACCGTAACAGACCAACGAAAATTCTATTCCAAACACTAGCATAACACATCAACGGAAATACTATTTCAAACACCAGTGTGACAGAGCAACAAAAATATCTGTCAAATACCGGTGTGACAGTGTGGAAAATTCTATTTCAAACACCAGCATGACAGATAATCTAAAATTCTATTTCAAACACCAGCATGATAGCAAATGAAAATTTTATTTCAAATACAAGCATAATAGAATTGTTGAAAATTTTATTTCAAATTTAAATGTGACAGACCAACAAAAATCATACATGTAACTTAATGGGACAGACTAAAAAAGTGCTATTTCAAAACTTGAGCTTTACAGACCAACGAAAATTTTATTTTAAAGATAAATATGATAGACCAACTGTGAAGTAGAATATCTCATGCAGATGTCTGACCCACATCTAAAATAAGATCTGTATACGTAGGACTGAAAATGCTAAATCACACTGAAGCGTGACAGACCGAGTTATTGAAACACAGACCAACAGACAAAGCTTCTGATAGTGATGAGAGGATACATCTAAAAACCACAAGAAGATGTGCAAGTTATCAGTTTACAGTGAAATGATGATACCAACGTTGGAATCATCAAAGACAAAAAGAGAGGAATATTTCTACAGGTGCTGCAAGAAACCATTCTTTATTGTAAAAAAATATATAATAAAAATTCTTTATTTGAGATTCTCTGCAGCTAATCTTGGCAAATGGAGGCGGTTTCGTAAGTACGTTTTAACCCCAGGAAACAATGAACATTCTAATCTATTCTAAATTGTTTGATTTGTTTTATTTTTGTTTTTTAATTTCTCAAAATCCATGATATCGGTGGATTTAAAGATTGGGGTAACAGAATCATAGCAACAAAGAAAATGGGATCTGAAAATGGAGTTGAAAATAACACATCTTTCAAGGGGGCATCAACGCAGTCACCACCGTACTTTAATTCTAAATATTTTTCCTTTAAATAATGAAAAAGAGTGGTACCCATGAAAATTCCACAGTTGCTCTGTTAATAGAAATAATTTATCCATTCCAAATGCTATGAAATATAACAAATTCGGTGCGAGTGCATCCTTAGAACCAGACGTAACTTAGCGTTGGTTCGGCTTTCCTCGGAACATGACGTCAACAGCTTGAGTTTAACATGGCGATCAGCCAATCACAACACCGCGAGCTTAGTTCCAACTAGATGCATGAGTGCTACTTCCAAGCAGCAGACGAGAAATTGAAGAAATATTGGAAATGTCTTGAGAAATATGCTAAAATGCAAAAAGTTGAAAGTGTCAACTTAAACGTTTTCAAATTAAAATTAAAGTATTATTACGTAATAGTAGGGAGAAAAAAGTTTGGACGTTTTTCGTCTTGATCGATCAAAAAAAAAATAAATAAATAAAATAAAAAAACCAACATGGCAACATCCCATAAAAAGCCATTTTCATGATTCTTATAGCATATTAACACATGTTAAACATGTTTTTTTCTTCCAATCACATGTGTAATACTAAAATGATTTTAACTTAAATTGATTCCTCATTTAATAATACGACAAAAAACAAAATAAAACAATTTTTATTGCCTATACACAATATATTGTTCTGTTACAATTGCCAATCTGTATCTTTACCCAAAATTGTACACATAATGTTATCTTATATGTATACGTACAAGCAATAATAAACAAGGACCAAAGTATGTGTGTGTGTGTGTGTGTGTGTGTATATATATATATATATATATATATATATATATATATATATATATATATATATATGATGGTGGATTCTCTCATCGAAGACGATGAATGAGTGTTCAGTATTGCAATTTTCCTAAGCTCTGTGACACCACATGCATAATTACAATCCTACAGACGTCTGGCACACTCCTCCACAGATGTTGAACTTGTCGGTCAAAGATGCCTTCTCGATTGAACAGATAACCTGCTTTACTGCATGCTTTGAAACCACAGTGGCATACTTATTCAGTTTTTGGTGAATTTTTCTGGTGTTTTGCCTTCATATTTGCATGAAGGGCGTCCCTACGGCGAAGACGGTTATGCTCAAATTCTATGGTCCCTATATATATATATATTCGGAGGTTCTTGTTTTCCAGAGGTTAAGTAACCAATGAAATGTAACGAGGTTAATACAAAAGTGCGCAATACCGAAGTAGAGCAGGCTATACTCTTTATTTGTTTTTACATAAGCAGTAATATGTTGCTACACAGTCATGAGCATATTTCGGTCAGCGAGTTACTTGTAACTAGAGACCTCATCAGGTGATACAGCTTCTATGAAAGCAAAGTTTGCAATGAAAATATCAGTTCTTCCTTTGTTACAGAGAGTTAATATCAAGAGGTTCCGTCAAATCTTGTGAAAAATAAGATTTGGTTTTATGTAAATACTATCCTTTTTAGTCTTCCATTACTTTTATCTCGATTTTTAACTCCCCCCCCATCCTTTTTCATTTATTTCTATATCTAAACACAAACTTATATTTGCACCTCTAATAGGTCTTATTTACATACAGCCAAATCTTATTTTTCACAACATTTGATGGAACCTCCTAATATTAATTGCCTGTGACGAGGAAGACTTGATATTTTCATTGGAAATTTTGCTTTTATATCAGCTTTATCGCCTGATGAGATCTCTAGCTACTGGTAGCTAGCTGAACAAAATATAAACGTTATATAAACGATGTGAAATTTGTGATGAATCAGCCAAGAGAGAATATACCAAAACCACAAAAAAAAAAACGTATTGAAGTGCAAAAATTAGAAATTCGTGGCTTCTGGAAAATCTATAACAGTGTAGTAAATAATAGGCAATCAACAATTCCCCCACTATTCAACAATCTTTAAGTTGTTTGCTAATCTGCTTGCCCTTCAGTTTTCCTCTAACTGTACTTTGGGCCCAGCAAACCACTCCTCCCAGAGTTTCCTCTGCAAACAGAAACAGATTAGACGATCTGAAAATCACTTCTTTTCAAATAAAAAGCTATAAAAAAAACTGATCGTATCCCTGATGTACTATTTAAAAAATACTCTGATGAGGTTGCTCATGTTCTTTTCAAATTTTTCCACAAATGCCTTAACCTATCTTGTTTTCCTGACTGCTGGAAAATTGCTTCCTGGTACCAGTTTACAAGAATTCTGGCAAAAGAACTAACCCATTATATTATCATCCATTTTGCCTCCTCCCTCTTTTCGCCAAAATATTTGAGTCCATAATTAATCAAGCTCTTGTCCACTACCTCATAGCTGCTAAACTTCTATCCAACAAACAATATGAGTTTAGGCAAGCCCGTTCTACTGCAGATATCCTAACTGTAATCTCTGAATGTATATACAATGCACTGGATAACAGGGGAGGCCAGGGCAGTAGCCCTAGATGTATCTAAAGCCTTTGACAGAGTATGGCACGATGGTCTTCTCATGAAAATCAGAGCCTATGGTATTAATGGAAGAATACTTAACATAATTAAATCCTTCTTAAATCAGAGAAGAATCCAGGTTGTCCTCGATGGTCGTATGTTAAAAGAATATGGTATAAATAAGGGTGTAGCTCAGGGATCGATTCTTGGATCTTTATTATTCCTGATATACATAAATGACTTCCCTGATAAAATTGTCTCTGAGATGGGTATATTTGCTGATGACACCATGCTCTATAACAGACATGAGGGGAAAATAAATGAACACATATCCAAGGCATTGGCAGAAACACTAGAGGAAGACCTCCAGTCTGTGGTGGAATAGGAACAAAAATGGATGGTCACATTCAATGCCGTCAAGACTAAGTTCCTTTCCTTTAATAACTACAAAAATGCTCCTCCATCACTAATAGCCATGGCGAATGATACATTACCTGAAAGTACTTCATTCAAACTCCTCGGCTTAACATTCACAGGAAACAGGAGTTGAAACAAATACATTGAGTGCATTGCTAAGGCTGCTGCGAAAGTGGGCTCTCTCTACCATGTTAGAAAGTTACTTATGCCTGAGAGTATCCTGTACCTTTACAAGGCCACTATTCGCTCATCTATGGAGTATTGTTGCCACATTTGGGCCGGTGCATCTTCTACTAATCTCTCCCTCAGACAGAATTCAAAAGAGAGTTACCAATCTAATGAGTCCCACACTATCAGCTAGGCTTCAACCGCTGTCCCATCGATGAAATGTTGCATCCCTCTGCCTTTTTAAAAAGTACTTTAATGGTAGATGCTCCAAGGAACAACAAGCCCTTGTACTTCCTCAACGTAAATACTCCCGACAAACCCGAAAAGCAGCAAAATCACATCCCTACACAATAGATTTTCCTAGATGTATAAAAAAAAAAGAAGCTTTCTACTCCAATAGTTTATTCCCTAGAACTGCTAGACTTTGGACTTTCCTTCTGGGTTCTTGGTTCCTCGACTGTACTGACATGCAGAGGTTCAAGTGTAATGTAAACAGACACCTTGTTCCTCAGCTCTCTACATATTGCAAATCAAATGATATGTTAATTTATTCATATATTAAGTTAAAAAGTAAATAATTAACTAAGAGAACATTAGTCTATTTTCTTTTGAGCCCATTTTCTGCAAGTAAAACCTTGAAGAAAACTCAGGTAACGTCTCCTTGTGTCCTTTTTCTTGATGAAAAGAAACTGATTTTAATAGAGAGCACTATGAACAGAGTATAAGCGCGTACACAAATGCTGAGCCGTGTGCAAAATGATATCATGGTAAGGAAAAAGAAAGACTATAAAAAAGGAGAGAGAGAGAGGACGTCAGAGAAAACGATCATGTTAGAGACGTAGATCACGTTCAAAGGACGACTTTTGATACGTGGGTGACGTAACAGCTGAAGAAAAAAGAAAACTCACAAACGTTTCCTTGTGTCCTCTTTCTTGATGAAAAGAAGCTTATTTCTATAGTTTCTATAGGAACTAAAGGAAAAGGTGATGATGAAAAGAAGCAACGGTACTTGTGCAGTTATTGAACCGTGCTGAAATAACCGTATTATTTAGAAAGCCATTCTTAACATGAGGAGAGGAGGGTGTTTTGTAACTATTCTGTATTTAAAATCTAAGAATTTAATATAAAAAAAATATCGTATAACTGTAACATGAAAATATTATTAAAAAATAGCACGGTTCAATAAGTGCACAAGCACCGAAGCAACTATGAAAGGAGAGAAAAAAAAAACGATTTTGTATAAACACCTTCCCCACGTATGTATATAGAATATATTTAGTTCGTTACTGAAAATGTTACAAGGGTACATATATACAGCAAATCAAATTCTATGTTAATTGATTTATGTAAATAGGAGAAAATCTTCACGAACTTTTAGTAGAAAATCTATATTCCTATAAATTCGTATTTTTTTGTACGTATTGATATTCATATTAAAAACCTTCTTTTTTATTAGTATTTATTTGCTTTCCCACCAAAGCAAAATGTGACACAAGGTCGTTTTTATATGGGATTAAACCAGCTCCCCGAAAAAAAGGCAAAAGGGGCACTGGTGGGGTCCAAAAATAGTAATTGTCCCAGTATAGAGTGTTTCCCCTCCATTGGCTGGAACAAATTACTTTAAGTACAGCATCTGCAGAACAGATGGTATTTATTTGCTCCCCCACCGAGCAAATTAGGCACAAGGCCGATTTTTAAAGTGAGGAGTGAAGGGGAAATGGGGACCAACTCCCCGGGGAGTAGGGGAGCTGTATAGTGACAATTGGTATGAAGGGTTGCCCCTACATTGACCAAGGTCTTATATGTGGAGTCGCCCCCACATATGGTCTTTGCTTGCAGTATCTGCAGAACAGATGGTATTTATTTGCTCCCCCACTGAGCAAATTAGGCACAAGGCCGATTTTTAATGTGAGGAGTGAAGGGGAAATGGGGACCAGCTCCCCGGGGAGTAGGGGAGCTGGATAGTGACAATTGGTATGAAGGGTTGCCCCTACATTGACCAAGGTCTTATATGTGAGGTTGCCCACACATATGGTCTTTGCTTGCAGTATCTGCAGAACAGATACTACACTTTGATCCCGGCCAGAAGGCCAAGAACAACAGGGTATTTATTTGCACATTATTCACATTAGGCACAAGGCCGATTTTTAATGTGAGGAATGAAGGGGAAATGGGGGCCAACTCCCCAGGGAGTAGGGGAGCTGGATAGTAACAATTCGTATAAAGGGTTGCCCCTACATTGACCAAGGTCTTATATGTGGGGTTGCCCCCACATATGGTCTTTGCTTGCAGTATCTGCCGGAACAGATACTACGCTTTGATCCCGGCCAGAAGGCCAAGAACAACAGGATATTTATTTGCTCCCCTACCGAGCAAATTAGGAACAAGGCCGATTTTTTAAGTGAGGAGTGATGGGGAAATGGGGACCAACTCCCCGGGGAGTAGGGGAGCTGGATAGTGACAATTGGTATGAAGGGTTGCCACTACATTGACCAATGACTTATATGTGGGGTTGCCCCCACATATGGTCTTTGCTTGCAGTATCTGCCAGAACAGATACTACAATTTGATCCCAGCCCGAAGGCCAAGAACCACAGAAAAAAAGGCAAGCCTCTTTTCTATTTATTTAAAAAGAAAATACAATTTTCTTATATCTTGGTCGTGGAATTGCATTCACTAGCAAACGATCTAACTAATTTACATATTCTTTTAAACATTCATTTTAATTAATTCCCTATTAGTTGCTTCAGTTTTCTTATGGGATGATCATCTTTAGTTAACTATTACATGTAATTATATTCATGCAGATATTCTACATGATTTATACTTGCATAATATTTGCGTAAAAAGTTTATAGTAAACACAAAATTGTTTCCATATATATTTATGTATACGTATATATATATTTTTTTTAACAAATTTTGCCTACCAAACTCCTCCTAGAGTTTTTGGTCTACAGATATGAAACTTCATATATAAGGTATTTCAATCCATGCAAAATCTTTATGTTTGGGTTTTAGCCCGAAAAAAAAAATCAGTGCAAAAGTGTGAAAATATTTTTAAAAAATGAAATTCGTCAGGTTAAGGTCGAACGCCGGCATTACGAATGAATAACGTAGTAGCTATTGGTTCATGTTTTAATTTTTAGCCTTGCAGTAAACATGTCTTCATAGCCAAGTCATTGACGGCAGAGGCAAAATAAATCATGAGCTGAACGTTTTGGTTTTTATTCTCGGTGATGGCGCATGAGTCTTTTTTTTTTGTACACCTTTTGAATCATTACCATATATTGCATCCAATCTATCTATCTATCTATAAAAGTGAAAATGCCTGTCTGTCTTTTCTCTATGGTAGTTAAGGAAAACTATTATACAGAAAGGCATTACTTTACATATTCACACTTTTTAATATATACATATGCACATAACCTTATGAACAGTACATAGGGCCCGAGCAAAGCCGGGCAGAACTGCTAGTATTAAAAAAAAAAAAAAAAGAAGTAGAATGGTGAACTTTCCAATATTTAACTTCAACACACCTCCTACTGATTCATCACGGATTTCACATCATTTATATAACGTTTATATTTTGTAACCTTGAAAGTTATGTGAACCTTACAAGTTTCAATTGTAGTGTTAAACAATGCCTCACAATAAAATGTGGGTGAACCAATTTGCAACGATCGCGGAATCATGAATTGGAAATGGAATCTGTTTTTGTCATGAAATTTTCAATCATAAAGAACCATTTTATTATTTAATCTTTTAACATTCTTTCTCAATTTCCGAAATAATTGTCTCTAAGCTACACATACGAGCATCACGTAATAACGTTTTTACAAACGTTTTTGTTTTTATTTTAAAAGATCAAACAAGTTATAGGGTGAACTAGACCTTTTAGCTTGTTAAAACCGGATAAAAGCAGCAAAAGTTATAGCCCGTTGACTTAAAATGAATGTTTTATGCCGAACTGATAATTGAAAATGATTAAATTTTTTCTCATTTTTACATTAAATACTCATCCTATTAAGTCCTATCTTTGCATCGATCAGATACCATAACACTTAATCAGTTGTATCTTATCAAAGCAAAGGTACATACAAAATTTCAACCAGATCGGTTCAGTAGTTTTTGATTTAAAAAAAAGTGGAACTGAAAAGGGAATAAAGACAAAAAGTGTTGATGCGAAAATTGCAAGAGATTCCATTGCTGAATTGAAAATAGAAGGAAACAAAAAAGTGTAGAAATTAAAACTGAAATTTGCTCTAAATTTGTATTATTTTATAAACATAATTAAAACTTTGCCTTAATAGTCGTAATATCTTTTAGTCCGATTTTAGAATTAAAGACCATAACATGAAAAAAAAGACAAAAAAAAATCGGAATTTACCAAAGCCGAATCCTAATTAATGAACATTTGAAAAAAAAAATCATAAATATTAATAATGCTGCTCACATATTAGTAATAACTTTTGTTTATGACGCATATGCTGAAAACCAGACTTAATTAACTTTTGATATGACATTAGAACCCAGTTGTTAATTATTGTGTATAATTAGTAATTTAAGTTTCAATTCTAATGCAGTTGATTTTTAATATTTTTAATGATATTTTTGTGTGTATTAAAACTTATGAAACATTTGAGAGATGGTAAAGGCCATGTCTAAACGTCTAGAAAATGATGCAACACGAAATTATATGCAAAATGATCTTTTATTGAAAATTGGACATTTAATTTGGCTAGGATGGCCTACATTATGATACTTTTTGTTTACCGGTTGTCAGTGGGTCACCGCTTATCAAGGCCCAAAAGCCATTCGAGGATAAATGTTAATCAATGACGGTGAGACAGCAATATGATGATCAGTAATGGTGGAACTTGGGTAGAGCGTGATTATTGAAGAGGACGGCTCAACAAGAATTTATTTACATTAGACTTGAAAACGAGCATTCTCCTTCCGTTTTATAAGTGGCTACATTAATTTCTGTCCCAATCAATTAAAGTTAATAGTTTGTTAACTATTATGGGCTTACATTCTTTCCTCCCTATTCAGTCTCATCAGACAACGTTTTTGTTTCTATTTTTATTTATTGTTGTTCATGAACATATTTTTATAAGTAGGCTACTTTTTTCTATTTATATAGATAACTATCAAAAGATGAAATTTTTTTTTTTTGTGTCTACAATTCATAGCTATCTCGTATGTTCAGTTTAGCAATGTTTTTGTGTCTTAAATATTTTCGTTCTTTATTCAGGTATAATCTGTATAGATCATTTAAAATTGTTGAACTATATATATATATATATATATATATATATATATATATATATATAGAGAGAGAGAGAGAGAGAGAGAGAGAGAGAGAGAAGTATGTGTGTGTTAGAAAAATATATTATGGCAAGTAAACTGCATAAGGCGTCGGCCAGGCTAGTCTATACTTGGTTAAAATGGAAAACTAGTTATTAAGTCTCTAGCATTTAGCCTGAAAATGCTAAAAAATTATGCATAATATATTAGACCTCTTATATATGTATACATGAAGTTATAATAATAATTCCTCCGTTTATATTTTAAAAAAATATGTATTTTTAAAGAATATATCTTTTATAATATCATTTAAATCGTTTAAAATAATAAGCTTAACGGCGTTATGTTTCCGGCTTCAGAGCATGTATTTGATGGCGACTTGAGAATATTCCAACGTTGTCCTATTTTTAAATTCACTTTAAAGATAAAAATAAGAGACCCACACCTCGTCTCTGATTTGTTTTTAAAGCGACTTTTTTTTTGTTTTTGACTTCCCATTCTTTTAATCTTTTTTAAGCACATTTTTTCTTTTTATTTTGCTTTCGAATATTGCGTCAGTTTTTAATATTTCGTTATCTCTACGAGCAACCAATAATCTAAAAACAATATTTTCCATTATGAGTTGCGAAACGTGTTTAAGACACGAAAGAAAATATAGACAAAATCAAACTAAATAAATAAACTATTGATCATAATGAAGTTTTAATTATTTGAAAAAAAAAAAAAAAAAAAAAAGATAAATTTATTTGGTCTTTTCGATATTTGAAGTCAAGAAATTTGTTTTTTATAATTTGTTTTTTATAATTTGTTTTCTATAATTTGTTTTTATAAGCATAAAAATGAAAATAAATCCTTATTAAAACTGGTTCCAACCTTGAAATGAATAAACCAAAAAGTGGAACGTTTATTGGTAAAATAAAAAATTATATACACCTTACGTGTATATTTATTTATTTGCGGACTGTTATCTCCATCTTCATAGTTGTTTCACAACGTTTCAGCCAACTGTTCGTCAGGTGGTTTTATATAATAACTGAGGATACAGTTAAGAGATTCAACATTCCTCTCCCATTGTGGTTAACTGACGAAGGCAAAAGGAATACTTGGTCGAAACGTGGTGAAACAACAACTATAAAGATGAGGATAACAGTCCACAGATAAATAAATAAATAAATAAATAAATATGCCAATTATTCGTCTCAAAGGATTCCTATAATAAAATAATGTTCCATTTTATTGTTTATTCATGGGTCTATGTTCCAACTGTTTAGAGGTATAAATCCAATTATGGGTGATCAAACCTAACCTGCTGTTCTTGTGTCAAACTGGCATTGGCTTAACAGTTATCTCAGATGATTTCTTGTTTAAAGCTTATTCTGACAACATCCAAACCTGACCCTAAAGATCACTATGAACATGAAATATGTGTCTACATAAGGGATGGCTTCCATTGTGGCAGGGACATCTCACTACCCTACATATGCTTCCAAGTAGCAGTTGTGCACAGTACCGCTTTTATATTTGCCCTATACAATAATGGAGTCACTATCTTTGAGAGCATTGCAGAGAAAATTGATCATACCCTGTTTGCTCAATTCTCTGCCAACTTTCACATTAATAGAGATTTCAATGTTCACAATGTTGAATGGTTGATCCACCCAAATATGATAAACGATAACGGGAGGGTCTGATTTGCCAGATTCAAGCCAGATTGCTGATGAAATCACTTGCATTTTTAACGTTGATGAACAATTTGCAAGCCTTCTAGATCTTTTTCTGACAACTTGCCCTGAACTGTGTATATCCTCCATTTTGTCTCTGCTGGGATCCTCTGATGACTCAGTTGTATCAATTAAGAATAAAATTCTGAAATATCAACAGCTGATGCGCTGATAGTAATATTACACAAGACCATTGAATCTTGTTTCTAGAGCAATGGCTCTTGACATATCTAAGGCATTTGATTTGATAGGGTTTGGCATAAGGGTTTTACTTTGCAAGATTTCTAGCTGAAAATGTCTTCTCAATTATCAAATCTATTCGGTTTGATAAGTTCATTTAAAGTAGTCATTGATGTGCATAATTCCAAAGATACAGCATTAATGCTGGCATACCTCAGAGATCCAGCCTGGGATCAACTCTGTTCCTGATCTTCATTAATAGATCTCCCAAATCATGTTCTATGATCATTCGTCAACATCTATGCAAATGATACCATCTATCATTTCAAAAAGAGGTAATGACCAGATTTTTCTGATTCTCGCCCTCAGACCTGGAGCATGTACAACAATGGGGTGAAAAATTGCTAGTTATCTTTAATGCATCCAAAACCAAGCTTCTTTCTTTTCACCATGAACGCTCATATCCCTACTTGACTTCAGTTGAAATGAACGATTCTTGTCTTGAGGAAACACCCTGCTTTGACAAACTTCTAAGTCTGAGCTTTATCCCCTCACCTGAAACAGAAGACCTCCATCAGATCCGTTGCCAACATAACTAGAAAAATGGTGGAATCGGTATACCACTCCAGAAAATATCTCACTCCCGACGCAATCCTCCACTCATACAAGAATCAAATACATCCTAATATGGAATTCTGTTGCCACACTGGGGGGGGGGGGGCTCCTAATAGTATCCTTTCCTGCCGTGACAAGATACAAAACCATGTTTGAAATTTAGTGGGCAAGGCCCTCTTAAAATAAGAGACGTTGTAAGTCTATATTTGCATTATTGATACTTTTATGGAAGGTGCTTGGCTGAGCTCCAATCTATATTGATCTAATATAGCACTACATTGGAACAATTCTTCCATCTCAGTAAATTATCAGGATTATCACATAAATTGGAGTCTGTTTCTGTAGATGCCATGTGGCAGTAGTTTGCTGTTATATATATATGTGTGTGTGTGTATATATATCTACGCAGATATATATATGCATGATGCTATTAAAGAAAAAGAAAAATCAAACAGAATGTTTCAGTATTGATAGGAAAAGGTAGTAAGTAAATAACATGAAATTATACTTGTGCTGATTCGGTATTTTCTTACAATTACAAAACTATTTCATAGAATAAGCATTTATTGAAGTCAAATTAATCATACAAAAGTTGGGAGCATTAATGAGAGAGAAATAAGGTTGGTAGTGGATATGGATGTGTTGAAAAATGATTGGTGAGAAATTAAATAGTGATTGTGTTGTGAGAGGGGGAGTCATATGAGCAAGTGAGTGAAAAGGGCAGTAAGGAGTGGTGGGAGCTGAATTGGAGAGAGACTAAAAGAAAAAAAAGGAAAGGATAAAGATAAAAGATAGCAGATTAGAAAAATCATAGAAGAGTGGTAGATGGTGAGGACAAGGGATAATGGTTGAGTGGAGTGTGAAACTGTGTCATTTGATTTTATCCAAATTCAATGATTATATTTTGTTTGCCTATGAGACTTTTAGCTAAGGATGGTGCTATCTGAAAAACCCTGGCCTTTGTTTGATTTTTTTTTTTTTTCTGTATAGGAAATGAAGCTGCTATTCTGTTCTTTGCTTATTATTTTACTTCTATTTTAATCAACATATTTATAAACATACAACTTTTAATGCTACTGTTGTTAAGCTAAATATTTCAGGTTAAACACGGATCCCAGATTATCATAAAACATAGGTCAATCCAGATTGTCATGGAAGTCCCCCCCTCTCTCTCACTACCTAAAACTAAATGAAACTTCCATGAATAAAGTTTCTTACCTAGAACTGCCCGTCTCTGAAACAGAAGACTGTCAGGTATTTCCCAGCCTGATCGTCTTCAAGTCCAATGCAAACAAATTCTTACTGAGCCGCCCTCGGAAGTAATCAGCTTCCATCCAATCACTGTTCACCTTACACTCAGTTAATCCTTATCCTCAATTTGCTTTTGGGCCGAGATAAGTGTTGACTCTTTAGTGAAAAATAGTAGTCCTACATTTTTTTTATTTCGTAGAACTTTTGATCAGAGACTTTCATTCATGAGTAATACGTTCCTTAACATTATTATGATCTTTGGGTTGATTTAGGTTAAATTGACATATTTTCTAGAACTTTTAGCCTGTCGTATTTTTGTTTCGGTTGTTTGTTTTACAGCATATCAAACCTTTTCGGGTTATTTAATTCCAAATACAGTATTTTTGAGAAAAGGTTTTATGCTTCAAGTTCGGTGTATCATCAAATATTTATTCATAGTGTTTGGTTTAGTTGTTTTGTTTTATGGCATATCAACCCTTTTTGGGTTATTCAACGCCGAATTTGGTCGTTTTAGTAAAAGATTTCATGCTTCAAGCTCGTTATAGCTTCAAATATTTATTTACAGTGTTTGGTTTGGTTGTTTTGTTTTATGGCATATCAACCCTTTTTAGGTAATTTAATGCCGAATTCAGTAATGCTGAAATAAAGTTTTATTATTTCAAGTTCTTTATATTTTCAAATATGTATCATGGAGTTTTGTTTGATTTCGTTTAATTGTTTTATGGAGTGAAAATTCTTGATTTGTTTTTGACTTTGCAGAATGTGAATGAGCTTAGCAAAGAGAAAGAAAAAAAGCAATAGCATTAATGTTTGGTGCATTTTAAGTCAAGAAGCCAATATCTTCAGACAGCCTGATCTGGAAACATCAGGGTTACTTTGGAGTCATATCCTTAGGTTGAAATGGAACGATGGCTTCTGAGTCAAACAGAAAAGACTGAATTTTATTTATATAGAAAATGACCTTTTAATTCAGTTGATTTCTTATCGATTTTACTCGTATCGGGATATCAAATACTATTATAAATATCTGTAATATGAGAAAGTGTTCCAGCATTTATCTAGAATATTCAAGACACAAGCTCGATGGAAAAGAAAACTCAGCAGACGATCCCAGCTTGCAATAATTCACTTTTACAAAGAAAAAGTGAAAAGTCGTTGTCCGAGTTGGGAATCAGAATTAATATACATGTTCATGAATAAACCATTTTCGCTAAGCATGATCCAAAAGATATGTTTTTTTTTTTATGTGAAAAGAAAAGCTAACAAGTAACAAAGACGCAATGAATCCCATCAGATACAATTATTTCTTTCTCTTTCTTTGTCTCTCGGTATATAATCTACCCTTGTCTCACAAAATTCTTTTGGGACGTTTTTCATTTTATCTATTTCTTCTCTGCCTTAAAGTCTCAAATGGATTTTTGTTATGCCCTTTCTTCCTTTCTCTCTCTCTCCTTTTCTCAAGTATTCTCTCTCTCTTTCTCTCTCTCTCTCGTATTCTCTCTTTCTCTCTCTCTCTCTCTCTCTCTATATATATATATATATATATATATATATATTTCTAATAGTTTATTTTTTATATAAAAACACATGTATATACATGTATATAGAATGTTGAGAATCCCACGAGCTAATTCTGCCCATCGTGCCGATCCCTATTCCCACCCTTATATTCTTCAGAATTAATAATGGCTCAGTTTACGAAAAATTGGCTCTGACACGACCATATAGATCAAAACCTACATATGTCAATATCAGCCAACAACAAATACATCCACTCTACTAATAACCATTTTAGTATCAAGTACCATCAGATAGGATGCATATTAAATTTATTACTGAGTAAGAACTATCAATTTACCATTTTCTATCGCCCTAAATATTATTTGTGATGTTCTTTATTCATTTTTTAGCTTATCTATTTCATTTTTTTTTTTTTTGCAATCCTGGCTTTGAATGGATTATATGATATGCTCTTTTGTCATTCCCTCCCATACCTTTATAAAATCTTTACTATTATATAAAAGTCACTTTGTGTGTGTGTGTGTGTGTGTGTGTGTGTGTGTGTGTGTGTGTGTGTGTGTGTGTTCCTCATAGATTTATTATAAACTGAAGATATAACTTGGTGGTAGAACATCCGACTACAGATCAAATCTTATTCGTTTTTATAACTTACATAAAAGTCACTTTGTGTGTGTGAGTTCCTTTCTCATAGTTTCTGAAACAACGGAACCTATCTTTTGCAAATTTCACACAAAACTAATTTATATGTCTGGCAGTGTTCTTAGATATGTTTTGTACAGAAATTCATCCAATAAGTAATGAAAATCGAAAAAAAATCCGACCTTAAAAATAGCTTTTCTCTCTTTGTTATATCGTAGATTATATGAATAACAAGTCATTACTGGGGTTGTACAGAAAGGGTTTATTTAGGTAAAAAGGTACACACCTTTCTAAGCGTCCATTGACAGCTTAGTACTAAATTCTGTCTCCCACGTGAGGAGAGTTTGCTTGTCTTTTTATAGACGTAACAGTCCATTCATTTGAGGGGTGTTGGATCAGTCCATTATATCACCTTCCTCCCAAGCTAAATTCTTCCCTAGAATTTCGCTTCACCATTTTTTTCTTTTTTGACTTTGTCCAAAAAATTCAGTTCTTTTTCTTTTTCTTTCACTTCTCCTTAAAATTTGCGTTTGCGAATTTTTGGATTTTGGAGAGTGACTTGTATTTTCAGTTACTGGTGCTTCCTTTTTTGGAGGCTCTATGTGAAAAATGTCATACAGTACTTCCATCGGTACTTCATTGTTTTTAACTATTTCAATATATCGGGGTCTGAGTTGGTTTATATGTTTTTTTGTGGGAAAATGTCTGACCTTTTATAATGTAGACCATTCTTCCAATTCTTTTTGAGATTATGCCTTCTTCCCAAAAACTCTTCCCTGCCCGATAATTGTTGAAAAAAACTTTATCCCCGTCCTTATATATCTTGTATCGTACATTATCTTTTACACTTTTTTTTACTTTTTTACTCGGAATTAACCGGTCGAACACAGAGCGCACTTTTCTGGCAAACATTATTTCCGTTGGGGATAAATTTGCATTTGTATTCGGATTAGGCGTTATCCTGTACACTGCTAAAAATTTCTGAAGACTTTTTTCTTCAGTGTCGATGTTACTGTTCTTTTTTAACGCTCGTTTAAAAGTATCGACAAATCTTTCAGCTTGTCCGTTAGATCGAGGGCTAAAAGTTGGTGTTGTGATATGCTCTATGGCCAGTGACTCACAGTAGATCTTAAATTCTTGACCTTTGAACATGGTGCCATTATCACTAGCAATTGTTTTTGGTACGCCAAAACGCCCAAATACCTCATCCAACGCCTTTATTGTGTTTGCCGCTGTAGGATGTTTGAATTTAAAAATTTCTGGCCATTTCGACATGCTATCTACTATTATCAGGTAATAATATCCTTTTAGAGGTCCTGCGTAATCTATATGGATCCGCGTCCATGGTCTATCTGTTTTAGGCCAAGGTTGCGTCTTAGTGGGCGGCGCTTTTGCTGCTAGTTGGCAACCCTTACATAATTTTATCATTTTTTCTATGTCCTGATCCATTCCAGGCCAGTACATATATGCTCTCATTAGTGCTTTCATTCTGGAGATTCCAGGATGTCCCATGTGGAATTCTTGTAAAATTCTCTTCTGTAATACTTGAGGTATTACCACTCTATCTGCGTACATTAGAGTTTCATCGCACTTTGAAAATGGAAAAACTGTTAATCCTTTCCTCTTCTTTTCTTTTTGTCCTACTTGTTTTTTTATCTTGTTAATGTATTCATCTGTTCTTGCTGCTTTCTTTATTTCCTCAAGTGTTACCGGAAGTTCCCTAACAGTATTTATTAATATATCTGTTAGTTCATTTTCTTCTTTTAGTGCGGCTATAACAGTTTCTTCAAGTAATTCAGTTTTATTTGGGATCAACCTGGACAAACCATCTGCGTGTGCAATTTTGCTGGATGCTAGGTGTTTCATTTTAAAATTGTAGTTTAACAGAATCATGCTCCATCTCTGTAACCTATTAGCCGTATGAGTAAGAACTCCTTTTTTGGAACCAAAAATCGATAACAAAGGTTTGTGGTCCGTTTCCAAGATAAAAAATCTTCCATGGATGAACCTATGAAATTTCCTCATGGCGTATACAATTGCCAGACCTTCTTTTTCTATCTGACTATAATTTTTTTCTGCGGGTAGCAAAACCCTTGAGGCATGAATAATTGGTTTAGTCCATCCATCTTTGAGTCTGTGTAGTAGCACAGCACCTAAACCGTATTCGCTCGCATCTGCTGCTACAATTAATTCTTTTTTCGGATCGTAGTGAGCTAGTGCTAAATCCGATAACAGACATTTTTTAATCTTTAGGAATGCTGCATCACATTCTTTTGTCCAGAGCCATTTTTTATTCTTTTTTAATAATTCGTTTAAAGGTGCTCTTAGTTCATGCATATTTGGGATATAAGAATTATAATAATTTGCCAAAAATGACTGTAGCTGCACTATATTTTCTGGTCTAGGCATGTTTTTGATTGCTTCAGTCCTTTTAGGATTAGGTTTTCTACCATTTCGATCAATCACTTGTCCCAAATATTCAATTTTGTCCATCCCAAAATTACATTTTTCGAGAGCCACTTTCAATCCATAGTTTGATATTCTCTCGAATACTTTGCCAATGTGGATCTTATGCTCTTCCACATTTTTACTTCTTATAAGGATGTCATCTAGATAAGCCATAGCAAAATCCAAACCTGCTAGCATTGTATCCATAATTTGCTGGAACAAATTTGGGGCTACTTTTTAACCAAAAGGCAAACATTTTAGTGAAAATAGTCCTTTATGGGTATTTAATGTCAGGTACTTAGCACAATCTTCCTGGACTTTTACTTGCCAATACGCTTCAGACAAATCAATTTTTGTAAAAAATTTTCCTCCGCTTAACTTTGAAAAAATTTCCTCTGGGTAGGAAGTGGGTAGTTATGCTCCTTGAGACAATCATTTAGACCTGTCGAAAAGTCAGCGCATACCCTGATTTTATTATTTTTCTTCTTAACGTAAACCGTGGGTGAAGCCCATTCAGAGTAGTCCACTTTTTCTATTACTCCAATATCTTGAAGTCTCTTTAATTCTTTCTCTATAGTTTCTAATGCTGAATATGGAACCTTTCTTTTGGGTTTGAAAACTGGTTTAACTTCGTCCTTTAGTTCAAATTTCACCTCCGTTTTCGTGCAGCAACCCAAACCTTCAGAGAATACCTCTTTAAAGTCTTTTTTTAATTCGTCAATAAACTTTCCTGGTAGTTTAGAATTTTCTAAACCCGCCAGACTTACTTTATTGCAAAATGAGCTTATGGGTTTTCCCCATAAATTAAAAAGAATCATTAAGTCTATACCGAACAAATTAGAATTTTTCCCCGGTATGACATATAACTTGGTTTTCACAGCATTCCCCTTTAGAGACACATTGGTAAAAAATTCACCCTTAAATTTTAGTTTATTTCCAGACACACTTCTGGCAATTTTTTTTGTATTTTGTAACTTTGGAAACCCAATTTTCTTCCAAGTTACTTCGTCAATTATACTTATGTCGCTTCCCGTATCTAGAAGACAGTTCACATTACAGCCATTAATTTTAATTTCAATATATTTTCTTTTATCACACCTAGACTCATTTTTAGAACCAATGGTCTTTATTTCTGCTTTTCGGTATTTTCCTTTCCTGCCTACCATTGATTTATGGCCTTTTTTATTACATTTGTTACATATTTTGTATTTAAAGTAACAATCTTTAGTGAAGTGGATTTTTCCCCCACATGTCTTACAGGATTTTTCGTGTGCACATTTCATCACCCTTTCCATTTTTTTTTCCATATTTTTTTCTTCAAAATTTTTTCCTTCGATGCTTGTATTGTCCTGCTTTAAATTTAACAGTTTCTGACACTCTTCTGTAACTTTTTGTAACGTTATGTCTGTGTCTTGGTTCATAATGGATAATATCCTTGAACGAATATCCTTATCTTTAGAGGCTGTTAAACCTTGCACAAAGATTAGACTTTTAAACATATCCTCTTTGAGGTCTTTTAATTTAAAGGATTCACAATGAGCATTCACTTTCCCTGCATAAGTAATAAAATCTTCGTCCTCCTGCTTCGTGATATTTAAACATTTATAACGTGTATAGAATAGACTATCTCGTTCACTGAAAATGTTTGACAATATTTTTATTGTTTCACTAAAAGAAATCTCTTCAGGTTTTTTTGGCAGGATAAAATTCGTATACTTTGTATTTTCCTGAGATCCAAGTTTTTGAAGAAGAAGGATAATCTTCTCTTCGTCTGTCCAAGACTGACATCTCTTAGCAAAAATATTTTCATATCTCCGAAAATATGCCAGAAAAGTTAACCCATTTGTCGGCTCGTATACAAATTTGGATAAAGAATTTGCTATTCCTTCAGGAGTGAAACGACAGTCTTTCTGCTGCGTTAAAATACTCTGTAGTATTTCGCTTTGCTTCAATTGTTGTTGCTGAAGTAATTCCATTTGCTTTTGTTGTGCAAACAATGCCGATTGCATAGTTCTTGTGAATTCCGCTAATTGCTCCATGTTAAAAAAATTTTTTTTTTTTTTTTTACAAAACCACACAATTAAACAAAAGATTCACTCAAATGTCCTATAAATTCAATGAATTAAAAGCACAATTTCCTTCCGAAGAGAAAAAAAAAACACTTCCAGCCGAATAAAACTTGAAATGGACACTTCTTTTTTTTTTTAAATGTTCTTTTCAAAAAAATGTTCGCTTCAAAATGTCAATTTCTCTGTTTTTTTTTTTTAGGACCGTAACCAACTGAAACACTTACTTTTTAAATGTTGGCTCTGTCGAAGTTTTTTTTCTTCTTCCTTCTTTGGATTTCTTTTGTTTTCTGCTCGTTAATCTTCTTGTGTGCTTTTTCCTTCGCTTTGTTTTTTAGTGAGTTTCGTTCGAATTCTTCGTCGCCAGTTGTTATATCGTAGATTATATGAATAACAAGTCATTACTGGGGTTATACAGAAAGGGTTTATTTAGGTAAAAAGGTACACACATTTCTAAGCGTCCATTGACAGCTTAGTATTAAATTTTGTCTCCCACGTGAGGAGAGTTTGCTTGTCTTTTTATAGACGTAACAGTCCATTCATTTGAGGGGTGTTGGATCAGTCCATTATATCACTCTTATATAGAAAAAAGAATAATTTTTACAGGGGAATATTTTTCGTTACACCTGTCAAGGGAGATAATAAAATTAAAGCAAATCATTTTTTCTTAAAAAAAAAAAAAGCAAAGCAAATTTATTAAAACCTGGAGGTATAGCTTAGTGGTAGATCATTCAACTACAGATTGAGTTCAAGTCCGAGTGTGCCTCACAATTCTATTTTAATTTGTTTTTCTTATTAATGAGTTCAATTTACGATAAAAGAAGTGGTACCATTTAAAATCGCCATAAATCATTTCTTCATTTGCATATTTTAAAACTAAACATTAATCAGAAGTAAGTTTTCCAGGACATTCATCGTCAAGTCTAAATATCTGCAGACATGATATTGTAAACAAACACAGACGGAATTTAATGAACGACATTATGATTATTATTTTATTTTTTAATTTTTTGCAAATTAGTCCATTGGGCAAATTATTCCTCGTAATATATAATAATCAATAGAGGATTGATTCTATAATGATACATACACAATCTGCATAGATTAAAATATCATATTGAAACATATTGTACGACCAGGCAACGCCGGGCTGCTAGCTAGTGCTTTTATAAAATCTGGATCGACACCTGATTTTGGAAAAGGATTTTAGTGTTTTTAGTTATGTCTTATAATTATAAGAGGGTCTGTTCCTTATGCTTCAGTTTGAAAAGGCATTTTCATCACTAAATATATGGGCCTCATGAAAAAGAATTTTAAAAACTATCTGACAAATATACCCGGTGAACCAAGTGCAAGAGAGATGCAAACAATAGCACTTAAAGAGACGGTTAGAATCTTAAAAAGCTGCCTCGGTTGGAATGTATGAGATAGTGGGTGAATGTCTGGCATCCGGTAGAATGCTCTATCCTCAGCTAAAATAAAATACAACAATTTTTAAAAAGTCTAACACTTTATTTCTAGCAGGTACATTTATATATAAGGTCATTAAGAATGAACTGTCCGTATTAACAATTGTATGATCACGGTCATCTTTGCAAGCAATGGACGAATATCATCATTATTTATCTTAGTTGTACACCAACAACAGGGTTGATTTTAAAGACTGAAATCAGCAGACCAAAACCTCTCAAACCATTGGCACTCATTCACCAAATTGTCATGGAATTCGTATTCATAAGCAACACGTTTTCAAGATATTCATTTCAGATCTCTAAATCACAAAATTATATATTACCTTAGACTGCATTTGTAAAATAATAACGTTATGGTCATATAGTATAAAACTATGAAGCGACAATTAAAAAAAATGCTCAACAAAAATCTGATTAATGAATAACATATTTCGTTTTTTAACACAAGGGCTTTTTTGTTGTTAAATATTGAGCAAATATAAATTTGTTAGTTAAGGATAACAGGAAACAGGATTCAATCTGGATCAGCTTCGTATATTCGAATATCAGCTCGAATTTCTGTGTGTTGGAAATGAATGTGACATCACATGGCACAAAGAGAGAGTGAGGAAGAGAGGTCAGTTGGCTTGGAAGTAGACATATATAAACTTGTGTTTTCTGAGATAAGATATAATTAAGCAATAATCACTAACTTTTCTCTGTTATTTCTACTGGTCAATGGTTTGGAATAAAAACAAGGTTAATAGAACACTTCTTATTTTTTTCTTTTTTATTTATTGTTTGTTTGTTTCGTCTTGGTTCTGATTTGTTTGCGGGCAATATTTCTTCAATCTGAATCTAGTAAGGAATGAATAGCCAACATATGAATGTTCATGTATTTTAATTGATTGTAACTTGTGCAACATTAGATTTCCCTGCAGAGTGACCATTTTAAGAGTGACTGCTCTCCCTTTGAAAGTTGCTATCTGTACGTCACTAATCCAGAGTAAAATATAAATATATATAAACACAAATAGCAGCTGTAAAACTGACAACATCAACCTTTAAATGAGCCATAGGACATAAATTTATCTTAAACGTAAATCAAGTGAAGACTCCAGGAGAGGGCCCTCTTGACTTCTAAAATTTAAAAATAAAAATGTGGCTAGAATAGACATAACTTATTTTGGATTCTTTAATTTTCTTTGATAAAAGATTTTATTTTCATCAGCCTGTCGTAATTTAGAAATAACATTTTTGATAATCTGCTAATAATAGTTTGAAAAAGAATTTTAACATGTACCTACAGATCTTTATACTCTTCATAATGGACGCTTCAAACTCTGTGAAAAACCAATTGGAAGAAAAAGGGATAATCATTTATGGCTTACTGCATTTCAATAGCCCATTGGTTTACTCTACCCGTGCAAAGTAACATGCTAGTGATGTAACAGAGCGCGGACACATACAAAACGCAAAATGACGTCACCATAAAATAGTAAAAAATCGATCACATTAGAGATTTGGGTGATGTCGCAGCTATAACAAGAAGTCATGCATAGTGGGAGAATGAAGAAATAAATGTACAACAAAAAAATAGGAGTCGAGTTATTACTTGTCCTATGTTCTTTGCAACCTATGTGTGTAAACATGTACAACATTACAGTGATAGCTTTTCATTTTGTCTCAACAATTTTTCTAGTAAGTCGTGATGCACTAGATAAAATTGCTACTGCTGCAACTGCTACTACAGTTATTATTATTGTTGCTATCTGCAAGTTTAGTTGATAAAGGCTTTCTGCAGTCCTATCGGTTGGACAAAATCCTTCTCACATGTTTTACGATGTTAGGAAACAAAAAAAGATGCAACAACTTGCTTCATAAATATATTTCTACAAATGGCAAAAACATGCAAAAAATTGTGACTACTTGCCATTATACTTTCAAAAAAAGGATTCATGGTATAACAGATAAAGTAAAATTCAGTTCTAAGTGGTTCAATTACCAAAAATATCAATTTAAATTAGAAAATACAGTTTTCATTTTTAAAAAACAAAAAAAAATGTGAAGAAAAATAGTAATATAGGATTCAGGAGTTGGAGCAAGAGTTTCTTTGTTTCCGCTAATTTACCCGGGCAATGACAAGACACAGATCCTGTTAGTAGTAACTAAAAAAAATATTTACTCAAACTGATTTTCGGTTACACACTTATGATTTGCAGTATCCAAAATGATTCTAAATTGATTTGAGCCAACAAGTAAAATTTCTAATACAACTGTGGCAATGAATGCAAGTTCTAGATTCTATAAAATTTCTCCATTCGGTTGGCACTCCTCACAGAAGGAGGTCAAAGAGTGCTTCACATACACAAAGCGAATAATTTTCCATCAGGGTAGAATTCATCATGTTTCTGAATCAAGTTTCGACGATACCCTAATGCGAAATTTCCAGATCATTGAATTGGTAAGAGAACCGCACATGCTTTGTCTTGTAACACTGACTTGTGCAGGAATATGTCAAATACATTTTGTGTTCTAGGAAGCGGAAATATTAAAGGAAACGACATGACAAGAATGTTGCTAGAACCAGGCGGGTTGGAAATTCATAGAATTACAAATGATTTTTTGATAGACTTTTCGTAAAATGGTGGAATATCTAAAAAAAAAAAAATAAAAATAAAAAAGAGTTAAAAGTTTTTAACTGATGAGACTAGTGGAAATTCCGAGGTGAAGTAGGTGTTATATCCTTAACTTTACCTACTTATGTTAACACTCTGGCGTATAAGTATTCAATAGTTTCTAAGATAGACCTTCCCTATGCTTACTGATACTACTCATCTGTCTGCCATGTCTACTGACACCAACTGGCCTGGGTCCCACACAAACGACAGAAAAAACAAAGAAAATACAATTTTAAAAAGATCAATAAAGTCCTGGCATGCCTACCTGCTGCCAACGCCTCTATGTAGGAGTACTGACACCGGACAATTCAGAAAATGTCATTTCGCATAAACTCACCTATTTTTGTAGCCCCCGTTCCAGCACTGGACAGGGGTTCAGACGAATATCCACACCAGTTCTACAAATTGTTGCATCAAATGCTTTATAAAACATGCATAGATTTCTGGGATTGCTTGAGTGTAAGGATAACATACTGAAGGAGATGATCTTGAACTTATGTTGAGCAGTGGAAGTAGTCCAGATATATAATTTGTAAGTTTTAGCCAATACAATGCAGAATTTTGTTTTAATGAAAATTTATTTATTTAAAATAAACATCTGAAATAGAACACATACATCAAATCTGTGGCCAAAATCACCAATAAAATAGTCGGGTCATTTTACCAATCCAGTAGGTATCCCACTGTTGACTCAAACCGTCTATCTGTATAGGAGCCAAGCACATCCTAAAATGGAGTACTGTTATCACATCTGAGCAGGAGCTGCTTGACATTCCTTATCTTGCCTTGATAGAGTTCAAGGCTGGCTTCAAAACCTAGTAGGTGATGACTTTTTCTCTTCCCTACAAGCTCTTTCCACAGAAGAGATGTTAAAAGTTAGTCTCTGCTCTAGCATCATTTTCATAGCAAATGCTCATTTGAGCTTTAATCAATTGTCCCCTTTTTGCTAAATTTCACAAAAACATATGACTAGCTACAACCACTATCGACAATGTCCCTCACTCTCCATCTATGCCTAAATCTTAACATAGATTCCATGAACAAAGCTTCTTTCCTGTGGAATTCTGTTCCACTAGCCTTCTTTCCAGCAGACTACAATATGATACCTTTTAAGTCTAATATAAACAAGTTCTTGTCGAGCCTTAATAATCAAATTCTACACAATTCCCACCATTAATTATTACTATACTACCACCTTACATTCATTAACTTTATCCTCGAGTGGTCTTTGGGCCTAGATAAGTGGTGACTTCCTTGAAAAAAAGGTTTCTACAGTATATGTTTTTATCAGACATAAAAACAGTTTGTTTTTTTCTGTTTCCTTTTCGTATCACTAGAAAAGTAAATTCCTATGCCACAAAGTAAGAAAAGGAAAAAAAAAGCCACAAACTGTTTCTATTTCTGATGAAGACATATATCGTCGGTACTAAGCTAATTTAATTTTTTTTTTAATAAATAAATGTATTAAAAACAAAATTTTATTAAAAATTCCAATTTAAATTTACACAACACTTGCATTGAGCAAAAAACAAAATTCTCCAAAACATGTATATATTTGTGGGGATTCATGAAGAAAAAAATAAAATGCCCAACTGGACGTTGACTCGTCGGCTGTCACAGAAAAAGCGTGTAAACACGTCACTACACATAAGCTCCATGAAAAAGAAAAATAATAAAGATTAATTAGCCAATGGGAGCGGTGCACGCTAAAAATAAGATTTAAGAACCAATGTGTCTGTGGGAGCCTGCAAAGAGAAATATAAACCCAGTGTTTTTGTAAATAAATAGAGAGAAGGAAACGAGACACCAAAGACAGAACATAGGTGCAGTCAAGCAAGAAAAAAACTCCTCTTTGTGACTGCTACTCGACCAACAAAAAAAACAAGGAATAAGTACTCTTTATAAATATTCTCCCTTTTTTCCTCTGTTTATTTCAACACCTTACTTTGTGTTATTTTGAAAAATGACGACACATAAAAATTAATGTTTTTAAACACATTGAATCTATTGTTGATAAAAGTTATTCCAAACCTTCAATGCTCATAGTTTGTCTTGTGTTAAATGGAGTTTCTATTTCCTACTTTTTATCTTGTAATACATGAAGCAAGCTATACATGTCAAAGAAATGAAGATTAAAAAAATACTTTTATCATATTTATTAAAATGTATGAAATAAAGAGTTTAAACCTCATACTGACAAAGTTTTAAGAATTAACACTTTTCAACCACTAATCATTATTCTAGTGTGGCCTATTCATGTGTACGCCATCCAAGCCACAAATCCTCATCTACAAAATGGCCTCATACACATGTACTGTGCTCAACAGTTGGAAATTAGAATAGTATTTTGAGACCGAAAATTACCTGCATCATGGACTCTTCCAGTACTATATTACGATGTGAGATAACACTCTCAGGAAACAGTAGTCTAATTCCTTAGAATCAGTAGGAGTATTAGTAGTGTGCAGCATGCATGACTATCCATATTGGACACCACTGGATCGTAAGTTCCACTTACCTTTTACCCTATCCTTGTAACCTTCTCAGTGAAAACATCTTTCTTACACATAATCCGTGTTTTAGGTTTTCCTTCCATTGTTCCAACTTTGGGTTCACATCAGATAGTGATGGACTATTCAGATATATTTACAAAGAGCAATTCAAAAACTAAATCTGTTCTTCATCATTTATCAATTTGCGACTGCAGTCGAGATGATGGAGTTCACTAAATTTTATCATTTTATATGACTGTCAATGTGTGCACAACACCACAGCACACACCGGAAAGACCTGACCTGACTTTCCACCTACATACAGCTCCTTGGTAGTCTCAAATATTCACCCATCTGGTACTGGTACGTTGCTTAACTTTGATGATCTGACGAGTATCGATGTATCAATGTGATTGTGAGTAGCAGAGGTTGTGTGAGAAATATTCTTAAGACTTTTTAGGACAATTTGCATGAGTGACTTAATGTAAATTACTCACTGTTATTTGAGGAGAGGTTATATATAAACACACACAAAAAAAGGACTTTCAATGAGCAGAGTTCAAAAAAAGAATTTATGGAAGGACGAGAGGAGCTTTTTTTTTTTTACTGAGGCATCACCACTTATCAAGGCCACGAGGTCATTCGAGGGTAAGGGTTAAAGAGTGTACAGTAGAAATTGGACAATATAGTAATCGTTAGTAATGGAAATTCGGTAATCCAAAAGCTTCAAAAGAATTTATTGAGAGAACAAGAAGAGGTCAAAACGAATTTACTGACAGGAATGAAAACACTTCTCACCTTTGTTAGCTAATTTTCTTCAACAAAAAAGAACATTCTTGAGAACAACAGCTTTGGAAACTACCAAACTTCAAACTGGCAGAAGTATTACTCTTTGTTGTATTTATAATTATAATTGAATATAATTTGTTTTTGAATGCAATAACTTGTTGGTTTTTAATTGCCTTCATCGAGAAAAAGCGGAATGTTGTTCTGCTACAAAAGAAATTTCTAACAGATGCGAGTAGACTTAATTCTGATATTGATTTAAATGTACCTTTCGAAGAATATCTCAAGTAAGCAATAGCATCTTCGGATATCCGGAAAATATGCACCACAGTTTCTTTTGTCTTAATAGAAGATAGGCAGCATTCTCTGTCTGTGAGTCTGTTCTTTGGAATAGTCTGCCAGAGGATTTTATGATCATAACATTTAGACTTCTATATGTCTCTTTACTTACTTTGGTATTTATTGCCAAAGATCTTTTGGTAAGTGATGCAATAAATATGAATACGCCCGGGTTCCTCCACACAAGAATCTGATTGGTTGGTGTAAGCCATAAATACAGATGTTAAAAGATATGCTGAAAGCCTAAAGCTTAAGCATTATTACCAGCTATGACTACAAACAGTTTGTTAAAGCGACTTATTAGATGCTTAATTACTGTAACCAAGATCACTCAGCTACTTCCTTCTCCATAACATATCAGTATGGATATCATCCACCACTTATTTATCTTGTCCTTTTGTATAGTGATGTGTCACTAGGTTATGGATAAACTCCTCAAACTTTTCTATAGTTCGAGCCGCAATTTTCTTGGGTTATGTGATTAATAGTAGAGATGGTTTAGATAAAAAAAAAAACGTTTTCTGGTTAATTTTTTGAGTGATTACTAGATTTTCATCATTAACTATTATTCCAGTTTTATTTGATAATTTTGTAGATTTGCGAAATGACTTAATTAATCAATAGCTTCTAATCATCAATCAACCCTTCAGCATAATATAGATCGATTTTCAAAGTAAAAGCTGTTCACTAACTTTATAATCAATCAGGTAACAGATACGAAGCAAAATCAAATAACCACATATACATCTCCTCCTTGTTTTATCTGACCTTTTCTCTCTCCTTCCTCGTTTCTCAGCACTTAACCTCGCATCACATTTCCTCAGTGGATCTTTTTCAACATGTTTGTATAAATTAGAACTTCTTTTTAATAAAAACCTTTTCTACCATGCTTCCATGCTTATCCGCAAAATATATACATATATATATTCTAGCAGATGTACCTGGCGTTCCCTGGTATTAAACATAATGTTAAATTGGTCAAGGTCAAAAGTTAAGGACATATTTGGTGCACCAAGTGTGACCTTAATCCTTGGCCTTCAAAATAGTGTGCACCCTCCCTAGGTCGGAGACCATGATCATGTCCTGTTTGGTCATGATCAGTCCAATGGTGAGAGCTGTAGGAGAGTTGTACATGCAGACACACACACGAACACTACTATTATATATATGCCCTGATGATTGTGGAAACATTAAACACTAGTGTCATAGATATAAAAGTAATTATTCGTTCTTAAAAGTTTGGCACTGTCTATGAAATAAAGGCGGTCAGCTGGCTTTGTGTGAGTTCACTATTTCCAGTCATTTGTACACTATTGTCTTAACGTTGTTCTTATATTTGGTATTTGGCATTTATAGTTGTTGATTTCCCTTAATTTTTATGGCAGTTGATAGTGGTCTGGGTGTAACATCCTAGCAAATGAGTCAAAAGCGGCTTTGTAGCTGGGTTTAAATTTTCCAACAAGTAGCAATCGTCACTTGTGTCTGTAGGTATAAAAATAATTATTGACCTTTACCTTAGAAAATGGTGTGCACCATCCCTAGATGGGGAACCATCATCATGCCAGTCTGTGTGTATATGTGTGTATTTTGATAGCATTTTTTTCATTTAAGCAGACGTTGTTAAAAATAACAGAAATCTCTGCTTAATTATACATTCTCATTTTTTAAGTTTCCTTATAATATTTCTTGTGTTAATATAAAAATATTACCATATGTTCCATATGTATCATAAACGTTTTCGATTCTTCGTCGAATCATCGTCAGGTGAAAAAGCAAATGAACAAAAAAGCTGGAGAAAAAAGAGAATCTCAAAAGATAGCTGTGAAACGGAAACATGGAGTAAAACGCTGGGAGAACGTTTTCACACTGCTCCAGGAATAAATTTAACAAGTTAAATTCTGTGATGCCAGCATTAGCTCCACAGGATAAAATAGTATTATGTTAATCATTTGAAAATATTATAATTATCATAACATAGGTAATATAATTAATTGTGTGTTGTTGGGTTTTGATGAAGATAGCATTGAGCATTTTTAATTTTTTTTAAATTGATTTCAGAATGTATTATTTTAGTGTTATTAAATAGAATTTGTCTTAAATCGGGAGGGGGGCAGTTATATTTTTGTGATGTTCATAAAATGAGCTAGAGATTACAAGGTGCATGGTGAGATGTTAAGATAAGGTAGTGATTGTAAGACCAATGTAACTATTGGCTTTATCATTATTATTATTATTATAGGAACGACATTCTCTCAAAAGGCATTAAAACTTATAGAATCTACAAGATGCCTCATTATGGATCTTAGTCTGTTTATATAATCGTGCTAAATTACAAGTAGATTAGTGTATTAATATATATAGATATATCGTATAAATCTTTATTTCTACAAACATTTCTGTGGAAATCATCATTTTGATTATAGAAATGGGGTAATAAAAATTTTTTGGATTACATAAAATTAAGTGATTCAAAAAGTTTGACTGAATATGATGTCATTTTTGGGTAACTGCTGGATTCTTATAACATGACGCCCTCAGCTTAAAAATGCTTCTCCTCAACTTAATAGCGACTTCCAATTCAGAATTTAGACTAACAAGACTTCTTTCATTCTCATTTTTAGTCAAAATATATATGCACATATCTAGCCAAAAATGTTTGTTATATATATATAATATATATATATATATATATATATATATATATATATATATATATATATATACCAGTACAATATTTGAAATTATACTTGTACAAATATTATACTGGTATTTCATTTTTTAATATCCTGAGGAAGTTTTGAAATAAAGACGAAAGGTTGATGAACATATAACTTTGATTTGTTCCTTCTTCATTTCTCCAGCATGTTGGAATTTTATTTCTATAGTTTCCATCATATATATATACTAGCAGGCTGGTCGGCGTTGCTCAGTCATAAAATATGCATAAATATATTTTAATTGATGCAGAATTCTTATTTATTATAAACATAAATACCGTAAGTAATAAATGTAATGTTAAATTCCTTTCAAAAACATGAAGTAAAACAATGGAAAGAAACTGAAACATGTGCATGCGAGTATTGTTTTTTTTTTCTAAACAGTTCACTTCTTCTAAGTAAAAAAATAAAATACTCGAGCTGAGATTCAATCAAAATCTAAAGCCAGTGAGTCAAGTACGATAATCATTAGGCCAGCTTGACACTATAAAAGTGCTTTCACACCTACATACTCTTAACATATGTAATCTGTCATATGAACGATTCATGCAACACTTGAGAAACAGATTAAAATCCGATGATCCTCAATATGCTAATTTTTCATTTTTGCCCCCTCAGCAACCCTTTTGTCTGGATGAATACCGATTGCAAGTTTTCCACATATATATCGAATTACAAGTCTGTAAATCAAAACTTCCTTGAGTATATGGGTTGAGTAGTGTCATCACACACGCACACACATTATCACTTTTATAGATACACTAGTCTACCTGCTGGCCCTTAAAGGATAGGATGAAAAATATTCAAAATAAAAAGTAATTTTGAAATTATATTGTCTTTTATTGTCTTGAGAAAACATTTTTTAAGTGATGAGTAAAAAATTAAACTCAAGAAGCCTCCAGAGCACTACTGGAAGAACTAATTACATTAAGAAGACCTTATTAAAAGCACTACTATAACCAAGTTTCTACCCCTCCCTCCTTGAAGAAAAAATATTTTTTAAGTAAGGCCTGAACAAAAATAAATTGTCAGAATCCACAGGAGCACTAATAAAAGCAATAAATATGGTTATAAATATGATTATAATTATATATTGTATATTTATATTTAAATCAGTTTTTTTTTTTAACTCAACAGGGTTAAATTACATTTATTTGTAAAGAAAACACGTTAAAATAAGTTAAAACAAGAAAATATTGTTGACCTTGTGTATGCTTTGAATAGCAGCAGCGGCTTTTAATATCGGGCTTAGATAGGGTGGCCATGAAATAGGTAAGTGTGCATATTTTTTGAAACCAGAAGTCACAAATCGAATAGACGTTTAAAACACCCAAGCAAGCAAGCTGATATGAGTTTTATAATTATATATAGAATAAAAATTTTTATTCGAATATAAATTATTACGGGCACAAAGTTCCTTTAATAATTCTAATAATGAAATTCTTCACTGGGTAAATTCGCATTTGGAGTCATTCCCAGCAAAGAATAAAGTGGTATAATATTAAAATGTGTGTGTGTATGTGTGTGTGTGTGTGTGCATTCCTCTATTTGATGCGAGTATGTTAAGTAATAGGCAATTTCCAGATCTGAAGAGATAAACATCTTTAGGTTTCCTCACTAATCTGACATGTTCCTCTGAAAACGTTAGCTTTGAGATGTCAATATCCACTGAAGGTAAAAAGTATTCGCTTTGAAGACACAAAATGTATTTTTTCTTTTCTTGCCAATAAAACAAAACAGGTTCCAAATGGATTTTGTACAGATTCCCTTTCTTCTCAAATAAAGGGTAAGTGCTGGAAAAATACTTTTATACAAAAGGCAAACAAAGTCTCATAAAAAAGAGAAATAGAAATATCATTCCAATAAGTAGCTTCTAAAAAGGGGCAAAAACAAATATATATATATATATATATATATATATATATATATATATATAGGAGAAACTGGGGCAAAATGAGATAGCGGGGTAAAACGAGACACCACAGATAACTGAAACAGAGAGAGGGAGAGCTCTTTTGTGAGGAGTTTGATCAAGAGATCACCTGGTAACGCCTTGCCACCAACGTCTACCTTTGTTTTATTCAGCCCTGTACATCAAAAATGGGCAAGTATTCAAAATTTATCTATTTTGATATGTGACGAACTGTACTCTGAGAGTGCAGAAAGCTGGGTAGCCTGTCAAAGGGACTGTAGGAAATGGTCACACTACGGCTGTGCAGGTCTTGACGAATGCAACAAGACCCCAATCTTCATTTGTGAGCTTTGTGAAGACTGACTTATTCAGACCAAGATCCTCTCGTTTTGCTCCAAACATGGGGCAAAACGGGACAATACAGTTAGCTGAATAAATCATCTGTATTTCTTTTGAAAATAATTTCTCATCATTTTTTTTTTCGTGGCATTGTTTTCCAATACTTTGAATGTTCAGTACACAGAATATGATTTATATGTCAATGTTATCGACAGTTCTTTTCCCCTTAAGTGTCTCGTTTTGCCCCAGGTTCCCCTATGCTTGAATATAATATATATTGTACAATATATATAGTAGTGTTTTCAAAAGTTAAAAAATAAAAACATATATATGACTTGGGTATCATCAGTTAGAATCGAAACTAATACATTTAGTGCTCCAGACTTAATTGTTATCGTTTAGTCGTTTGATTTAAATCCATAAGCACATAAAAACTTAACAAAATAAGGTTGTTTAACCTATAAATGTATGTGGACGAAATAAACCTATACTGACGATTGCAACGTTTTTATTCCCATCCTGCCTCAATGCATACAAGTAGTGGTCATAAGAAATAATCAAGTCTCAGAGTAATTAATGAAGTTGTTTGTTGTTCTTTTTAATTACTTCTATTATCCCAGGCACCAAAATAATAACATCTCTATAACTGCAATTATACCTGATACCGTATAATTCTTGAATAGACTGAAGAACCAGAGAATTTTAAACACACCGTCATGTAGTAACAAGCACAAAAGCATTATTTTGGGTCAGGAGCAAAATCACAAGCTGAGATATCACCTCCACATCCGGTATAGCACTTCAAAGGGTTAGATATATGCTAACAGGCAAAGGCGAACGAAATGAAATGTTCCATTCAGGGTGAAACCTCTTTAAAAACGGCAAGCAAAGATGTTTAGAAGGTGAAATAAAAAGCTATTAAACACCAACACTGACTCTGCTTTTTGTTAAGACCTTTCACCCAGTCCATACACTGACCGAGTTTAAGTTCGGCACAACACAAAATGCGGACGAAATATATCCATACTGACCACTGCAACAATTTTATTCACATTCTGCCTCAGTGCATTCAAGCAGTGGTCATAATTTAGGACGAAAAGAGAAATTTCAGATAAATACTTTTTATGGCCAAAATAAAGTATTAAATAAAAAGAATGGTAAGTAAAGACATAAGAATAAGTAGTTTTGTCAATAAAGAAAACGTCCGATATTGTAAAAGGCAAGACCTCTTTACAAGTGGCGAGTGTCCATCCCAAAGAGAAGAAATAAAACGTCATTAAACACCAAAATCGACTCTGCGTTTCCTTTCAATTTTCCATCTTGCCGAGACACTGAATCAGTCGAACAGATTCCTGTCCAGTTAGAAATGTACAACTTTGAATAGAGAATAGAATTGCCCTCGGCAGGCCATTTTCCATTAATATTGAATCGTTGGATATTCTGAGACACGTTTTTGTATTGCTTAGATAAATTTCCATAAACAACATAGAACTCTAACCCTGCTGTTTCCAAACCGTTAGGATAATTAAATGCCTCCTGATTGACTTTCTGGCAAAGTAAAGAATGTATTTTTATATATGCATGCACGCACGCATGCACATACATATATATAAAAGGAAATTTGTGTGTGTGTGTGTGCACGAGTTTATTCTTATGGACTTCTAAACGGCTAAGTCGATTTTTTTTTAATTTCACATTAATGTACTTTATGTGCCTGGCAGTGTTCTGAGATAGGTCTTGAATCGGAATGTCTTCAATAAATATCAATAATCGATAATTAAAAATGAAAGAAGGAACAGGCAATTTTGACTGAAGTTAATGCCCTATACAGCTTAACATCACAAGTGCATTTGAGATGTTTTATTACTACACAAGCCAAAAGGCATGACATATAAAATCAACTAGGTACTTTGATATGACAGGGGCGCATTCAAAATTAATGTTTCTGTTCAGAGCACAACTGAACCATGATACTTGAAGAAAAAGAAAGAAAAAGGAAATGAATAATAATATAAACCAATAAAACAGTACAGTAAGAAAATATACACAAGACAAAAACAAAGCACAAAAACAGGATCATTATATATACATTTTACAAAGTAAGGTATAAAAATTTACTTACTTTGTAAAATGTATAAAAGTGCACTTTGAAGATAAATTTCAAATTGAATCTTGTACCTTTATTTTTAAAGCCTATAGTAAAAACATTTTGTTTAACAATTTTCATGCCTTGGATGAAATGTTTTTCTAACTTGTATCGTATCTTTTTAAGATTATATTTTATTTAATTTATTAATTTGGATAAAAAAAAATGAATGTGGTTTAAAACTCTCCTACTCTCTATTTCAGTTTGTATTTCTCCTCACACCACAACTCATTTTTGCAACCCCCTCTTTGTATTATTACAGGTCTGAATATTCTCTCTGTTTCAGTTTGTATTTCTCCTCACACCACATCTCTTTTTTGCAACTCCCTCTTTGTCGTACATGTCTGAATAATGAAAGAAATCTGAATTTTTTAACAAAAACTTTAAAATAACTTTAGATTAAATTTTTTTAAACTTCTTTCAGAATAGAAAATCTTTACAATTTAATAAGGAACATAATTCATATAGGTTTCATTAAAAATATTCAGTAGATAACGAGAAAAATAAAGATGAAAATTTCAAAAGGACTGTATAACTGGTTATGCTCAATAGTAGTCCTCGCCAGCGAAAGTCTTTGTTATTGTTATTCTATTATTATTATTATTATTATTTAAAACATTTCGTGTCCTGCTCTTTTGCGTGAGGACTTATATATATATATATATATTATTCATTTTCTTTCTTTTCCCTTTTCTGTTTCTCATTTTTTTCACTTATTTAAATGCCGTTAATTTATTTTATTTTTGAATATCATGTGACTGCCATCCTGATCAAGAACTGCTGCGAACTTCATTCCAATTCTCATTACGGGCTTTACTTTTGCGTAAGCAGCATCGTCTGAGGAGGTCTTTAGTTACTTGTAAATGGCTGACTGAAACATGCTCATGTATGTGTAGCGACATATTAATGCTTATATATATATATATATATATATATATATATATATATATAAAACATGAGGTTAGAAAGAACAACCATGTGCGGATTTTTTTTTTAAATAAACAAATATTTATTTAAAGTTTCAAAATTTCGGCTTTATAAGAAAGCTTCCATAAGGAATATTTTTAAAAACAATTTTTTTTTTTTTCTTTTTACTTGCCATGGTGTCGTTTGGCATTGGGCATAGTTTATTTGTCGAAGATGGTGAGTGTGTATTGTTCAGTCCAGTGGGGAGGCGTCCGTTCCTGCGCAAATGTGTAGCAAAGGGAAGTAATCCACTGAGAGAGAGAGAGAGAGAGAGAGAGAGAGAGAGAAACCGATCATCTGAAGTCAGAGGCTTAGAATGACAAAGAACAATTAACTATATAACTAAGACTTATAAGGCTGGGTGGAGCATATGAATTAAAAATTAATCGTCCTTAATACTGCAGATATATAAGTAACACATTGAAGGGAGTCAGATCATCTAGAGCTATAGTGGATTAGATGGGAGGTAAATTAATTTAATAAATTAGTATAATTTCTTTTACATGTGCAAAATAAATCAAGACATGAAACAATATATCATCTCTGAAACGATCGTACACTATCCTTGATTGCTTTTTGTCTTGATTCATTGAATATAGTCGGAGGGAGTCGGGGGGGGGGGAGATCTTCCAAATAATATTAATACATAAATAATGGTGACTTTAATGAATTTAAATGCTTATGAAAAAGAAAACACTAATTACCATGATTGAATTTTCCTTATGTGATGCTGACTGAAATATACAACAAAAATGTCCTTGTAAGTCTGAATCTGTGTTATTGTGAATCAGGACAAGTATGGAAGATGTTTTGAGAGCAAATATTATGGCGGCCAAAGACTGGAACCAAAACAACCATTTGTTATTTTAACATCGTTCAGTATAATGAGAATTCTGACATGAATCAGTCTTGGAATTTCTGTTGAACGTCTAGACTGATTGTATTCAAACACGCAATTCTTTGGCCAACTTATTTTGAGATTAAACTTTGGTTTCTTTTTTTATTTTAAGAATTTGGGTAAGATTTTAGTAAAAGAAAGAAATCTAATAGAAGATAAATATAATTTCCTTTCTATTTGACGTTTTATATTTGGGTCTTGAATTTGGAATTATGGTTTACAGAAAAAAAGGAAAAATTAACAAACATTTTTTTAAGTTTTTGTTTGTAATAAAGCTAGAAATCGAAATAGTCTTAGAGAATTCTTTTGTTCTTAACAATTTTTTTATAGACATTATTCTCTAAATTGATTTTGCTTAGCACATATGCATGGTCAAATAAGAGTAGCTATTTTAAGATCAATGAATTAATTTTTTTAAGTACTAGCATTTCAGCCCGGCATTGCCTAGATGTGTATGATAAGCAAAAAAAAAAAAAAAAAAAAAGTGGTAGTAGGAAGGCAGGCTCGAACCCATACCGCGAAGGAGGAAAAGAACAGGAAAAAAAACCTGACGTCTTTGCGGTTATGACCACCACCAAATCGGAAGTGACATAGGTTTAAATTAAGGCTAGACAATCGAAATGAGAGGATAACTTTCGAAAATATCGGCGAAAAAAGCGACCCCCCCCCTGTAGAAAAGTGCCCAGTTGAAGGTAAAGATATTAATATTTTTAGCCAATTTTTCAATATTTGTTGTCTGAAAGGTCGAACTTCAAAACGATACTGATCTTGGTAAACGCCTCCGTCGAAAGTTTTAGACAAACATACATACATAAATTTGTATATTGGTAACTCGAATTTTAGACCCAAACTGATTAAAAAGCTTGCCCTATCTCTGAATACCCTTTATGTAAAATTTAAAATGTTTAGGCCAGAAATTGTCTGAGTAATTTGGTAGAGACCGCAGAGGTCAATTTCTTTTAAACTTTCACCCCTATTATGAACCTTAACATTTATTGTTTTGAGCTCAAATCAAGTTATCAAGTTAGATCTATGTCCAAGGAATCTATCTTTAAAATTTCAAGTGTTTAGACTCAAAATTGGCGGAGGAGTTTGGTAGAATTCTCAAAGGTCAAATCGTTGAACTTTGACCCCTTAACAGCCAAATTTCTGGCCGAAAACAGGTTAGAAAGATTTTCTCAGTACCCTGTATATCTAATTTCGAGTTTGTAGACTGAAAATTGACAGAGTTATTGCATAGGAAAATGTACACAGACGGACACACAGACACATTCACTTTTATATCTATAATAGATAAAATAAAATTTATTATTTTTTGTCATATACCATGAAAGGGATATATTCATTTAAAGTAGCCGAGTGGTCTTGACTTCTTTATTCGAGTAATAATATAGTAAGTCACTTTACTCACACCGGTTCTCATTCGATCACCAAAGTTAAGCAACGCTGAATCTGGTCAGTATCAGATCAGTAACCAATTTGGGAATTCCAGATGCTGTCTATAGGAGGACGTATACATCTCCAAGCAAGAGTTGCAAAAACCTAGCATCGTCATCTCCCCTAACTGGGATATACATGCAACTGGGAACCGCTTCTGAATTTATTACTCATATGGAACTTCCTCCTTTGGGGGAAGCATAGGGTCAGTGCCGTTTCCATTTTTTTTTTTTTTTTTTTCAAATTACTTTACTGAACGGGTATTTTTTGGTAGAAGCTGGTATATATTGAAGTGTGAGGTTTTTGGTGTATGTTACAACATCTCCCCCAGCTGTCTACCAGTCGATATTTATGGCTAAACCAACCAATCATATTCTTTTGAGGAGGAACCCTATGTACTCATATTCGTTATACCATTTTTAAATTTTCTTTTTAAATAAACTTTCTTCTTTTATCGTTTTTTATGGGTATTTTTTATGTCATCAAACCTAAGCACAGTAAAGTAATATTTTTCTAAATAAAGAAAGTTTAATAATAATAAGTCTTCAGACGTACCTCTCCACCGTACTGTAAATTGATACTCTATGGCTGACTGGGATAGCTTCCGTACATTCATATCTGATCTACCTCTGCATTCCATGTTTAAAAAGGATTTTTCCTATATAGTATCAGACCTGACCGAATGGTTAATTGTAGGCATAGACCGATTCATACCATCCAAAAAGTTCCAAGAGTAAAAGAGTAATAAAACATGCAAGAGAGCTACATGCTCAGTCTGTTAAATCCAAAGTAGCTGAGCAGCTGCTTGGTTGCCACCAATTCTGGCAAATAGCAAACAGGATCTTGAGCAGAAGCTAATCAAGAACCTTGATTCCAGTAAAGCAACTGGCCCTGACGGCATTCCAGTTATAGTGCTGAAAAAGCTCCAACCAGAACTTGCCCCCATACGTACAAAACTGTTTAAGCGTTGCCTTAAGGAGAAGTGCTTTCCAACACCCTGGAAAACCTCATCAGTATGCCTGTATTTAAGAATTCAGGTGAAAAGTCATCTCTCTCTCAGTACAGACCAATAAGTCTCCTCTGTGTCATGAGTAAGTTGTTGGAATCCATATTAAATAAAGAAGTAGTCAACCACCTCAACAGAAACAACCTTCTTAGTGACATGCAATATGGTTTCCACTCTGCAAGATCTACAGCAGATGTGCTAACGGTTATATCAATCTCTTGACAAAGGTTTCCTTTCCAGGGCAATTGCTCTTGACATATCGAAGGCCTTCAATAAGGTATGGCATAAGGGCCTACTTCACAAGATTTCTAGCAACGGTATTAATGGAAATGTTTTCTCAATCATTAAATCATTTCTCTCTGATAGGTTCATAAGAGTAGTGGTTGATGGGCAAAAATCAGAGGCCCACAGTATTAATGCTGGAGTTCCTCAGGGGTGCATCCTGGGCCCAACTCTCTTCCTGATCTACATTAATGATCTCCCAAAACACATACTGAAATCATTTGTTGACATCTATGCTGATGACACGACTATCTATGGCAACACATCAAAGGCTGTAAATGACAAAGTTCTCTCTAATTCTCTCTCCTCTTATCTTGAACACGTGGTACAATGGGGGAAGAGGTGGCTGGTCACTTTTAATTCATCCAAAACCAAGCTTCTATCTTTACATCATCAACGCTCTGATCCCCATCTGGCATCAATTGAAATGGATGGCTCTCGTCTTGGGGAGGCTCCATGTTTTGTCAAGCTTCTGGGTTTGACCTTTACTCCTGATATGAAATGGAATACGTACATCAAGTCTGTTGCTAGGGACGCTGGGAAAATGGCGAGATCCTTCTACCGCTTCAAAAGATATCTCACTACTGATGCAATTCCCTATCTGTATAAAAGCCAAGTACGTCCAAGGATGGAGTACTGCTGCCACATCTGGGTAGGAGCTGCTAAAAACAGCCTATCCTGCCTTGACAGAGTACAAAATAGACTTCGTGGTTTAGTGGGGATGCCCTTTTCTCTTCCCTGCAACCTCTCTCCCACAGAAGAGACGTTGTGAGCCTGTCTTTGTTTTATCATTATTTCCATGGTGGGTGCTCGTCTGAGCTCCAATCCCTCGCCCCCCCTCACCAATCTTTCATGAGAAACACCCGTCTGGATGAAACTACTGTCAATAATTTACCCCACTCTTTATCTGTGCCTAAATCAAAACGTAGATTCCATGAGTAAAGCTTCTTTGTTAGAACTGCACGCCAGTGGAACTCTCTGCCGCTTGCCTGTTTCCTACCTGACTACAACTTGGACGTCTTCATGTCCAACATAAACAAACTCCTGACAACCCGCCCCCTTAAGTAAGACACTCTATCAAAACCCCTAATACTAATGATTACTACAATACTATCTCATTGATTACTGTACACGCAATAACCCTTATCCCTGAGTGGCCTTTGGGCCTTGATAAGTGGTGACTCCCATGTAAAACAAAAATAAATAAATAATTTCTGAAGATTTTTGTTCTTGTTTTTTTTTTTTTTTTTGTGAGGATGTATTTTTACAAAGTATAAGGATTTCCATATATTCTCACAATTTTTCTTTAGTTTCTTAAATATTTTTATTTGTTTTATACTAATATGTAAAGGCTAAAAACTACTAGAGGATAAGGGTTGAATGATAGCAGTTATTATGAGAGGAAAATAATTAATGGAATTTGAATACTTATGATGACAGTTAATGAAAATATTTCTAGACATTGTATTTGAAGATGATCATGTTGTAATCTGCAGGAAAGCAGCCCGGTGGGAAAATTTTTGCAAGGATCTGTCGTGGAGTGGTTAGAATAGTTGGAAAAATCAATTGTAAAAGTTATATTCTCCTGAAAATTGAAGGTTCAATTCTTAGTGTGAGCGACCAAAAAATACAATTGCAAATTACTTAGGGCCGCGATCCAGTCGTGGCTATTGGAACTAGAGTATGCTACCTCCTTGTAGTACATGAAGCATTCCGTTCGAAATTCTCTCCAAATTCCTGAGTTCGAAAAAAATATTCCCGAGTTTGACAAGGTACACCTGAAAAAAAGGTCAGAGGTTATGCCAACCGAAACTTTGTGAAAATGACACTCACGATGAGAACAGTAGTTCGAAAAATCCAAGAAATATGAATAAACAATCCTCATCTCCAAAATTCAGAAACGTGGGATCATGTTGTAATCTGCAGAGAAACAATTCTGTGGTAACGTGTTCCACAGATGGAAAGTTTCTTCAGACTGATTTTGCTTTACAGCTGTTCTCAAAAATTATTTTCCATATGTTTAATCTTTGTGAAGTTTTATTTATTTATGAAGAGGATGTTGTAGTTTGCTTGAAGCAATGTATGTAGTATGTATAGATTTGTGTTTGAAGGCTATGACAATCCAGTCTTATAGAAAAACGTGATAGGTTACGAAACAAGGTAAGTGTCACCTCCACTGAAATTTTGTGCAGATTCTCGAGTTCATCTGCCCAGGAGCTGCTAGAAGCAGCTTATCCTGCTTTGACAGAGTTCAAAATAGACTTTGTAGCCTAGTGGGGGGGGGATGCTCTTTTCTCTTTCCTGCAACCTCCTTCCCACAGATTAGACATTGCAAGCCTATCTCTGCTTTATCATTATTTTCATGGCGAGCGCTCGTCTGAGCTCCAATCTATGGCTCCTCCTGTCCTGACTTTCAAAAAAAACACTCGTCTAGATGAAACCACTATCAATAATTTCCCCCACTCTTTATCTGTGCTTAAACCTAAACATTTACCCACATTATATGTCAAAATTGATAAATCTATGCAGTGTAGCTGATACACAAAATGAATTGTGACTACTGTAGGTCGTTATGATCGTCCTCATTGGATGAAACACTCTCACCTTGTGTGTTGTATTAGCCATGACCGAGTGGAAATCCTACGTAACCCAAAATTGTATTTTGAGTGTAACCTGCATTGAAATTTCGTGCAGATTCCCGAGTTCAACAACTGAAGAAAACTGGAAGTTACATTGATCGAAACATTACAAAACTAAAACTCAAGATGAGAACAGTAGTTTGAAGGATGCAAAAATTATGAATAATCAGAAAAATAAAGAAAATGGTTTTCTGAAAACGAGAGAAATCAGTACATACTGCAACAGAATATTAGTGTACCATCTGCAAATAAATCATGATCAGGAGGGCGTCAATGTGAAATACGCAGAAAACAACAACTGGTGACCAAGCAAATCTCACCTACTGATATTGTTAAGCTTTTTTATGCAAATGCATTTAATGAACAGTTTGCAGTTATTAAAAGTCCTGACTTTGAGTCAGATTTGTTTTTCGTGTTGTGATGTGGCTGGAATGTGTGACTATGGTTCACGTATATTTAAGGAAAATAAAATTGGAAGCTGTGAGTTAAAAATGGGAACCCTTAGTTCAGGGGTGGACATTCTTCCAGCACGAGAGCTACTTATGACATGACTAAGTCTAAATGATCTCTTACCTACTAAAAATGCAAAATGCATTATTTATAAATATATTTTCAATTATTTTTATATGTACAGTAGATGCAGATGTACATTGCATTATTCCATCAACCCATATTGCACAGTATAACTCTGTACATTTTTGTCATTATCTTACTTTGATAACTTACATTAGTTGGTATCAACCAGGGATGCATAGTCCAGACAGTAGCTGCTAATAGTCAGCCTTAAGCAGACTTATAGAGGCTCATCAGTCATGGTGGGGCGGTATTTGGACTTGAAAATTTTCATGTGGGGAAAGGCTGACTTATATAAATAAGTACACCCAAATAATGCAGTCAAGAAGTTAGCACATTTACTGATATTGGGATCCTCTGTGAGTAAATCCTATAATTATCCAAGAGCTCTGCATCAGCTGAATGTCGGCTTATAATGTCAGAATCTCATTCTTCAATCCAGATGAGTTCAGGTTACAATTTTCAATGTGAGTGAAATAACCTCAGCATCTCTCGTTTTCTCATTTTCGGAAAAGAGCTGCACATGAATGTAACAATTAGCTCAAGTAAAACAAAGTCTGTAAAGCGTTTGTCAAATTCTGACAGACAATTGCCAATTTCGATGTAATAGGCACTCCTGCTTTAGTGGCTTATTTGACAATTCAGTAACCAATTCTTGATACCTGACATAGATATCTTGTTCTTTTTTTATTACATGTTCACCCCAAACAAGACACATTGCCACTATCAGGAACATAAGTTATTGGGGTACTATGTAGGGAGTTGGGCAGTAAGATGTCAGTTCACATTACACTTAAACTTCTGCATGTCAGTACAGTTGGGGAAGCAGGGTTGGTTGGTTGGTTGTTTTTGTTTTACGGCATATCAACCCTTTTTGGGTTATTTAATGCCGAATCCAAAGATTTTGAAGAAAATATTTTTAATAGAATATATTTGTTGTTTTCACGTTGGTTTCTATTTAACCCATAGTTGGGACCCTAACAGGTACTACCACTCCGGGTCAGAGTGGACCTGGGAGCAATGGTAATTAAAGGGTGGCTCCACACTCCCCAAAGCCCACAAGATGGGGCCTCACCACTGGATATAGTTTAAGGTCATATCCAGGACCCCCATTGAGAGACTTTTACCCTCTGCAGGGGGGCAGTCGGCGTATTCTAATGCCCCACCGACAGGGCCGGGGGAAGCAGGGAGCCGGAATGGAATTCCAAAGTCTAGCAGTTCTGGGGAAGAAACTACTGGAGTAGAAAGCTCTCTTACATCTAGAGATCTCTACTGTGTAGTGGTGGGATTTAGCTGCTTGTCAGGTTTGTTGGGAGTATTTACATCATGAGGGCACAAATGTTTGCAGTTCGTTAGAGCACTCACCATTAAAATACTTGTAGAACAGACAAGTATTTTAATGGAATGTGCTCTGATGAACTTATTGCACTTGTGCCCCCTCAACTTCCATACTCCCAACAAACCTGCTTAGCAGCAAAATCACACCACTTCACTGTTGATGTCCCTAAATGCCAGAAAGCTTTCTGCTTTAATAGTTTATTCCCTAGAACAACTAGACTTTGGAATTCCCTTCCCGCTACCTGCTTCCAAAACTGTACTGATATGAAGAAGTTCAAATGTAATGTAAACCAGCATCTTAATCTTTCTTAGGTATGGTCCCAATTAGTAGCCCCTTACGTCCAAGTGGCAATATGCCTTGTTTAGGGTGAAGGAGAATAATAAAAGAACCATGTTTTGGGGTCAGTTTATTGCATTTAGATGTTACGCTAGAAGTAATACCAACAATTTGTCACTCTTATTTTGGAGGCATTTCCATTGCTAAACAGATTAAATGGATCCAACGTAAGAATATTTATTCTTTCTTTGCATATCTTTTCCAAAGTTGCTGTAGGAAAGGAGAAAAAGGCCGATGGATCTGAACAATTTGGGGTTTTGATATGAGCAGCATTTTTTTTTCCAGGGTTGCTATAGGAAAAAAAAAAAATGAAAATCGAAGAACCATACGAATTTGTGCCACATTTCTTATCTGAGGTATCTTTAATCACTGTTTGCTTCTCCCAAAAATAATTTGTATCTGATGCAACCCATAATTGTTTGCCTCAAGTCTAACTGGCAGCAGACAGTAAGCAACATTGCACCATAATTATTGCGGATTACCTTCCTTGAAAGAACTCTCTCTCTCTCACTCCCTCCCTCTCTCTCTCTCTCTCTCTCTCTCTCTCTCTCTCTCACTCTCTCTCCATCTCTTCATTCCAAGACATGTTCTTTCTTGTTTGTCTTTTTTATTTTTTTTTATTTTTTTGTGTTTAAATACAAATTATCAAATCCTTCCTTATTTCCCTTAGAGTGATCTTTTTCCTGAGAAACATACAAATGCTGACGAACCTAAGATGAAGAAAAAAAACAACAACATTGCTTCGCTTCAAATCGCAAAGAATGATATATATATATATATTTATTTATTTATTCTGCGGCAATTCTACCTGGTGAGTGCTTAGAAAGAAAGCAAAGATGGTGCATGTTGAAGAAGTTTCTAATTTGTTTTTAATTCCTCAGAGACAAGATTACTTTGCTAATCCGTTTCCTTTTATTAAGTTGAGTTTTAAGTTTTTCAAGAGGAAGATGGATAATTCAAACGTCTTATTTTTTTTTAATTTTTAGCTCATGGCTGTGAACAGGTGGTCTCAATAAAAAAACGAAGAATCAGAATAAAAATGGTTGCACAAACAAAAAATGTGGCAGAAAAATTTATCTAAAAGACTTCTTTTACATACAGTGCACGTACATAAACACAACTAAAATATTTTTTAGAATAGATTGCATGGATCCCAACTAACTTGAAAAAATTCTGTGAACAAAAGAAAAAAGAAGTCCCTATTATTGCTTTAACAGAGAAGCGTTCCCTTGTATTGGTCATACGTGATCGGCCTCGTAGATACGAGATAATCAGGTTGACACACCAATTCCTGTTAGATCACCAAAGTTAAGCATGGTTGACTCTAGTCAGTACTAAAATGGGTAAAAATTTAGAAATTATAAGTGCTGTATGTGCTCTTTGCTTATCTCGGCAGTGTTTCCAGTCTTCCTTACAACGAGAATCAAGCAGTGCCAACTGAAGAAAAAAGTGATTAGGTATTGTGCAACTCTTGCTTCACAATTCAGCACATCTCATCCATCATTTCTCCAGGATGATCAGATGGTCCTTGTCGTTACGACAGAGGAATATCAATTGCATGTGATTAAATACCAAGGAGGATTAATTTGATATAAAGAAATATGCAAATTAGGAGGTCATGTGTCTGAAAAAGTATCCGATTTAAACTTGCAATTTTAAAACTACTTTTGAAATTATTAAAACACCCAAAACTTATCTGAAAAATATTAACCAGAAAATTTTGACAAAAAAAACGTAACCCCCCCCCAAAAAAAACCCTGGGTACTCAGTCAATCATCTGTGTGATTTGCTTAATGAATAACACTGCAGACAATGGTGTTATCTGTTTTAATGACACCATGTTTGCCATTAAAGAACTGGTTCAAAGACTGTCTGTTCTCATGTGACCCTATTCTAGTGTTCAACACGATTAACTAAGTGGTTGACTCTTCATTTCTCAATTCTCCCATACCCAGGACAAGATCCATCACCAGAAACAGAAGAGCATTACTATTAAATAAGAAAGCATTTAATTGAAGCTAAAACTAACCTGTGTGCCCGGCGTTGCCCAGGTGTTTAGAGGTGTATTGACCAAAAAAAATAAAAAAAGTGGTAGTAGCAGGCAGGCTCGAACCTGTACCACAAAGGAAGAAAAAAATGTCAAAAAAAAATGTGACGTCTTTATTGTTGCATCCATTGCCAAACTGGAAGTGACAAGTGTTTAAATTAAGGCTAGTCGATCGAAAAGAGGGGATTACTCCGAAAATCTTGGCGAAAAAACCGACCCCTCCTTGTATAAAAGTGCTCAGTTGAGGGTGAAGAAATTAATGTTTTTAGCCAATTTTTTTATATTTGTCGTCCGAAGGGTCGAGCTTCGAAATGATACTGATCACGTGAAAATCCATCTCCTCTGTCGAAAATTTTAGATAATACAAATAAACATACATACATTTAAACAGAAAGGTGAGATTTATATTATAAACTAGCCGGGGGTACCCGGCGTGGCCTGGATATTTGTAGGTGTGTGCGTTGGGGGGGGGGGGTGATCAAAACAACCCTGTTTTTAAAAAAAAAACGTTGGCCGAGTGTTTGGAGGTGTAAAAGAAAAAAATGTTTTAGTAGGAAAGTAGGCTTGAACCCCAAACCTTTGACGTGGAGGTGAAAATGAAATGGAAAAAAACCCTAAGACCTAACCATCTCGGCCACGAGAAAAGAGGAATGAAAAGCATTTTAATTTAACGTTTATAAAATAAAATTAACAGGTGCGAGAAACTTAAGTCGCGTGATGTTTGACCTTGAAACATGACGCGGCTGCAAGCCAGTTTTCACTTGTTTTATACTGAAAAGCGAAAGATACACGGGACGCTCTAAAAATCTGGAAAAAATAGCGCGTGAAAGTCGGGCAAATTAAATAGACAGGCGACCCCCGCTCGTAAGTCTTAGATATTATCATTTAGACGTGATATAAAAAGTTTTAAGAAGGAATGAGCCAACCGAGAAGTCCAGCGGAAAAAACCTTTTACAGACATACACAAAAAGCGAACATACATACACACATTTTCGCTTTTATATATAGATATCATTGAAACAATTATCAATAAATTGCAAATGTGAGAGGAGCATTGTATTGCTTGTCCAATTTACAAAAATTCACAAGTGTTTAAAAAATAATATTGCAAATACAATGTGTAATGACTAGGGCTATGACAACAGCATATTCTTTTCATTGTTTTGACTCTCGAGTATATATCCAACAGACACAATTAAGCAACCAAGAACCATGTCACTCTACATAAAAACATATAAGATACCAATGGATATATGCCTGAGAATCAAAACAAGGAAAAGAATATGCTGTTGTCATAGCCCTAGTAATTACACAGCATTTATATATATGAAGAAGTAGCATTTGTGTGTGTGTGTGTGTGTGTGTGTACAACTCTCCTACAGTCCACACCACTGGACCGATCATGACCAAACTTGAAATGATGATGGTTTCCCACCTAGGGATGGTGCACACTATTTATCGAGGTCATATTTGATGCGGTTCTTCATAAACTCCCCACCTAGGGACGGTGCACACCAAGTTGGGGTTCACTACCATCCCGGGGACTACCACCATTGCGCTGGCCAACTTCTCTGTGAATTTGAATCAGATCACCCTCTTACATCGTCATCCCCTCAACCAATTTTGATGAAATTGATCCCTAACATAGGCCAAAATTTATTGCACTGTATCTCTTAACTTTGATTTTCCAAAATAACGCTGCTAAAAACAATGTAACGGATCATTAAAGATCTTTTTTTCTTGAGACGCATATAATTTTTTTGAAAATGTTAAGATACACATTAAAGATGACAGTCAAATGAAATAGAAACAACATTGAAGAAAGAAGATTGGCAAGATAAGAAGCTAAAAGACTAAGAGTTAGATTTAAGTCACTTCAAAAGGGAATTAAAAATGTTAAACACCTTAAGCAATAGTTGATCTTGCAACATCCACTTACTGCAAGGATGCCTGCGAAGCATGTACCTGAGCACACAACAAAGTCCTGTGTGAGGCGCAGGTCTCTTAAGTATATCTTTGATAAAAATGTGTTTGTGATACTAAACAAATGTTAACTATTGCTATTCTTTGTAATTGTTTCAATTTTTATGTGTAACAATATAAGTGTCAGCTTTGATATAATCTATTTGCTTTAAAGTTCATAGTTGGATTACAGTCACTTCAGGAGGAAATTAAAAAATTTAAAACATCATAAACAATAGTTGCTCTTACAATATTCATTTACCGCAAGGGTGCCCGAGAAGCAGATACCCAAGCATACAGTAAAGTCTCATGCGGAGCGTGGCTATCTTTGCTAGTGACTATAACCTCAATTTTCCAATATACTTAGTTACAAAAAGAAGCTGCCTTTTCATCAAAATGTGGCGTTTTTATGAAAAGCAGATTGTGATTCATGAAGAATAATCAACATATCCTAAGCGTGAATTGAACTCAACTCCAATCTATGGTTCCCCTTAGCCAAACTTCCACAAAAAAACACCCAACTAGCTACAACCACTATATATCGTTTTCCTCATCCTCTAACTGTGCCTTAATCTAAACATAGATTTCATGAACAAAGCTTTTCTCCCAGAACTGCCTGCCAATGAAACACTGTTCTGCTTCCCAGCTGAATACAACATGATAGCCTTCAAACCCAATGTAAACAAGTTCTTGTTGAACCGTCCCTATAATCAAATTCTACCCTATTTCATACATTAACGATTACTACAGTACAACCTAAAATTCATTAACCCTTATCCTCGAGTGGTCCTTAGGTCTTGATAAATGACTTCCAAGTAAAAAAAAAGGTGACGTCACAGCGAGGAAGAAGGAAAGAAAAGAGATTATAAAAAGAGAAAAATGTGGCACAAAAAGGACAGAAATAGACGTGTTACATACATGACCAAGAGCGACAGGGAAAGACGTATCCTAAACATGGCTGGGCAAAGGCAGAGTACTACATGTTCGATACAGCAGAGTCTTGTGACGAGCATAAGACTTTTGAACAAGAGAGAAGGCGTTATTCTGAGAAAGTACTTGTAAATAAATGTCTGTCATTTCTTTTGAACAAAAAGTGAGTCGATTTTTTTTTGTCTTTGTTTCCTTGCGACTGTCTGCATACTATGTGTGGGTCCCGAGTGTTTACATATAACGACTGTAAACATAGATCTGCTTCTGATGTCAAGTATTATGACATCCTTAACCACAAAAACCTTATTTTAATAAACGAGTGGCACAAACTGAATGGATGACAGAACAAAGCTTCAGAAACATTTTTTTTTAAGTTTCTGGAAAATGGAAAAGCACATCAGATTTGTAAGCCCCTTGAAAATAATAAAACCTTAAAATGAAATTATCTCTACTATCATATAAAAGTCACTTTGTGTGTGTGTGTGTGTGTGTGTGTGTGTGTTCCTCATAGGTTCCAAAACAGCTGAGCCTATCTTTTCCAAATTTCACACAAAGGTAATTTATATGTCTGACAGCGTTCTTAGATATGTTTTGCATAGAAATTCATCTGATAAGTATCGAAACTCGAAAAAATCTGATCCTAAAAATAGTCTTTCTTCTCTAACAAGTAAAAAAAAAGAACACTGGCCTGTGTAATGTAAAATATTCCCCTGTAAAAATTCTTCATTTTTTTTATCTATAAAAAAGACTATATTTAAGATCGTCAAGCCCAAATATCAGCTGACGTGACATTGTAAACAAACATAGACGAAATTTGATGAACGAGATTATCATTATTTTTTTTTATTTTTTTGTGAATTAGTCTACCGGGCAAATTATTCCTTCGAATATATAATAATCCATAGAGCATTGATTCTATAATAATACATAGGCAATTTGCATAAATTAAAATATTATGTTTTAGCATATTATACGAGCAGGCAACGCTACGCGGTCAGCTAGTGAAATATAAGCTTAATTTTCTTTTTGTATTAAAACGTTTTTGGTTCCTTTTAGTAGAGTACTTTTAACTATTTTTAACCATCGGCTCCCAAAGGATAGCATTTCAATCTTCTATTGTTTCTTATTCGGCAGAATATGTGTCTTTTAAAAATTGCTCCACATTTTATATGAGAGCACATGCCAACGAAGAGCAATATAATATGATCTTATATTAGAAATTAGATGCCAAATATGTCACAAGTTATGCAGGTTATCTGATGGTCTATAATTACATGAACAGATCCATAGCTGAGTAGAGGTTACTTGCAACAAGTGTCAGCTAGTCTTGCCCATGTAAAAGGTATGTGCTCGCAGGGGGGAGTTTCTTGGATACTTGCCGGATCCCATTTGCAGATCTCTTGAAAGGAAGTTGGAGCATATCCACACATTTTGGCACTATTCAGGAGAAGTCATGTCCAATATTTAGTAACAGCCACTAATATATTAGTGGGACCCACATTCTAGTATTGCCCACCCAAATTAAAGGACCTAACAATCTCCTGTTTCCATCTCTAAACCTCACAGAGATATTTTAGTTTATGTTGCTTTATGGTTGATTCAGAATTTGAGGTAGAGTGTAAATGAATTCAATCTACAAACATTATTAAACTAAAATAAATAAATTTATCTGAATAAGATTTTTAAAAAAACATAAAATAAAAATGTGGAAAAAAGTTATCTTTGACCCTCAACTTGCAGATGTAGCAAAATTTGTATTAAGGTCGACTGAAGAAAAGAAATATTTACAATAATAAATGTGCGGGTGCGTGAGAGAGAGAGAGAGAGAGAGAAAATGTGCTATTAAGAGAATAATAGGTTAAATCAAAGCATTTCTATATTATATCTACTTAGCCTAGGAAACTACTAGGCCCGCTATGTCAAGAATTTTGTACGGACTTTTGTCATAAGGTACAGTAAACTTAGTATGGTATCCATTTATCCATTTGACATATAGTTAAAGATTAATAAAGAATAGTATTTAATGCAAAAATGAACACCAATTTAACCACATTCAACCAACAATTTGGCATAAAACACTCTACAAATTTTAATAGGCACAAAGTCTAATATATATATATATATATATATATATATATATATATATATATGTATATATATGTATATATATATATATGCAACCCCCCCCCGACCTCATTCACTCTTTCATCCCAAAATAGCGAACATTTCTGTAAAAGTCTGAGGACGCTACAGACGGCCAAAAAAACGGCCGAAACAATAATGTAACTTAACAGAAAGATACGGTAATAAAAATAAAACGCATATTTGCTCTACAACAGTATTGAGCACTTTCTTCAGTTTTTATTAATTATCATCTCCACTAAATATATATATATATATATATATACATACATATATGCTATTATATAGACACGTCTGACTGAACACGATGGAGTTATACCTTTTTCTGATCTTTCGGGATATCTTTTCTATTTGCCAAGCAGTCTTTTTAATTTCGGCAGACATATTATATAGAATGGCGCCCAGAAGTTGTTGGTCGGCCATATTTTTTTTTTCTCAAGCACTTTCTATTAGGCATCCGATTATCATCAGGTACAACTGTTGTTGTTTTCTTTTCCTTTTCGGCTTGGTGCACACGATGACTAAAATTACTAGAAGCCATACGTACAAAAAAAAAAAAAAAAAAAAAAAAAAAACGACAGCCCTTTTTAAACCGGATCTCATTTAACACCGGGACAAACATAATAACACTATTTAATAACTAACATGAAACTAAATTAATAAACTATAAAATAGGAAAATCGAAACTAAAAATAAAATAAAATAAAAAAAAATTCGCCTCCAACCCTCCTGCACCCACCTTTATAGTCAATTAAAAAAAAAAAAAGAAAAGAAAAGGAAAAGAAAACAACAACAATTGCTCCTGATGATAATCGGATGCCCGATAGAAAGTGCTTGAGAAAAAAAATATAGCCGACCAACAACTTCTAGGCGCCATTCTATATAATATGCCTGCCTAAATTAAAAAGCCTGCTCGGCATATAGAAAAGATATCCCGAAAGATCAGAAAGAGTCCATCGTGTTGAATCAGACGTGTCTAAATAATGACTTGTTATACAAATACTATTATATAATATTATGCAATATATATATATATATATATATATATATACACACACACACACACTATTATACAATATCTATATATTATTTTATAACATATATTCTATTATATAATATACACGGTGACCTCAAAAAAAAAACAGAGGACATTCAATTGTTTTTCTGAGCATTTTACAATCAACGGAGAAAAAAAAGACCAAAGACCCTAGTGTTTTGATGTGATATTTTGAATATAATAAGCTAGTTATGACCAAAGTTTCATTTCATTCGGACAAAACACTAAGAAACGGGGCCTAATTAGAGTTGGGGCTCGTTTTTTTTTTTGGTCACCATGTATATACTATTACATATTTGAAAATTTTTGGGGGTACAAAATTTAATTGTGGCTAAATACAGATGATTAAAAAAAAAAATGAAAATAAAGGTTAATGTCCTATCTCACAAGGCAAAGGTGGTAATGAGTTAGCTTAGCGAGCAAGATTTCGAAATTATGAATTGGCCACCACAAAGTCCTGACTTAAATCCAATAGAAAATCTTTCGAAGACCTTAGGAGTGAAAGTTATTGACAGACATCCCACTAACACGGCGGGTTTGTGGGTGAGGCTTCAAAAAGAATGGTCTAAAATTAGTATCGAGGAATATCAAGATCTGTTCTTGTAGTCGAAGATGTGCAGCTGTCATTGAAAGCAAGGACTCGTTTACTAAATATTTTGAAAATAAATAAATAATTGTTATAATTCTTTTTCTATCCTTTGCAAATGATTCAAATTTTAATATGTTATTATGGATGATAACGACTGCCAGTCGTCAAAATTTCAGCTTTTCACAGTTGTTATTTCTAACAAATATTAGGTTTTAAAAATTTGTCTCTTAGTTTTAGACGCTACGTGGAATAGTCAGTGTAGCTTAACCGCCGTATATATTTTATAACTTACTAACTAGCTCTACCTACGTATTGAGCACTGTTTAAGTAAATACTTAAATTTTACGCATAAATCTATACTTTCGTATATAAATTTATGTGAGTAAATGAAGTAGTTTTATATATATATATATATATATATATATATATATATATACACACACTAGCATGGGGGCCCGGCGTTGCCCGGGTGTTTGGAGGTGTATGCTGAGCAAAAAAAAAAAAAAAAATAGGTCAATTTTTAAAAATTTGACCCCTATTATGACCCCTTAAAATTTATTGTTTGGGGCTCAAATCAAGTTATTAAGTTAGGCCCATGTCCGAGGAACCTATATCTAAAATTTCAAGTGTTTAGACCCAAAATTGTTTGAGGAGTTTGGTAGAGTTCTCAAAGGTCAAATCGTTGAACTTTGCCCCATTAAAAGCCAAATTTCTGGCCGAACCCCGATTACATCGATTTTTCCAAATCTCGGTACCCTGTATATCAAATTTCGTGTCTGTAGACTACAAATTGATGGAGTTATTGCTTAGGGAAATGTACACAGACATACACACAGACACGCATACACTTTTATTTATATATATATATATATATATATATATATATATATATATATATATATATATATATATATATATATGTATGATAGTCTGGAAAGAATAGCAGAGTAGAGAAAAGGAATTCATATAGAAGATAACATGAACTTTAATAGTTACTGAATTCAATAAACATTTATCTATTTAGCAGCCCTATATAAAATCATTTGATAATTATGTAGTAATACAAGCAGATTCAGAAATTTACGTCAAGATAAATTTCATAAGCTTTTGAGATTATGTTTTGTTACGAGTAGAAAAAGACGTGCAGCAGTTTGTCCATCCCAACTAATAGATGCACACATAAAATCAATGCTAATATTTGCTATGTTTTAGATTGTTGGTGCATGCACCATAAAGTATCCATCCCCGCTAAAAAAAAAATTAGCTGTAAAATGCATACGAAATAAAACATCAATCTAGTAATAAATAATATGTACATGTGTCTTTCGTGTGTGTTTTTGAATATTCAGGATGAATGAAAAACGATGATTGAGAAAACAAATCAGGATGTAAAATACAACTCATTAATTGTAGAGATAAAAAATGTACAACATATATAAGTATGATTCGATATTAAAACATAATAATTTAGAATATGGTCAGCCATCTAGCTTTATCACATTTACCACAAATAAACCCACTTTCTCTCTCTCTTTCATATATGTGTGTGTGTGTGTGAGAAAGAGAAAGAGAGAGAGAGAGAGAGATAAATCTTTAAAAAAAAACAAATTCGCTATCAAAGATTATTTCCAATAAATGAAAACAATATAAATCAAATATTTCGGTCGACTCTGACCTTCTTCGGTTAGAGACATTTGTTTTCTTCATTGCTAAACTATGACAAAGAATGCCAGTGAAAGTTGATCCAAGCTGACGTCAAATAAAGACGGCTATTAATGTTTTATATATATAATTAAATAATAATTATTCCTTTATGCCTATAGACACTGCTGCTTAATGCTTACGCAATCATCAGTGTAGGGTTATAATTCCTGCCGGTCAGGAGTTTCAAACTAGCTACAAAGCCACCTTTTTCTCTATTTGCTAAGCCTTTACCGCCAGGCCACCAAACAATAGCCACAATAATGAAGGGAATTGATAAATAATCAAAGCTCAATTTGGATGCAAGCATTGGACAATCAACACATATATATATATATATATATATATATATATATATATATATATATATATATATATATATATATATATTCCTATAACTAACCTTGTCAGTGTGTGTGTATAAAGTCTCTACCAAACTCCTCTGTGTATATTTGGTCTACTGAGTTGAAATTTGAGATATAGAGTATTTGTACTTCTAGTACACTTTTAATTTGATTTTTAGCTTGTAAAATGACTGCTAAAGTGGTCCAAATCGAAAAAACATTGACTTTCACATAGCTGCAAGTCGTCTACACACGTTCTTTTCTACACATGCGTTAATGATAAGTTATAAATTAAACAATGTTATTTTGTGCAGTTTTTGTAAACGTTCAGATCTAGTTCATATGCTAACAGATAAGGCTGAATAACTATATGTTTGGGTTTCGATTCTAACTGATGACACAGAAGTCCTTTTTATCTTACTTTTGAAATCATTATTAAATAGTCGGCCAAACAAAGTAATCAATACACAATTGACTCTGTAATAAAAAATATGAAATTTACATGAATTAAAATATAATATTAAGCATCTTTTTCAACCGAGCGATGGCAGGACGTCTGCTAGTACTCCTAGATTTTTTGTGTGTATTGATATTCATATTAAAAACCCTTTTTTCTATTTATTTAGGTATTTATTTGCTTCCTCACGAAAGCAAATGTGACACAAGGTCGTTTTTTAATGTGGATGGAAAACCAGCTCCCCTAAAACAAGGGTAAAAAGAAGGCACTCTGGCAGTATCCAAAAATAGTAATTGTCTCAGTATGAAGGGTTTCCCCTACAAAGTTTGTCTACTTTGATACTATCGAAAGCTTTTATAAAATCGATAAAAATGATGTATTATGGTTTATTAAACTTGATTGATTTTTTTCATCAATTGGCTAAAGGCAAAAATCTGTTTGACTGTGCCCCTTCCAGGTTGATAGACCTTTGGGAATCTGGCAAAAAGGAATAGAGATCACTTGTGATTCTGTTGCCAACGATATCGAAACACAGAATCGCGATCGGTTGGGCTGCTTACGAAAAACACAGCACCATTCTAAAATCGAAAAGAGTGCCAATAACTGTTAAAGTAAAAGTTTACTTAATTTATGTCATCCCAGTAGTTTTATATGGCCTTGATTGTATCACATGGACTAAACAACTAACCAATCACATTGAGGTGTTTCAAAATCACATAATGCGTTTCATTACAAGACATCATCTCATTGAAAAGAAATTAAATATTTACCCTCCATCAAACTACTTCCTTACCTCTTCTATTTGATAAAATCAAAAGTACAATCCTGAAACTTTTTGGCCACGTTAAACGATCAACGACTGGTCTGTCAAAGCTATGCTTTGGGGATATGTTAGAAGGCAAAAGAAGCAGAGGAAAGCCAAGGAGAAGGTAGAGAGAAAACGTTTTTGATTGGACATTTCCCAACAGTTGTGCGTCCATAAATAAACTTGCCCTGGATCGGAAGGAATGGTGAAAAATAAGTCACATGGGTTCGCAATTCGCACCAAGTGGAAGATGCGACTCATGATGAGTAATTTAATGGTGGAAACTGAAAGGGGGGGGGAATAGTTTTAAAAGCCGGTTTATCATAATTATTTGTAAGTTTCTGATTACTTCTTGATTGTCTGTGAAAGATTCAAGCCTAAAGTTAATCTCTAAAAAGAAAAAAAAAACATTTTTACAAGTGAAAAAAAAAAAAAAGTTATAATGAAAAATGTTTTCACAGCAGTGTTGGAAACTAAAAAGCTAAATAAATTCATTGTAAAAGATCACTTGAAAGATAAATATTTCAAAGATAATTAGTAAAGTCTTAGAATATTGAATTAAATAAATTCTACAAAAACATCTTGTTTGTAGAAAAAATGGCTTAATTAATCCCCAAAAGCAAGAGTTTAGTAACAGCTCAAGCTTTGCATAATCCAAACAACAGACAAAGCATTGCGCCTAAGTTCTACGAAAATCCAACATGTCAGCAAGTCAATTTTATTTTTCAATTTATGGCGGAATTGAGACGTTATTATCCCCTAATTTCTGTATTTTTGAAGATTATAAAAATATTAATTTAGGTGATTCAATTCGCCATTCAACTCGTGGTTTAATTAGAATATTTACTTTTTTTACATGATGACTCGATCAAGTGTGAAAAATGTAAAAGTGCATTTCAAGTGTGAAAAAAATAAAAGTGCATTTCAAGTGTGAAAACTGTAAAAGTGCATTTCAAGTGTGAAAAAAGTAAAAGTGCATTTCAAGTGTGAAAAAAGTAAAAGTGCATTTCAAGTGTGAAAAATGTAAAAGTGCATTTCAAGTGTGAAAAAAGTAAAAGTGCATTTCAAGTGTGAAAAATGTAAAAGTGCATTTCAAGTGTGAAAAAAGTAAAAGTGCATTTCAAGTGTGAAAAAAGTAAAAGTGCATTTCAAGTGTGAAAAATGTAAAAGTGCATTTCAAGTGTGAAAAAAGTAAAAGTGCATTTCAAGTGTGAAAAAAGTAAAAGTGCATTTCAAGTGTGAAAAATAAAAAGTGCATTTCAAGTGTGAAAAAAATAAAAGTGCATTTCAAGTGTGAAAAATAAAAAGTGCATTTCAAGTGTGAAAAAAGTAAAAGTGCATTTCAAGTGTGAAAAATAAAAAGTGCATTTCAAGTGTGAAAAAAGTAAAAGTGCATTTCAAGTGTGAAAAAAGTAAAAGTGCATTTCAAGTGTGAAAAATAAAAAGTGCATTTCAAGTGCGAAAAAAATAAAAGTGCATTTCAAGTGTGAAAAAGTCCATGAAAATCATTGATTACATTGAAAATTTATTCATGTAAAAAATAAGCAAAAACGATTTCTTAATAGTTAAAGAGAATACAGCAAGTTGAATGCAAATTCTGTTGGCTTCCTTTTTGTTTTTTTGACAATTTTACAATAAAATTGCCCCAAAAGGTGATATATCTAGATATGAATATATCTGTACTGGTAACCAAAATGAATATTGAAATGCTCATATCTTGGTTCTATGAAATGAAACTACATGAAAATTTGCAAGCTTTTTGAAGATTTTAATACTATTTCATGGTTACAATTTTATGACAATTGGTAAAAAAGAATCTATATTTTCAAACCAATAAGATATGGCCAAATTTGCCTACATTTGTATGTATAGTGTCATGGCAAGCCAGCTTTAGTTTTGCTGTTTTGGGGTGAATTTTGCTTAGAGCCTTTTCTTGCTTGATTGTCTGCCCTGTGGCTGTTGCATAGGGGAGTCATGTCAGAGACATGTATAATGTGGGACTCAGAACATAGGATGATAATGACATTTATATATAGATTACACACACAACGACGACTGTGACGATTATTGGGGACTTCATATTATTATTGCAGAGCTGGGACATTCATACAGTTCTTGTTAACACAGACGAGGGGGTTATAAAAAGTTCATTAAAGATGATGAAAAAACACATTTACCTTTTCGGTTGTAAGGACGACACAAAGATAACCAGTTACAAAATATTAAATGATTTCTTTATTCATCTATCGGCCGATTGATGATGTCAGGAATTCAAACTTGTATGACTACATGGTCTACTCTTCTCCCCACTTCACTTCTAAGGGGATCAGTTCCGCTAATTCGCTCCTGACTCTATCACTGTGACTGTGATTGTGATCTTCTGTGATTATTTGATCCTAACTTCGGATTCCATTTCAATATATTGAGAATCTACTTTGTTTATGATGTCACAAGTGTGCTGTTAACCAACGTGATTAAATTTTCATGTGGATTTTACATATGTCTGTCCAAACACACTTTTGGAAAACAAAGAATTCCCAATTTTAATAGTTCAATATCTATTTTTAATCATTATCTTTAGACTTGCAGTGTCCATTCTTTTAACTGACAGATTTAATATCCAGTTATTTCTAAGATAATGGAAAATCGCTCTTTTTGACATAAATAATATTTAGTCATTTCTAAAAGATTTAACAATCGAATGCATTCCTAGGATTTTAATTATCCATTATTTTTAACACTTGCCTACAGGGTTCGATTTTAGCCTTTTCCTAATATCATTTTCACTAGTCTGCCTTCTTACTTACATGAGAAGGGGACAGCCCTTCTTATGTAACATGGCCTTACCAGACCACTAATATATACATGTGTGTGTGTGTGATTTTAAAAATGGTGCCGGAAACAACTAGAAACTTGAGGTTTTGCCCGTCTTATGCAGGCTTGGTAAGAATAAAAATGGTCGATGATTAGGCAGTTACTGACGGGGGGGTGGGAAGAACGACATATTTAATATGTAAATTAGGAAATCATATACATATATATATATATATATATGTTTGTGATAATTACAAAAAGAACAAGCCATGTATGCATGGTCCTCCTCTGGCACTGCATGTGAGATGAAGCCACAAAAAATAGTGAAGAAATGATGAATGCGAGAAGTATGAAGGGCCAACATTGCCTTCACATTTTCGCCAAGTTTCAGAAAAATCTAATGGATGGAGCAAAGGTTATGGGGTAAAAAGTGTTATTTTTTGCAATTTTGGGACATTTGTGACCGCTTTTAAGCTCATTGGAATGCCGAATCCCAGTGAAAATGGACAAATAGTGCAGTTTCACGCCATGGAAAACCACTATATAGGTATACATATCAAGTTTTGAGTAATATGAAAAAAGAGTTCCAAAAAGCATGTTTTTTAGCCTTAAAAGTCCCAGAGGGATGCAAACCAGAATTTTGCCAGGGTCACCCATATTGAATTTATATTAAGAACAATAACTTCCACATTTTGGCCAAGTTTCAGGAAAATCTAATGGATGGATCAAACGCTATGTGGCAAAAAGTGTCATTTTGGGCCCTTTTGGGACTATTTTTGACCTCTTTTGAGCTCTTGGGGATGCTGAATGGCAATGTAACTGGATAACGGTGCAGTTTCAGGCCTTAACACATGTATATTTGAGTTGACCACCATGAAAAACCTTATATAGTCAGACATATGAAAAAAGAGCCACAAAAAGGGGTGTTTTTAGCACTGAAAGTCTCTGAAGATGCGAACCAGAATGGATAAATTTTCGCATTTAATACTAATCCCTATTAATCAATAACTGTTCATTGAACGGATACCATAAGACATAGTTCGGTACACCTTATAATAACACATTTTTGCAAACCTAATCTATCTTTAACCAATCTTTTTTATTTATTCCTCTTTCTCTCAAATATAATTTTATTAATACCTCCCATGTTTCCTTTGCTTTCACCTGTAAACTGAACCTGCTACCTCAACTGTTCTACTTATGCACGGTGACCCCCCAAAAAACGGGCCCCAACTCTAATTAGACCCCGTTTCTTAGTGTTTTGTCCAAATGAAATGAAACTTTGGTCATAACTAGTTTATTATGTTCAAAACATCACATCAAAGCACTAGGATCTTTGGCCTTTTTTTCTCCGTTGACTGTAAAATGCTCAGAAAAACAATTGAATGTCCTCTGTTTTTTTGGGTCACCCTGTACTAAGCCAAAAACTCTCATCTACTCTTTCAATATGGTCAAACTATCAAAGTCTACTCTTTTGCACACACCTGCCTATACTGTCCAGATTAATTCTTCTCTGAAATCATCAGAATTAAGCCGGCCTTAAAGACATCAAACATCCATCAAATCATTCTTATATCATTAAACAAACAATACATATCCTCAACTCTCATTGGTTAGGTTCACTGCACACACCTGCCTGATAAACTCTTACTTTCATCAATAGTGGAAACACTCTGTTATATAGTCATGGCAGAAGTTCTCTGAACCTACAGCATCCATTTCTAATTCTTGCAATAACACTACCACCTGCTCCACCCTGTGTTCCAATGGTATCATCAAGATAACAAAACTTTTCGAAAAATTCAATAGCTTCGCCATCCAGATATTCTTTCTCCACATATGAGTTGTCACCCATCTCTATTTTTTTGTCTTCCATTTTTGTCTCATATACAAATTGGTTATCTTGCAACAAATGCATGTATGGCAGCTGCAGCAGCTGTATGAAAATGACCGAGCTGTGTGTGAGGTGACGTCACAGTGAGAAAGGCAGAAATAGAAGAGAAGACAGAGATAGATGTGTAACACAAGTGGACCGAGAATGACAGAAGAAGGCGTGCACTAAAAACGGCTGGACAGGAATGGAGTAGCACATGTTGAACACGGTAGAGTCTTGTTAAGCACATTAGAGTGTGAGAGGACTTTTGAACAAGAGACAATAAGTTATTCCGGAAAGTACCTGGAAATAAATGTCTGTTGTTTCAACGGAAAAAAGTGAGTCAAGTTATTTCTTGTCTTGGTTTCCTTGTGTGGATCCAGAGTGTGAAAATCTAATCACTACATTACAATCCTCTCTCTCAACATACCTGTAATTCCACTACACTTGTATATATCAAATGCTTATAGGTGCCATGAAAAACTGAGCAAGAGAACTTTCGGTTTGTAAGAAGTTTTCCAGCACAACAACCATGGATAATCACTTTGATCTTAGGAAAACTCATTTCCAGACTTTTAGTTTCCATAGCATTCTTCTTAGTTTTCAGCTTAACAAATCATTTATTGTTTCACAGGCAACTACTAAATCATCAGCATTTGGTATTTATAATTACTTTGCTTGATATGAAACAGTCTTTCTCAGAAAATTATCTATATGTTGGTGTTGTATATAACATGTGTAAACAAATTGAGCTTAGGTATTCCGGACGATGTCAAAACATCGTTAATTTACTAGTTGCACAGCAGCAGCCGTTTACATAATGGCTAGAAGCCTTGACTGTCATATGTGTGGTGGGGTTTCGATCCTGGCTTGAGGTAGTTGCTTGTCTAGCCGCACTGATGAGCTGTGATACGGCGAAACAGTACTGTATGTGGATGACTATATATATATATATATATATATATATATATATATAAACGATGAGAATAATGGAAATAGAATTCCGATGAAATAGCGAAATAAAAAAGGCACACACCAAGTTGTGTGTTCATCAAGGAAGTCTCGAAATAGATGAAACGTTGATGAACACATAACTTGGTTTGTTCTTTTTTATTTCTTTGTCTCTCTCTCTCTTTCTATATATATATATATATATATATATATATATATATATATATATATATATATATATGGGAAAATAAAAGAATTTAAAACTGTAAATTAAAATTTACAATTAACTTTATTCTTCAACAGAATACTCTAAATACAATTTTCAAAGTCCTAATTCTACGGAGTTTCAAAGAATTTCTGCAAAACTGCAAACACAGTACAACCTAAAAGTATTCAGAATTTTAAGTCCTAATTTTTTATGAACGTTAAGTGGATTTTAGCGCATTTTGAAATTTAAGCCATTGGACCTAAAATTCTGAATATTTTGCTTCTAAAAAGGAGTTTTCTTTCGCCTTTCGGATTACCAATGAGGGATTCATTAGCCACGCTGAAATGTTATTCCGATTTTTTCTTCCCCAATTGTCTCATGTATATATATATTTTAACTGTTTTCCTTCCAATTTATGACCAAATATCATAAATTGTTGTTTCATCTAATGCATGAACAAGCAAATTCTAGCTTTGATACAATTATAATTTGCTAATCTTTTACTTCTGATGAGAAGAATAGCAAGAGTGACATTCTTTAAAACTTTGCGGAATACGGACTTTGAAATTTTTCTTCTTTATATATATATATAAGTGAGAATAAGTGTGTAAGGACACTCCTCAACCCATATACTAAATGAATTTTTGATCTTCAGACTTAAAATTTGGTATATAGGGTACTCAAACTTGTTGAAAACGTTTTAATAGGTTGTCCTCTGAAAAAAAAAGCTGCTAAGGGGTAAAAATTGAAAACTGGATACATGGGAGTCATCGGATTTTTATCTGTTTTTCAACTGTTTCATGGTTGCGCTTGTATGTGAATCGTTCACATGACAGATTACTTATGTTAAGAATAAGTAGGTTTGAAAACACTTTTAAAATATCGTGTCAAGATAGCCTGATGGCTATTGCACTTGACTCAATGTCTTTTGGTTTTGATCTCAGCTTGAGTATTTTTTCTTTACTTACAAGTGAACTGCTTAGAAAAAACATAATACTCGTATGCACATGTCTGAATTTCTTTCCGTTTTTTTGTTTTTATACTTTATTTTTTATAAAGAATGTAACGTTATGTTTAATACGTATGGTATTTCTGTTTGTAATAAATAAGAATTCTACATTAATTAAAATATTATATTCATGTGTATTTTACAACTGGGCAATACCAGGCAGCCTGCTAGTATATATATATAATTCCAGTTTTAAAACTGAATAATTTTGTAAACATAAATGTAAGTATAATAACAATAAGTATATAATAATAATAGTCTTAATACTAATTTTTATAGGACAATCATAGCCGGATGAAAAAGCTCAATGTTCGAGATAGAGCACTGAAGATCTATGGAATAAGGAAAATTTTAAGTTTTTAATTTTGCTTAAGTTTGAAACAGTTGATCTGTCACGCTGAAGTTAGAAATAGCATATTCGTTAGCTTGTCATGCTAAAGTTTCATGTAGCATTTTCGTTAGTTTGTCATGCTTACGTTTGAAATAGCATTTTGTCACGCTGAACTTTGATGCAACATTTCCATTACTAACCATACATAGATTGAATGAACGCATCTTAAGAATGAACCCATTCTGGTTCCTCTCTGACTGATTTGTTTAATGTTAAAATAGCAAAAAAATGATGCTGGGTTGATCAAGGAATCTTATCGGTTGTGAGAATTGAATGATGTAAACTAAATAAGTTCTTAACAAATATTTACCAAAATTAGAATCAATAGCCACAATTCAACCTTTAACCATTGAAGAGTCATATTTTGAAGAATTAATCTTCATTTGTTTGGCCATTCTCATTCCAGAGTTTTTCAGTTTTCAGATATTGACAGCATTTACTCGTTTCATATAAAAAGTAAGTAAAACTGTCTCTATAATTTATAACAGTTTAAAATAGAAATTTTTGTTGGTTTCATATACTTACATTTGAAATAACATTTTTGTTGGTGCGTTATGCTTAAGTTTGAAATAGAATTTTTGTTGGTCTGTTATGCGTAAGTTTGAAATAGAATTTTGTTGGCTTGTTATACATAAGTCTGAAATAATATTTTTGTTAGTTTGCTATGCTTAAGTTTTAAAAAGAATTTTTGTTGGTTTGTTATGCTTAAGTGGGGAAATCGAATTTTTATTGGTTTCTTATACTGAAGTGTGAAATCAAATTTTTTGTTGCTTTGTCAATGCAAATTAAATGGACACATCGTAAGGACGGATCCATATTCTTGTTTGCAAAATAATCCGAAAAACAAATCTCGATATAAATTACTTCTCTCACGTAATATAAATCCATTTTTTTATTGTGCAACTTTTTATTTTATGAAACGAGAATCGATTGGCAATTATTTTCTATCTAAATGCATTAGAAATACAACTATAAATTAATATTAAACATGACAATCTGCAAATGTAAAAAAAAAAAAAAATTCTGCCTCTCGTTGTCCTTTTTTAAATTAATATGATGACTGCCATAAATAAATTATAGACACTCTTGTTAAACATTTCATTATATGAATACATTGAAAAAATATACATTAATCCATTGCTTGAAGCACTGAGTTGAGCTCTCTGGTCGATAATAGGATTGTTTCCACTTTAGTATAATATTGTTCCATAAAAGAAACTGGCTAATTATGCAGAATAGTGACTACGTTATCATCGAGATATTCCGAGCATTAAGTTATGTAAACTGCCGGAATGTGCCAAAACGCTACGTCAATGAAAAGTCAGCAGTTAACAATCGAAAAAAACGATATATCTTTTGTTTGTTTGTTTTTTTTCACAATATCTTTCGTTTATTAAATTGTTAAGTGAAAGTACAGAACAATTAAAAAGCCCCCTCTATATGTTAAGAATAGATTTCTAAATAATAATGGTACATAAACTGCACAAGTACTTTTTTTCATTGAGAGTAACATACGATAATTGTCGTCGAGGGTGGCGGGACAGTACTACTGTCAAAGGAAAGAGTAAGGCACCTCCTTTCTTCTGCTAGTCTGTGGGAGACCCATGGGCAAGGGTGAGAACCCACTTCAGCTCCCTAATCAGGGTAACATGAGGTCATGACTGATGATTAATCAGTGCACCCCTAATTGTGACAATATCTCTGTGTGAAATGATGTGTATACGTCAACGTTATTTTCTTAACTTTCTAATGTTAGTAAAGAGATAATTTTTAAAATGTTTACTTATAGCTGATTGTTTTTTTATAATGCAGCCTTGTTATTTTTCTGATGGAGTGTGAGAAAGTCAGACTGATTCTTAAAATATTAATCCCATCCAATTTAAAAGAGTTGCTTTCATGAACTTCACTTCTATTTATAGACCTTGGCGGTAGGAATCGACACATCAAATGGAGCCAAGTTCTGCTAGCAGCCAATCAGAAACCAGAATTGCGCCATAAAAATATTGAATCTTTTAACATTCCCAAACATATTTTTTTCCTGTCAATACGAGAAAGATCTTTTGCTATTTGCCGGCAAAATTTAATGTCCGAGATTTGTACAGAACAGCTTCCCACCGAAAACTCTTCATTAAAATATTAATCCAAACCAATTCCAAAAAGTTCCTTTCATGAACTTACTGATCAGACAAGGGCAAAGACATTACCTCTCGTCTGCTAACTCATTGACTTTTCTGTCCTCTTCTTGCATTGTATGGAACCAGAAAAAATGGTAATTAGTGACTGCTAAACAAATCAGTTGCAATATCAGACTTTCTACTGATAAAATCGCTGTCACAGAAGTGCAACCAAACTTAAAATAGTTGCTATTTTTTTCTCTTTTTTTATCTCACTTGTTAGTTAAATAGCTGATATACAATTACGGCATTTTTTTATTTTTTTTTTTTTTTCAGAATAAAACTCATTGATTAATGAATGAATGCATAAAAGACAAAGTGTCTACCATTGTGTGTGATTGTCATAATGAATGCTGTTCGGCTCATTTTATTCAGGAGTTATTTCTATCGAACTATATTTACGTTATTTCTCCTGAATCATAATGGGCAACCAGAGAATGAACTTTTCAATTCGAAAATGCTAAGGGGTTCAAATTAAAAAATAGGTACGTGTAGGTGATCAGATTTTTCTGTCTGTCAACTGTTTCACGAATGTACATACGCAGCTGTGGAACATGATAGCTTCTTTGTTATAAATAAGCAGATTGGAAATATATGCGCGTACATGAATATACAGATGATATATAAACCCCCTGCTACTCAATATGTACGATGTTTTGGTGCCCGTGATCATAGACACTATGTGAAGGTCGTGGTGAGTTGAACTTATGCTTATCGTACTTGACTCACTCTCTTTAGGTTCTGGTTTCGATCTCAGTTCAAGTATTTCTTTTTTTTTACTTAGAAGAAGTGAACTGTTTAAAAATACATAATACTTGCATACACATGCCTCAGTTTCTTTCCGTTTTTTTTTTTTACTTCATTTTTTTAAAAGGAATTTAACATTTAATAAACGTTTAATACCGGCCAATGTCAGGTACATTTTCTAGTAGAATATAAAATACAGTTTTTAATGAATGACAAAAGAGGAACTATGACTGTGAAAGAGTTAGCTCTTCCTACTTCCTCTATAATACAATTAAAAGAAAAATGTTGATAAGATTAAATATCAACATCAAATACAATTTTTAAGAACACAGACCGATATTCGCCATCAATAACTGGCAAAACAGAGCTAAACATGAGAAACGTTCCAAAAGTAATACCTCCTATTTTTTATTCTGCCAAAATGGATCGGCAGGGATTGTAACTTGCATTGTTATAATGATTGAACTTATGCATTTATGATCTGAAAGTTTTATCATCTCTCTATTGCAGATATTGACTGTGTGAGACTAAGACAGCAACTCCTATCATGGACGTGTGTCAGAAGCATAGATGTGTCATTGAATTCCTTCATGCAGAAAAAATTTAACTGATTAACATTCATCGGCGCCTGTTGAACGTTTACAAAGCCGATGCAGTTGGTGTCAGCACAATTAGGAGATGGGTTCGTCGATTTCATAGTGGTGCCAAATGTGAATGACAAAGCACGCTCCAGACTTTTACAAACAAGGCATCGTTCATTGTGCTGACTATGTAGAAAAATAAATTCTGGAGCACAGAAGGTCGTTCGTCTTCAAGGTTTTAGTTTTTGCGTTTAAAAAATGTCTTATTTTTGGAACGACCCTCGTATGTATCTTATCTAAAATGCTATTAATCACAAAGAAACAAAAAACAAGAAAGAAAACAAAACAAGAAACAGACTGATTAAACTTCATATTCAATAAGACAACATTTCATAAAAATATATTAATTTTCCCTGGCGCATAACATTTACATTAAGTTAAAGATTAATTAAATTATTCATCTATCACGATATTGAAATATATTATTTTGGTTGGTAGCATTACATTAAAAAAAATACAATTTGTTTTGGTTATTGAATCAACAGATTATTTATCTTTTTTTCAATCTTTTGTACAATTTATTTGAATAAAAAATAAATCACAGGATTAACAAGTGGCGCCATCTATAAAATTAACAAAATTTCAAGAAAATGAATCTTGATTCAATTCAACTTTGTTTTATTATTTAAAAAAGATTTGTTTTTAATCCAATAAATGTTTTATTTTGCATGTTATGTCTTTTTATTTTGTTTAGCGATTAAAAAATTATAAGGACAACAATTCAATTTTAAGTATGATAGATCAACAAAAATGATATTTAAAAATTAAGCATGATAAATAAACAAAATAATATTTTAAACTTTAGCATGAAAGACCAACAAAGAAAATTCACAATTAAGCATGATAGACCAACAAAACTAATATTTCAAACTTAAGCATGATAAATAAACAAAAATAATATTCACTGGCATGAATTAAAATGAACGGCTCTCGTCTTGGGGAGGCTCTATGTTTTGACAAGTTTCTTGGCTTGACCTTTCCTCCTGATCTGAAATGGAACACGTACATCAAACCCGTTGCCAAGGTCGCTGGAAAAATGGTTCCCACCATTTTTCGATCAAGTAGATTACCTGCTGATGCAATTCTCTACCTATATAAGAGCAGGTACGTCTAAGGATGGAGTATTGTTGCCACATCTGGGCAGGAGCTATTAGAAAGACCTTATCCTGCCTTGACAGATTTCAAAATAGACTTCGTAGCCTAGTGAGGGATGCCCTTTTCTCTTCCCTGCAACCTCTTTCTCATAGGAGAGATGTCACAAGTCTTTCACTGCTTTATCGTTATTTTCATGGCAAGTGTTCGTCTGAGCTCCAATCTATGGTCTCCCCTCGCCAAACCTTCATGAGAAACACTAATCTAGCTAAAAAAAACTATCAATAGTTTCCCCCACTCTTTATCTGCGCCTAAACTTAAACGTGGATTCCATGAACAAAGTTTCTTTCTTAAAACTGCACAACTGTGGAACTCTCTTCCATTTGCCTGCTTTCCAGCTAACTACAAGATGGTCGTCTTTATGTCTAACATAAGTTCTTGAGCCGTATCCCTTAAGTAATTCAATTTACTACATTAACACTTCTAACGATTACTATGATATTGTCCCTTTGACCCTTATCCTCGAGTGGCCTCTGGGTGTTGATAAGTGATGATTACTTTGCAAAAAAAAAAAAAACTTAAGCATGACAGACCAACAATATTTCAAATTTAAGCATGATAAATAAACAAAAATAATATTTTAAATGGAAGCATAACAGATCAACAATAATAATATTTCAAACTTAAGCATGACAAGCCAACAATAATATTTAAAACTTAAGCATAACAGACCAATAAAAATTATATTTCCAACTTTGCATGATAAACCAACAGGTTTATCATGCAAAGTTTAAAATATAATGCTATTTTAAACTTTAGCATGAAAGACAAAAAAATTCAAACTTAAGCATGACAGACCAACAAAAATAATATTTCTAACTTAAGTATGATAAATAAATAAAAATAATATTTCAAACTTAAGTATGATAAATAAACAAAAATAATATTTCCAACTTAAGCATGATAGAGCAACAATAATAATATTTTAAACTTTAGCATAACAGACAAACAAAAATCCAAACTTAAGCATAACATACCTAACAAAAATAATATTTCATACTTAAGCATGACGGACCAACAAAAATAATATTTGAAACTAAAGCATGAAATACCAACAAAAATAATACTTGAAACTTAAGCATGACGGACAAAAAAAACTAATATTTCAAACTTAAGCATGACAAACCAACAAAAATAATACTTCAAACTGAAGTCTGATATTGTCTGATAGATAAATCCTTTCATTGAGATATGAGGACATTTTTAAGAATTGAAAAGCTACTACAGGAGATCTTAACAAGATTAAGCTTAAATGTTTTTATCTTTAACTAGACAATGTAGAAAAAATGTGCAGACCAGGAGACTTTCATAGTTTGGTCATATTGAATGATTTAGAGTGCTTGGACTAGTATATAGTTGTGGAATCAGGGTTATTCATTACAAAATTACAACAATAATAGGTTAGATGACGTTATTTAGAAGACTTAATTATAGAATAGTTGAGAGTTCAAAGTCAGCCATTTGCAGAGAAGGTATTTTAAGAATGGTAAGATGTGACAATTCAATCAGCATAATTAGAAAACGTCGTCTCAATGCGTGAACGATGGACAGAGCCTTTTATTCTGATGCATGGATGTTTGTCAAAAATACTATTTCAAATTAATCCAAATTGACACAGCCTCTAATCACATTTGCTGTAAGGGGCATTTTGGGAAAAAAATAGGAGGCTTTACTTTTGGAACTACCTTTTTTTTTTTCAATAAGTTGAAGAACTACAAATATGGGAGTGGTATCATTAAAACGAGCAACGTTTTGTGCTCCAAAATTTATTTTTCTACATAGTCACCACCATTCTAAATGCACTTTTGCCAGAATTTAAAAAAAAATTTTTTTTTAATTTTTTTTTATTACATTTTCACCCCAAACAAGGCACATTGCCACTTTGGTGTAGGGGGCTACTATCAGGGGAAACATCTACTGGGGTACTATGTAGGGATTAGGGCAGCGAGATGTTGGTTCACGTTGCACTTGAACTTATGCATGTCAGTACAGTTGGGGAAGCAGTGACCTGGAATGGAATTCCAAAGTCTAGCAGTTCTGGGGAAGAAACTACTGGAGTAGAAAGATCTTTTACATCTAGGGATCTCTACAGTGTGGGGGTGGAATTTTGCAGCTTGTCGGGTCTGTCGAGGGTGTTCACGTCGTGGGGGCACAAGTGCTTGCAGTTCATCAGAGCATTCACCATTATAATACTTGTAAAACAGGCAGAGGGATGCAACGTTTCGATGATGGGACAGAGGCTGAAGCTTAGATACCAGTTTAGGGCCTATCAGATTTGCGACTCTCTTTTGAACCCTGTCAAGGAGCGAGAGACTAGTAACCGATGCACCAGCCCAAATATGACAGCAATACTCCATACATGGGCGAATAGTGGCCTTATAGAGGTACAGGATACTTTCGGGTGTTAGAAGTTTTCTAGCACGGTAGAGAGAGCCCACCTTCCTCGCAGCGGCCCTGGCAATGCTCTCGATGTAAGTGTTCCAACTCATGTTTCCTGTGAACGTTAGGCCAAGGAGCTTGAGAGACGTACTCTCAGATAAAGAGTCGTTGGCCATTGCTATAGGTGGTAGAGAAGGTTTCTTGTAATTATTGAATGAAACCAGTTTTGTCTTGGCGGCATTGAACGTGACCATCCATTTTTGTCCCCATTCCACTACTGATTGGAGGTCATCCTCTAGTGCTTCTGCCATTACTTTAGATATATGTTCATTTGTTTTCCTGTCGTGCCTGCTATAAAGTGTGGTGTCATCAGCATATATACCCATCTCAGAGGCAATTTTGTCGGGGAGGTCATTTATGAATATCAGGAACAGCAGAGGTCCAAGGATAGATCCCTGGGGCACCCCCGCATTTATATCATATTGTTTAGATGTACGACCGTCGAGGACAACCTGGATTTTTCTCTTATCTAAGAAGGATTTAATTATGTTAAGTATTCTCCCAGTGATATCGTATGATCTAATCTTCCTGAGGAGACCCTCATGCCATACCCTGTCAAAAGCCTTAGATATATCTAGAGCTACTGCTCTGCCCTCTCCCGCTTTGTCCAGTGAATGGTATATGCGTTCAGAGATTACAGTGAGGATGTCTGCCGTGGAACGGGCTTGTCTAAATCCATATTGTTGGTCGGTCAGAAGTTTAGCATCTGTAAGGTGCTGGACTAGAGCATGGTTAATTAAGGTCTCAAATATTTTGGCAAAAAGTGGGAGGAGGCTAATAGGGCGATAATTTAATGGGTCAGTTCTTTCGCCAGAATTCTTGAATACTGGTACCACAGAAGCAGTTTTCCAACAGCCCGGAAAGCAAGATTCATTAAGGCATTTGTTGTAGAGTTTGGAGAGAACTGGAGCTACTTCGGCTGAGCACTTTTTTAATAGCACAGCTGGGATGAGATCGGGTCCACATGCTTTTGAAGTGTCAAGGCTTTATGATAGCATGCACCTGAGCAGGGGTGATTATTAGATCGTCTAGCGTGGTGTCTGTCCGCATAGGAAATTGAGGTAGGGGTGGTTTAGAGGGTCCAGTGTGGAGTTTGAGGCAAACAGACTGGCAAGCATGTTAACCTTTTCGGTTGCTGAGCAAAGAACCTCGTGATTGTTGGTTAGTGGGGGAATTGTTGATTGCCCATTATTTACTACACTGTTGTAGATTTTCCAGAAGTCACGAGTTCCTAGTTTTTGTGCTTCGATGCGTTTTTTAGTGGTTTCCGTAAATTCCCTCTTAGCTGTCGCTATTTCTTTCTTAACGTTACTTCTAGCTTCTATGTACTTCTGTCTGTTTGAACTGGACTTATGCCGGTTAAACCTGCGGAATGCATGCTGCCTTTGGTCAATGGCAGTTGCGCAAGTCGAAGTAAACCATTGGGGAGAGTGGGGCTTGCTATAGAATTTCCGCATGGGAACATGTGCTTCGGTTGCAGTTTGAACCCATTCAGTGGTCTCGGTTGCACACTGTTCAGCAGGAAGAGAAAAAATATTTCCCCATGGGGCGTCTCTGCTAAGATCTCTGATGGCTTCCCAGTCAGCCTTTTTATAATATCTCGTTGTTTTGAGCACTGGCTCTTCAGTTTTGGGTCTAGAGTTTAGGGCGATTTCAACCATTATCACCACATGATCAGCGTTTCCAAGTGGGCTGTCGGCTTTCGTTACACAATCATCAGGAACTGTGGTCAAAAACAGATCAAATAGTGATGCGTGTTGTTCTTACTGATCAGGGAAACGGGTTGGAAAAGTAACAACTTGTGATAGGGAGTGAGATATAGTGAAGCTATGAGTTGCGCTGCCTGCTGCATCTGTATAAGTAGAGAATCCAAGCCAGTTTTTGTGATGGACATTAAAGTCGCCAAATACATTTACTTGGGCACTAGTGTCGAAGGAGAGTGATGTGTCTATGCTGTCAGATACTTTGTTTATTATGGTGCAGTCTTGGGTCGAGGGAGAGCGGTAGAGAAAGTAAAAGTAGCTAATGTTGTGTTGCATGATTAGTCTAAAGCACATAAAGGCTTGATCATCCGTTTCTAGGTTTGTTTCTCTAGTCAAGGGAAGGGTATTACGAATGTAAACTCCAAGTCCGTGCATATGTCTGTCAGAGTCCTTACGGCAGAGTGGGAGATATCCAGGCATGTTAAAGTAGTTAGAGGGGATGGAGGAGTGTAGGTTAGTCTCACTTTGTGCTAAGATATCCGGGGTATTTGTTAGGAGAAATGCTTCAACATCAGCTAAATTAGTTCTAAGCCCACGGATATTTGTGAATGCAAGCCTCAAGGGAGGAGGCAAGTTGGATTTGTTTGACCCTAAGCCTGGTTTAAGCTTATTTTTAGATTGTACTGTCATCATATTTTTTAACGAGTTTCAGTTAGGTTAGGTTATTCAATGATATATCTCTGCTTAGGACACATGTCCATGGCAAACTCGAGAATCTGCATGGAATTTCGAACCGGGAGAAGTTCTAAGCAATTCAAATTAATTTAAGAATTCTATCTGGTCATGGCTGATAAAATGAGAGAATGGATTAAATAAAGGATTCCGTTCAAAATTGCATACATGTTTCCAAGTTCGACAGAAAAACTCCCAAGTTCAACAAAATGGAAGTTACATCGGCCGAAACATCAAAATAGCACTCAAGATGAGAACAGAAGTCTGAATAATACGAATTATCAATCCTCGCCTAAAAAGACCCAGAAACATAAGACCATATTGAAATACAAGAAAAAAACATCATTGTGAACAATACCCCTGAAGAAGGTCAAAGAGAAAATAGACCGGAATTTAATAGAAATATTCTCTTTACTCACATTGTTTATTGCTGAGAGGTAATCATGGCTAAGTGGTTAACAGCATTGATATGACAACCTGGATATACCAGGTTTGAATTCAGTTCGTTTCATAGAATCATTTTCATTAAAGGATGTTGGCAACCTTCACATGGTTCCTGTTGTAAGTACCAGATTCTTTTTTAGAAGAGATCTGGGAACGAATGTGAACAATAGATTCATACTCTCTTTATAATAGCAAAGACAATTTGCTTTAGGAGATAATTCGTATCCAATTTCATGTTCCTTGGTCTAAAATAGTTTGCAGACACAGACACATGCACATACAGACGGACTCATGAAAAAATATTTAAAAAAACTATCTGGCGAGCATACCCAGTGAGCCAAGCGCAAAAGGAATACAAATGATTGCATTCAAAGGAACGGTTAGACTCTTTAAAAAATCTCTAGGCTAGAGTGACTGAAATAGTAGGTGAAGGTTTGGCATCCGGCAGAATGCCCCATCCCCAGAATAAACAAAATGATAAGAAAATTAAAATAAAATAAGTTGTGTTATAAAGTTGGCAATAATTTAGTTAACAGAACTTTTTAATTAAAGAAATAAACATTTTCATAAACAACCTCAGTACATACACTCGTGCAATGTGAAATGATGCTCAAGTTCAGAAACTTTTGTTTATTGGAAAAAGAAAGGTGAGACAGACAGACAGTGGGCGGAGAAAGAAACATTACTTTTCTGGCACAATCAGGAAGTGATATAAAATTCTTGTTTTTCTACATTCACTTCAATTTCCTTATAGAATTCTTCGGTCAAATTTTATACCTGCTTTGTGTGATTTTTATTAGTTGAACAAACTAATATCCCTGCTTAATCCTTTAGTATTGTTATGTCTGAAAATAACCGTTGTTATTTGTTAAGTGAGAGACCAATAAAAATCAATGGACGACGACGTACGAAACTTAACACATTTACTAAACAAAATTATAGGTTGGATGATGATTTAAAAGCTGTTGGATACATAATGATTATTTTGTGTTATGAAAGGAACTTATGTTTGTGAATTTCTTTCTTTTTTTTTGTACAGAGGTGTTATCAAATACGAAGGCTGGGATGCCTCTCGAGGATAAGGGTTAATGTGTGTATTGTAGTCATTCGGACAGAAGCGTAGTAATCATTTATGGTGGAAATTTGTTATAATTAGATTATTTACAAGAACGGTTCAATAAGAACATTGGACTAGACGACAATATTGTAGTCAGCTGGAAAGCAGACCAACAGAACAGAGTTCCACAGGTCGGCAGTTCTAGGAAAGAAGCTTAGATAATATGAACCATTTAGATAATTCAGACTGCTATTCTCATCTTGAGTGTTATTCACGCAAGTTAGAACACCAGAAAGCTGTAATATGTGGATATACTGAAAAGTTAAGTATGGCTGACCACATGTCAAGAGACAAGAGAAAACCATCGACCATTATGGGACAAAGTAAAACGATCCAAAGCAACAGCACATATGCTGGGCAAAGATCATTTGGTTGGTTGGTTGGTTTTGTTTTACGGCATATCAACCCTTTTCAGGTTATTTAATGCTGAATCCAGTGATTTTGAAGAACAATTTTTTAATAGAGTATATTTGTTTTGTTTTTTTTAAGTCGGTTTCTATTTAACCCATAGTTGGGACCCTAACAGGTACTACCAGTCCGGGTCAGAGTGGACCTGGGAGCAATGGCAATTAAAGGGTGGCTCCACACTCCCCAAAGCCCACAAGCTGGGGCCTCACTATCGGATATAGTTTAAGGTCATATCCAGGAATGCAACGATCATTTAATAAGCAGAGCTAGTATAGAATTTAATGCAATATTGGAACCATTATGAATAACAAAAACAGTCACCATTAATATATACTAGCAGGGAGACCCGACTTTGCCCAAAATTGAATGAATGAATGTTTCACATTGCCATATTTTTATTGTCATCGAAATCAGTGATTTCAATCAAATCAATTGATTGGCTGCTCTAGTAGAGGACCCATTATGGTGCGCCGGAAGGAAGCTTCACATGCCCTTCTGCAGTGACTTAGTCCACAATACATTGTTATCTAAATTGTACGGTAGAGAACCTACTATTGATTTTATAAAATTATTTTTATATATAATGGCTTGAATTAAAGTTTAAACTGCAAAAGTCAAGTATCATACTTCAATTGTGTTCTAAACAGAAATATTTATTTCGAACGCACTCCTGTCATATCAAAGGACCTACTGTTAATTTTATATGCAGAGCCTTTCAATTTGTGTGGTAATAATACTTCTCAAATGCACTTTTGATGTTAGGTTGTATAAGGTGTTTATTTTGGTCAAAATCGCCTGTTTCTTCTTTCATCAGATTTTTTCGATTATCGATACTTATCAAAGACATTTCTATATAAAACCTATCTAAGAACACTGCCAAATACATAAAGCACAATAGTGTTAAATTTCATAAAAATTGGCCACATCATTTCAGTATCAATCGGGAACGAACTCAAACACATACAAAGTTCTTTTTATATAATAGTGAATATATATTATTTTTTCACTCCAAACAAGGCATATTCCTACTTAGAACGTGAGAAACTACTCATGTGTAACAAAGGATTGTTGCAAATCCTAACTCACATTCCTTTCTTCAATTCAACCATATTTGGTACACATAAACTTCAGTTTATGCCTGACTGACTTGTCCATTAAGTTTTTTTCCAACAGTCTTTGTTTTATCACTGTTTAATGATATGCAAGGGCACTTTGATGACTGTCTGATCAGTATGAGGTGTTATACTAAATGGGCTTCACAAGCAAGATTTTCTGAATTTTTTTAAGACCCTTTAAGCTTAAGACTTATTTTCATTATGATTTAAATTGAAATAAAGATTCTGGAAATAATGTTTATTGTCATGATATATTTATTTTTTTATCCTTGTAAAAGGACATAACAGTGCTGCAAAACTTTTGTGTTTAAGGAATCTATTTTACCTATACTGGGACAGCTACTATTCTATATATATATATATATATATATATATATATATATATATATATTCGAAAACAAAGTATTTATCAATTATTATCAATTTTTATTCTTAATTTTAATAAAATGAATATCGTTTCCGAAACGATCGTACACTCGATTTGATTTTGTTTTGTTTTCCTTTTGAAACTGATTAATAATTTACAATTATTAATCTTTACACTCAATATTAATATAGCTCTAGGATAAATATACCTATTGAGCTTATTATATTTACAGTAATACGAGCAATGTTCCTTTTAAAGTATTAATATATTAAAATAAACTTTTCTCTTTAGACTCCAGGTCTAATTCCCCCCTATAAATATAAAAAAATATATACATATAAATGAAAAATTTTGAAAAATCTTTAAATGTCAGATGTAATGATAAAATCATTTTTTTTTTTTTTCACTAAATATAGTTTCATTGGAATAGGTAGTTCGGTCCGTGAGTTTTTTCTTTTTTCTTTTCTTCATATGCGTGATAAGTGAAGATAATCCCTTAGAGTAGAAAGAAATAGAAAAGTTTGTCTTGCTTAGTAGAACCAAGTGTTTTATGCTCCGATATTCTAGCAGAAGTTTAAATGGCAAGATGGTCATACACTTTTAGAAGACACTTATTTTTTTAAATAAAATTTAAATGAAAAGTTTTGAAAAACCTTTAAGTGTCAGATGTAATGATTTTCTATTCCTTTCTACTCTGAGGAGGGATATTGGTGTGTAGGCACTTTGTGCATAGATAAGTGTAAGGTTAACAATATTTACTTTTTTGTTTATAAGTGGTTAATATGTCTATATTTGGTATTATGTTTTTCAGCGTGATTACATCATATAAAGAGCGCCACCATATTGGAAAATTTCTTTAGCATTCGTTTATGTAAATATACCTATTGAGCTTATTATATATCTACATTACTATGAGCACTGTTCTTTTAAAGCATTAATACATTAAAATAAACTTTTCTCTTTAGACTCCATGTCTAATTCCCTCTATAAAATATAAAAAATATATACATATACATATAAATGAAAAATTTTGAAAAATCTTTAAATGTCAGATGCAATGATATCATTTGTTTGGCTTAGATATTTATTCTGGAATAATAAAATTGGCCAGTCTCAACCAATCAGATGGGGCGGATTTTGAGAAGGGAGAATTTATTATTTTTTTTAATCAGGTAATAAAAAGAGTATGTTATGTGTATGCAGTTAATAACTATTTATGATGGGTGCAATATAAGTATTGTAGGAAAATGTAGAATAGGTCCCAATGTCAACTGGTAGCAGTGGGAGAATATTATAGAGAAAAGTAAGGATTCCTTTCTCTATAGATGTCGTGATTGTGATGGTCTTGCTCCTAGGATACAATGTAGCATTTTATTATAACGATTTAATACGTCTAAAATTGTGTTAAAAATTACTTAAGATAGTGACTAATAGTCTAGACATAATGAATTAGTATGTGGCATCTGTTGTTGCAAAACTATGATACTTTGGTCCAGAGAGGAATTTTTTGTGTATTGATAATCATATTAAAAACCTTTTTTTCTATTTATTTAAAAAGAAAATACAACTTTGTTATATACGGGTCATGGAATGGCATTCATCTGCAAAAGATCTAGCTAATTTGCACATTTTTTTAAACATTCGTTTTAATTAATTCCCTATTAGTTTTTTTTTTTTTTTTGTTTTCTCATGGGATGATCATCTTTACATGTAATTATATTCATGATATTCTACATGATTTATACTTGTGTAATATTTGCGTAAAAAGCTTATAGTAAAAACACGCCTATTTCTGTATATATTTATGTATCTGATTCCGCATTTTGCTAATTCCCACCCTCCGATGAGAAGGAAACGCTGTGGATTAAGGACAATCCACTTAATTTGTATTTTCGTTTTTGAAAATTAAATGTTTTTAATTCTTCTTAAAGTGTTTTTAACATGTTTTATTAATTCTTTGTTCTTATATATATATATATATATATATATATATATTTCACAAGTATATCAAGGTTTTAATTTTCGTGAGTCACAAATAAACTCCCTTTATTTGTGACTCACAAAAAATAAAATATCGAACAGGACTAAATATCAAAATCAATTATTTTTCTTTTTATCAACACGGATCAATATTTTATATATAAAGTAAAAAAAATAGAGTAAATATTGGTCCGTGTTAGTAAAAAGAAAATAATTGATTTTGATATTTAGTCCTGTTTGATATTTTATTTTTCGTGAGTCACAAATAAACTCCCTTTATTTGCGACTCACGAAAATTTAAACCATGATATACTTGTGAAATATATATATATATATATATATAAGAACAAAGAATTAATAAAACATGTTAAAAACACTTTAAGAAGAATTAAAAACATATTTAATTTTCAAAAAAGAAAAAAAAATATATATCTGTGTGTGTGTGTGTGTGTGTGTGTGTGTGTGTGTGTGTGTGTGTGTGTGTGTGTGTGTGTGTGTGTGTGTGTTATGTACAATGCTGACATTTTGATTAATACTTTTGCTTGTATCGGTAATGGTTATTTATTTTTCAGGGTCCGAAACATAAAAATTTCACACCCACAAAAAAAAAAAGATCCACACAGAATTTTTCTTAATACCAATCTTCTATGTTACCAGTCTTGAATAAGAAATAGCCTTTTACTTAATAACTAGCAAAATTATCCGGTATAGCTCGGGACAAAAGTTTAACTACCCATCTCATCAGCTTTCCATCCTAACCCTCTCAGCATCACTCTTTATTTTTTGCCCAGCCCATTCTTCTGTTACACACACACACACACACACACACACACACACACACACAAAAGTCAGCATAAGGGAAATAACTCTGAGAAAAGAATGAAAGTCACTCCTTTCAGTTTGTGACTAGAAAACTGATTACATGATAACAGTAAAAGATGTGTCTTGATAACATTAAATTACATAAATAGCTATTTGACCTCCAAATAAATCTTTTCTTTAAAAGTTTAGATATTATACAACTGGAGTTATGTCAATTAAAAAAAAATAACTTTGTGGGTGTTTGTTGCATATTTTTAAAGTTTGGGCTGAATATACAGACATTTGCCTTTTATATAATATTTGACATTAACTATGCAGACAAGTGTTAATGTAAAATGTAGTATTGTATAAAATATTGTCAGAATTGAATCCCGTGGTTACTTTGCATATATATATATATATATATATATATATATATATATATATATATATATATATATATAGAGAGAGAGAGAGAGAGAGAGAGAGAGAAATAGATAGAGAACTTCTGAAAATGCACTGAAACATCTAAGAGTTTCCATTCAAATTATAACAATCAAAAAGTTCTGCCAAAAAAAGTTATAGAAGAAAGGAAATTGAATGGCATTTTCATTTTATAAGCAAAAGAATCAGAAAACAAAAGAAACAAAACTGAACGGCCTTCGTTTTTTTTTTTTCTACCAAGAAAATGCAGCAAACACGGAAGCGCACTTGGTTGAAGAGATTTTCAACTCTTTCGATAGACATTCTGAAAGCAGGCAGACAAGTTGAATTCATTTATCTGTATTTATACTTGGAGAAATCACACCACTCAAGTCACTGGCAAATGAAACAGATTTCGTCCAGAGAAAAAGCCTAGTAGACAAAAAGAAGTGAAAGGGGTGGTAGCAGCTTTAATGTGAACCATTTCAATTGCATTTCATTTGCATTTCATTGGAGGAAAAGTAAGTGTCCACCTTATGCTATTCGGATCGCGATATTTCAGCTGACTGTTCCAAATTTGGCAAATATTTCGTCTTGCTAAAAGCAGAAACGATTACACAAAGTCAAAATCATAGACATACTATTGATATATGTGCTGTGTGTTGTGTTGTGCTGTGATTTGTTCAATGGCATGTCAATTATATCATGAAGACTGACAGATCAGCATTATTTTAAATTTGCTCTTGCTGCGTGTGCAAATGTGTCGTGAAATGAATACTTTTCCGTTGCATGTGAGTTTCATATTACTTTTGTACAGAGCAACCTTATTGTTTCCATTAGGCTATACTTTTAAAGAGAAGATTTCATGAGGCCACAATCAGACGTACGGTATTATTAAACTATAATCCTGGCTAGAAGATTGTGCTAAACTGGAATCATTGGACCACAATTATAGATGCACCAGTTCATTAGGCCATAATTGTTGACATAAGATTTTATTAGACCACATACATAGCAACATGTTAAGCTGCAATAAAAAATTATATGCTTTCATTAGGTAAGAAGAATCTGTCTTGTAATGTGTTACGGTTCATATATATTTAAGGAGAGCAAAACTAATTAAAGCTGTGAGTTGGAATGCGAACACCGACTGTTTACTTGTCAATTCACCAATAGTTACTCGACACAAACTTCTAACTTCTTGTAACTAAATAAAATAAATCTGTTCTACAGGACAGAACAATGAAAATGTCAACCTAGAAAAGACATGATTCCATTTCCGTTTGATGAAAATCGTTTTTTTTTTGTTGCAGAGCATCTACTAGTTGACCAGTTGTGTACAAATCTCAAGAGCGAAAGGAGTTTTCTATTATGTCTGAAAGTGACACAATGTTCAACGAACGAGATAGGAGATGCACCACTGTACAACTCATGCTCTCAACCGATCCAAGTTATAACAACAAAACCATTGCCAGTACACTCAAAATGCAAATCCAGACAGTTCAACACTTGAGGGCACAGCTTAACGCATCAGATGACCGCACGGTTATGGTCTTTGGTGTGGTTTCAAGTGAGGGCCACATCATGCCACCTTAGATCTGCCAAGGCGGTTTGAAAGTCAACACCAGAGTGTACCTGTTGAAGAGTGTGGTGATCCTCTGGTGCAATCAGGTGGCCATTGGCAGACATTGAGTGTGGCAGCAGGAGTCAGCACCAGCCCACAAGTCCAAAGAGACCTAGGCTTGGCTTCAAAAGGAGTGCTATGACTTTGTACTCTTCCTCACTGCCCCTCCCCGATCTGAACCTGATGGACTACTTTGTTTGATTATACATCGAGAACATCACCAACGTGACCTCCCGCAACACCAAAACCAGCCTGATCACCACCATTCGCCGAGTATTTGCCGAGCTCCCACTGGCACTTATATTAAGGCGGTGATTGAGACTGAAGGCGGCTACATTGAATAGATGTCAGTTCTACTATATAATCAAATTAGCTGAATTGATTTTTTCAATAAAAGTTTTTAAATAAAGCTGTAGCGTTGTTTTCTTTAAAGGGACAACTTTACCGTTTCATCCTGTAGATGAACATTTTTCTTTCAGCTTTCATCAACAAGGCGTAGTTTCGATTTGTATGACTTCTACAAAACCGTTATTATTTCAACACTTGAATAGAATAACGACTTTGAGAGGGTCATATGGATCGAAACTTCAACATCGATGTAAGGTGGAAAAAAAGAAAACGAGCATATCTTACATTAGCACCCCCCCCAATGAGGCAATGATTGAGGCTGAAGGCGGCTACATTACGTAGATGTCAGCTCTGTTACATAATCAAGTTACCTGAATTTATTTTTTCAATAAAAGTTTTAAAATAAAGCTGTAGTTTTGTTTTCTTAGGGCAACAAATTTTTCATTCCATATTTTATATTTTTGTATTGTTTTCCACTCGATGATTCGACAATTTGTAAACCTGCCATCATAGACATGGGATCTTGTAAAGCCACCATCATAAAACAACATTTAATTACTCCTGAACCATAAGACACTTAAGTGTGTTAAGCCATGGTCAGAACTTTAAATTACAATAAGTTTCAATTATAAATAACTTCCAATTAAAATTCAATAATAAAATTAGGTAGACTTTAAAAGTTGTCTTCTCAGATTAATTTCATTCACCAGACAAATAACGTTACGAATTTACTTAGAATTTAATCTTGACACTAACTCATGCAATCTATTCCTTAAAATGTCGGTAAAAGATATAGATAACAAGTCTTTCCGATGTATATAGGTGATAGTGATAGTAGATATGAGTGTGAGAGCAAAACTTCCTCCCACTTCCTGTATAACCAATTTTAAAACAATATCAATCAGGACGAAATATTAAAAATCGAAGAAAGCAATCCAAACTTAATTTTGTTTCTTACAACATAGACCAATATGTATCAGAAAACTCTAACCAAAAAGATTTATGTGTGACTTTTGTAACTGAAGCTTTAAAGCATGTATATGAGGAGAGAAAAGTGATAAATACAAAAAAAATTTGGTTCTTGTATGAATTAATGATGTCTTAAACCAACACATTCTAAAGGAAAACAGAATTACTTGCTTATGCGTCATGTAAAAATTAGCATAAATTCCAAAATTTATGAACAATGGTCCAGTAGAAGATGTGCTAGATGCATTTTTAAAAAAAATCATCCAAAATTATGTTCTGACATTTTGTGTTTAAAGATAGCGGACCCTAAATTAAAGCCAATTTAAGTCAAGGGAAATAAGTCAGTTTGTCTTACTGAATTGGTTGCACAACTTTTCCACATTAAAATAGAAGATAAAACTCGATAATTCAATAAATTTTATGTCTACTTGTAATCATTCTTCTTCTAGATCATTCTTCATAATTCATGGAATTTATACTAACTTCGACATAAGTACATAATGTTTTCAACTGAAATACGTTGGTTTAAAATATCACTAATCAACACAAGCACCCAAATTCTTCCAGTTTACAATTAAATAAATATGAAAAATCTGATGTTGAGTTCAAACCTAATCAGACCTATTATTGTCAATTCCACATTTTTATTGCGGTTTCTTTTACGGTTAGAACATCTATTTGTGTTCAATTAATTATAAAAAAATCAATAAGGATTGCATTTTGGCATTAAATAAACTTAAAATGATTCCTGCAGCATTAGAGGAGACTAATATTTGTCTTTTACCTTTAACAACAAATTATCGGATGCATTGTTGACACATTATAGGTAATCAGCTCAATCAGTTTTGGACATCACTATTTAACAAGCAAAGCATGTGGGGTCTGCCTCCATGAATGAAAAATTTATTTTCACCATGACTAATGTTTGTGCAAAATTTTCCAAAAATCTGAGGTATATTTATTGAGAAAGTTGTGAACAAACGAACGAGAGCGAATTACTAAGTTCAACCCCTTCTTTGTTGGGAGACCAAAAAAGTATGACAGACCGGTTGAATTCCTGTTTTAAAGTTAAGTGTGACAAGCTGGTCCATAGATAGATGTATCACAAGGTACATTCATTCAATATGCGCGTTTAAACGTGAATGGACGAACGGAAGTGGATTACTAGGTCGAATCCCTTTGTCAAGAGACCAATAATACCAGCAATAACTGTGGCAATGTGTAGAGTTGATCTGGATTTCTTTCTTTGCCTTTTTATTATTGTTAACAGTTATAGTTGTTGCAAGGAAAAGCTAAACAGCATTATGTTTTGCACTGCAGCTTCAATATTCGTTTATAACGGTTCTTTTTTTGGTTTTGTGTTTTGTTTTTTGGATGACTGCCTTTCTAGTTGAAGGATCACTTATATTTTGAAAACAGGATAGATGGAGTTCCTCCGTCCGATCTATAGCAAACCTGCAACTAAAGTGATTACAGACCATTTTGCTTCGTCATATAATCGGGTTATAATCATCGAGGTTCAGAGATTGGCACTAGTGTTGTATGAGTGTTTGTCGTTAATAATCTAATAAAATATGAATGTGTCTCTGTAAATCTTATACATCATAATAATCTCTCTCTCTCTCTCTCTCTCTATCTCTCTCTCTCTATATATATATATATATATATATATATATATGTTAATGTATTTCGTTACTATTAAAAAATATATTAGAAAATTATATTGGAAACTTCAAAACTCATTCCACAGTTATATTTGATTATACTCAATTTGCTGTATATATGTTATACACTTGCATTGTATTAACTTCTGAAAAAATATATATATATATATGTGTGTGTATGTGTGTGTGTGTGTGTGTGTATATGTGTGTGTGTATAATTATTTCCACAGCCAGTGTGGGTGTGTGTGTGTGTGTGTATATATATATATACAGTTATGAAAATATATATAGCAATTAAGCTACACAGAATATTTCGCATTTCATCCTCATGAGAACTGGTCAAGCTTATGCATAAGCCTGAGGAATTCTGACAAGGATGAAATGTGGAATATTCTGTGTAGCTTAATTGCCATATATATTTTCATAACTTACTATCTAGCTCTACTTATGTATTAAGCACTGTTGAAGTAAATACTGAAAATTTACACATAAAATTATACCTTATATTAATTTATGTGATTAAATGAAATAGTAATAATATATATACACACACACACACACAAGTGCTAGTCAAAATGTCCAAGACTATAATCAAACAAACTCACCTGCTATTTATTGATATAGTTTTTTTACTTGAGCATCGGTAATGCCAGGAGTGACCTACTGAGCTTAGTATAATTAATTATCTTATAATTGATATAGCTCTCTCGAAAATGATATGTTACATTTTGATAATCGATGATGCTCGGCGAAAGTCAGCAGTTGATGTCATGTTTCAAGCAAAACCGAGCGGTCAGTTACGTTTTGTTCAAATTCTGCACAAGTACCGGTCGGTTTTTAATTTGTGGAAAATCCAGCTCCTGAATAAGGGTTACTCTGGATAGGAACAATAATAAAAATTGCCTCAGTTTAGAAGGATTTCTCCTCCACTAATCGAGGACAAAAACGGTGAAGTGTAGTTTACCTTCTGTTTCTCTCTCTCTCCCTCTCTCTCTCCCTTTCTTTGAGCCCTTTTCTCTTATTCCCTGTATACCTCTCCCCTCTCTTTTTCTCTCTATCACCCTCTCTATCTCTCAATTCCTCTATCTCTCTTTATCTTCCTCTCTTTTTCTATTTACCTTTTTTCTCTTTTTCTATCTCTATCTCTCTATCCGTCTCTAATCCCTCTTACAATAAATAAGGTATTGTCAAAAAATGGATAAATCCTATTTTAGTCACCTAATTTTACTTACAGTGAGAATAGGAAGTTATTTGAAAATTACTTAGTGAGAATAGAAAGTTATTTGAAAATTAAAACAGCACCAGGAGTAACTGCTAAAACCTTTCTGATCAAATTGATTTTGGCAGCCGTTCAATGTCAATATGAAATAGCCTTAGCTATAATTGTAATATTGCTCACAGGAGATTTCAGACAAACGTTACCTATAATTCTTCAATTAACACCAGCAGATGAAAATAAATGCTTGCCTCAAATACTCTACTTTTTGGCGCCATGTGAAGTCATTAAACTTAACTCAAAATATGTGTGTCCAGTTGCAGAACGCTCGATCCTCAGAGAAATTTTCGAATCAACTGTGGGAAATTGAGAATCGAAAAGTGTTGGCTGATCAGATTTATGAGTGAATTTCTTTGACTCTTAACTTTTATAATTTAGTTACATCAAAAGAAGAGTTGGTAAAAAAGGTTTATGCAGATATTCAAATTAATTTTAAGAATTCCAGTTGGCTAAGTGAACAAGCTATTCTTGCAGCTCAAAACAAAGACGTCCATGAACTTCACGATATTATTCAGCTTAAAATTCCAAGTGAGGTAGTTACATATAAGTCCATCGAAACTGTTGTGAAAGAAGATGAAGTGGTTAATTATCCAACAAAATGTTCGAATTCACTAGATTTGACAGGGATGCCACCACATGTACTGCAACTGAACTGGTGTACCAATTATCATGTTGCAAAATATGAACCAACCCAAGCTTTGCAATAGCACATAACTTGCAGATAAAAAATTAATGAACAACATCATAGAAGGAACAATCATAACAAGACCTTTCACGGATGAAGATGTCAATTCCACGCATTCCTATGATTCCACCAGATATACCATTTCACTTTGAGATATTGCAATTGCCAATTCAATTGTCGTTTGCAATCACCATAAATAAAGCTCAGTGTGTGTGTGTGTGTGTGGCTTATATCTACACATGGCAGGACACAGCTAGTATATATATATATATATATATATATATATATATATATATATATATATATATATATAGTGAACGTAATAAGCTGACAAAAATAAATAGGGTGAAGGCTCTTAAAATTCATACTTAAATTGTCTGCAATAGTTGATGGCATAACAGACATAACAGATAAAGTAAAATCTAGTTTTAAATGAAATTCCTCTAAAGATTCAATTATCAGTGGAGGCGATGTTAAGAATATAGTTGCAAATTACTTTGAACTTCTAACCAATCATGACTGATGGAACGAGAGCATGCTGAATAAAGGGTTTGGTTCTGTTCTAAATTCAATGCTAATTCACTAGTTAAACAGAAAGGTTTCAGAGTTCGACAAGATACACCTGAAGAAGGTCGGAAGTTACGTCAGCCGAAACATTGTGAAAGTAACACTCAAGAGGAGAAGTCGTAACTTACTTGGCTAGCATGTGTGCATGCTTCAAAGGATTAGTCGTGTAACAAAAATAAAAGAAAGGCTAAAATGGCGACACCCAGTTGGTTTTATAGTTGACGGTTACGTGAACGACGCAGGTGAATAAAAATGGACGTGAAGCAAATATGGGAGGAGTCGGAAGAAAGCGTGTTACATATGTAGTTGTGTGCAACTTGAAAGAGTGTCGAGTTTTGGAGTTGGAAGTTTTGACAACAGAGTGTTGAATTTACCTGAGAAATTGTTAGTTCAACTATCGTCTGAATAATAATCCCGATCCCCAAAATGCAAAAACATAAAATCGAATCAAACCATTCTCATCGATGAATAGATGTCTGTTTCTGAAATCGATCACCATTTTTCCTGCAATCTAATAAGCATTTCAAGATAATTCCGTTTTACAGCTCAAGAATTTCAGACAGTGACACCATTCCAAAGACAGACCGCAATCTCTTCATTTGGTATTTCCAACGTTCAACAAACATCGAAAAAATTTCGCTCTACTACTAAACAACAATGTATTTCACTTCCGAAAGACAGTAAATTGACTCTTTTATAGAGCAATAAACCATTACATGGGCAATTTTTCTTGTAATTATGGCAGTGCGATCAGCAACAAGTAATCGAATACACAATTTTATTTATAGTCCAAGTTAGAATCCTGCCTCAAGTAATAGACTGCGTAAGATTAATTCACACAAAATACGAAAATACAACAAAAAAAAAAATTGTGTTGGTCAATCATTATTTAGTGGGTTTGAATATTGATCGAACATTTTCAATCTAAAACGATCGACCTGTACGAAGTATATTCACGAGGAAATTACAGTAATTTTACTTATTTGTTTGCAAGCTTTGGGCATCTTTTATTTTGTAGCTATCTTCTCAGTTCAATGTTTTGCACATACATTTATGATTTTAACATATAACTAAATCCCAACCTCATAAAATCTGTATCAGATTACTAAATTCAAAGAAGGGTAACTTAGTAATTAAATACAGCTAATTGTAAACTAGGTGTAGTACCTCATCATCATAGCGAAACACATTGGATCTTTTAATAAATGAAATAACGTAGAGAATAGATATATATATATAGAGAGAGGGTGAAGAAAGAGAGAGTAGAAGGCATAATGTGGGCACAACCTTCCATTTAAAATAATAATATTTCATATATATATATATATATATATATATATATATATATATATATATAAATGACAAAAAGTCTATATTCCAAATTTCAGGATGTTGTCCATCTTATCGTTTATTTCTTTCAGCATGTTAAAATGTTAAATTCTTTGCAGTACCTGTTTCATAGTGCAGAATAATTCAATTTTTTAAATTTATTCCACCCTGAAATCATCCGGGTAGGAACTCATCAACTTCAAAAGAAAACAAAAGAATATGGACATGATTAAAAAATCTGAAAATTGGAAGAGAAGTAGTAATTCTGATTTTCTAATCATGCCCATATCCCTTTATTTTCGTTTGAAGTTGATGAGTTCCTAATCTTCTGATAAGTTAAGGGTAGAATAAATTAAAAAAAATTAACGTAGCAATTACATGAATGATTCTGCGCTACGAAACAGGTACTGAAAAGAATTGAACATTTTAACATGCTGAAAGAAATAAATGGTCAGATGGAAACAACTTGAAATTTGAAATATAAACTTTTTGTTCTGTAGTTATATCAAGCTTCATAAATTAAATGATTGGTATAAATAAAAAGTGAAATATAATTGAATAAGCATATTTTTCTCATAAACAGCTTATATATATATATATATATATATATATATATATATATATATATATATATATATATATATATATATATATGGTGGTCGCTAGAATAGCAGAAAATTTGTCAAATAATAATAATATATTTTTACAAAATTAGGATATTCATTTTGGGGGGATAGAAGGAGGCATCTGTTCTTATTTAGCGATGAGAAACTGCTTCAGGATCTTTTCGTTTCAAAGTTGCATTAACATTATCAGGCAGATGTTTTGAAATAAAAATTTGCTAACACAGCTAGGCATTTTGCCAGTCCTCAAGCTGTAGTTTCACTTTTGAAAAGAATAATCTCCTGCGTTTAAAAATCTGGAAATTCTTTTCTGCTGTCTTGATCCATAATGTAACTATCAAAACACAGTGAATAAGCCAGATGAAATAAAATGTAAAAAAAAAATTCATTTATTAATTCCAATTTAAAAATATTCACAATCAGTTCAAAAACAACGTCCAGATGAATAACATGTTTTAATAATGGAAGACCAAACCAGTGAGCTTAGATTAAGAAAAAAAAACAAAAAAACATTCATTTAAAGAAATATGGCGTTTGTAATCAACTTTTCCTTATAATCGAAACTTAATTTCCCATGAATAAACATTAATCTCAAAAACAAATGATATTTATGCATGTTGGAAGAGCAAAAATACCGTTTCATAGTTCGGTTGCAATCTCCTTGAAATGTAACAATAGTTTGAGTTCTTCATTTAAACTTTTAAAGAAAATCTAATGATGAAAATAACAATTGAATCAATTACAATATTTATTAATCCATCAAAAATTCAAGCAAAGAATTCTAATAAAAAATGTTTAACCCATGGATTTTCAAAGACAGACTATTTACATCAGAGCAAAAAAATCACAGATTAGCGTAAATTGAAACATATAAAAAATATTTTTATGTGAACTAAAAAAACATTTTCAATAACATTATCTAGAATACAATGATTAATTTCATATTTATAGTTTCTTTCAATGCCTTGACCTTCAAAATTTATTGTATATTTTTCACATATCTTTCCTCAGATGAGAAGAATTGCAATTTTCGAAACTCCACGGAATAAGGTCTTTCAAGTTTATTTGTACTCTTTGTCGGATAATTAAAATTTTGTATACCTTCTTTACAGGTTTATAACGTTTTTTAAAAATTTGAATAAATTTCCAATAAGATTTTTCTATTATATATATATATATATATATATATATTGCATTATATTACATTATGCTCTTCTTATTGAACCATGTGCTTTTATTTTTCTTACAGGTTTGAACCTGACATTACTATTGCAAACTTATTTGAACCAATCTTCATTTAGAATGATTTTTCTAATGGAATCCTTAAATTATGTGTGTGTGTGTGTGTGTGTGTGTGTGTGTGTGTGTGTGTGTGTGTGTGTGTGTGTGTGTGTGTATATGTGTGTGTGTATAATTATTTCCACAGCCAGTGTGGGTGTGTGTGTGTGTGTGTATATATATATATACAGTTATGAAAATATATATAGCAATTAAGCTACACAGAATATTTCGCATTTCATCCTCATGAGAACTGGTCAAGCTTATGCATAAGCCTGAGGAATTCTGACAAGGATGAAATGTGGAATATTCTGTGTAGCTTAATTGCCATATATATTTTCATAACTTACTATCTAGCTCTACTTATGTATTAAGCACTGTTGAAGTAAATACTGAAAATTTACACATAAAATTATACCTTATATTAATTTATGTGATTAAATGAAATAGTAATAATATATATACACACACACACACACAAGTGCTAGTCAAAATGTCCAAGACTATAATCAAACAAACTCACCTGCTATTTATTGATATAGTTTTTTTACTTGAGCATCGGTAATGCCAGGAGTGACCTACTGAGCTTAGTATAATTAATTATCTTATAATTGATATAGCTCTCTCGAAAATGATATGTTACATTTTGATAATCGATGATGCTCGGCGAAAGTCAGCAGTTGATGTCATGTTTCAAGCAAAACCGAGCGGTCAGTTACGTTTTGTTCAAATTCTGCACAAGTACCGGTCGGTTTTTAATTTGTGGAAAATCCAGCTCCTGAATAAGGGTTACTCTGGATAGGAACAATAATAAAAATTGCCTCAGTTTAGAAGGATTTCTCCTCCACTAATCGAGGACAAAAACGGTGAAGTGTAGTTTACCTTCTGTTTCTCTCTCTCTCCCTCTCTCTCTCCCTTTCTTTGAGCCCTTTTCTCTTATTCCCTGTATACCTCTCCCCTCTCTTTTTCTCTCTATCACCCTCTCTATCTCTCAATTCCTCTATCTCTCTTTATCTTCCTCTCTTTTTCTATTTACCTTTTTTCTCTTTTTCTATCTCTATCTCTCTATCCGTCTCTAATCCCTCTTACAATAAATAAGGTATTGTCAAAAAATGGATAAATCCTATTTTAGTCACCTAATTTTACTTACAGTGAGAATAGGAAGTTATTTGAAAATTACTTAGTGAGAATAGAAAGTTATTTGAAAATTAAAACAGCACCAGGAGTAACTGCTAAAACCTTTCTGATCAAATTGATTTTGGCAGCCGTTCAATGTCAATATGAAATAGCCTTAGCTATAATTGTAATATTGCTCACAGGAGATTTCAGACAAACGTTACCTATAATTCTTCAATTAACACCAGCAGATGAAAATAAATGCTTGCCTCAAATACTCTACTTTTTGGCGCCATGTGAAGTCATTAAACTTAACTCAAAATATGTGTGTCCAGTTGCAGAACGCTCGATCCTCAGAGAAATTTTCGAATCAACTGTGGGAAATTGAGAATCGAAAAGTGTTGGCTGATCAGATTTATGAGTGAATTTCTTTGACTCTTAACTTTTATAATTTAGTTACATCAAAAGAAGAGTTGGTAAAAAAGGTTTATGCAGATATTCAAATTAATTTTAAGAATTCCAGTTGGCTAAGTGAACAAGCTATTCTTGCAGCTCAAAACAAAGACGTCCATGAACTTCACGATATTATTCAGCTTAAAATTCCAAGTGAGGTAGTTACATATAAGTCCATCGAAACTGTTGTGAAAGAAGATGAAGTGGTTAATTATCCAACAAAATGTTCGAATTCACTAGATTTGACAGGGATGCCACCACATGTACTGCAACTGAACTGGTGTACCAATTATCATGTTGCAAAATATGAACCAACCCAAGCTTTGCAATAGCACATAACTTGCAGATAAAAAATTAATGAACAACATCATAGAAGGAACAATCATAACAAGACCTTTCACGGATGAAGATGTCAATTCCACGCATTCCTATGATTCCACCAGATATACCATTTCACTTTGAGATATTGCAATTGCCAATTCAATTGTCGTTTGCAATCACCATAAATAAAGCTCAGTGTGTGTGTGTGTGTGTGGCTTATATCTACACATGGCAGGACACAGCTAGTATATATATATATATATATATATATATATATATATATATATAGTGAACGTAATAAGCTGACAAAAATAAATAGGGTGAAGGCTCTTAAAATTCATACTTAAATTGTCTGCAATAGTTGATGGCATAACAGACATAACAGATAAAGTAAAATCTAGTTTTAAATGAAATTCCTCTAAAGATTCAATTATCAGTGGAGGCGATGTTAAGAATATAGTTGCAAATTACTTTGAACTTCTAACCAATCATGACTGATGGAACGAGAGCATGCTGAATAAAGGGTTTGGTTCTGTTCTAAATTCAATGCTAATTCACTAGTTAAACAGAAAGGTTTCAGAGTTCGACAAGATACACCTGAAGAAGGTCGGAAGTTACGTCAGCCGAAACATTGTGAAAGTAACACTCAAGAGGAGAAGTCGTAACTTACTTGGCTAGCATGTGTGCATGCTTCAAAGGATTAGTCGTGTAACAAAAATAAAAGAAAGGCTAAAATGGCGACACCCAGTTGGTTTTATAGTTGACGGTTACGTGAACGACGCAGGTGAATAAAAATGGACGTGAAGCAAATATGGGAGGAGTCGGAAGAAAGCGTGTTACATATGTAGTTGTGTGCAACTTGAAAGAGTGTCGAGTTTTGGAGTTGGAAGTTTTGACAACAGAGTGTTGAATTTACCTGAGAAATTGTTAGTTCAACTATCGTCTGAATAATAATCCCGATCCCCAAAATGCAAAAACATAAAATCGAATCAAACCATTCTCATCGATGAATAGATGTCTGTTTCTGAAATCGATCACCATTTTTCCTGCAATCTAATAAGCATTTCAAGATAATTCCGTTTTACAGCTCAAGAATTTCAGACAGTGACACCATTCCAAAGACAGACCGCAATCTCTTCATTTGGTATTTCCAACGTTCAACAAACATCGAAAAAATTTCGCTCTACTACTAAACAACAATGTATTTCACTTCCGAAAGACAGTAAATTGACTCTTTTATAGAGCAATAAACCATTACATGGGCAATTTTTCTTGTAATTATGGCAGTGCGATCAGCAACAAGTAATCGAATACACAATTTTATTTATAGTCCAAGTTAGAATCCTGCCTCAAGTAATAGACTGCGTAAGATTAATTCACACAAAATACGAAAATACAACAAAAAAAAAAATTGTGTTGGTCAATCATTATTTAGTGGGTTTGAATATTGATCGAACATTTTCAATCTAAAACGATCGACCTGTACGAAGTATATTCACGAGGAAATTACAGTAATTTTACTTATTTGTTTGCAAGCTTTGGGCATCTTTTATTTTGTAGCTATCTTCTCAGTTCAATGTTTTGCACATACATTTATGATTTTAACATATAACTAAATCCCAACCTCATAAAATCTGTATCAGATTACTAAATTCAAAGAAGGGTAACTTAGTAATTAAATACAGCTAATTGTAAACTAGGTGTAGTACCTCATCATCATAGCGAAACACATTGGATCTTTTAATAAATGAAATAACGTAGAGAATAGATATATATATATAGAGAGAGGGTGAAGAAAGAGAGAGTAGAAGGCATAATGTGGGCACAACCTTCCATTTAAAATAATAATATTTCATATATATATATATATATATATATATATATATATATATATATATAAATGACAAAAAGTCTATATTCCAAATTTCAGGATGTTGTCCATCTTATCGTTTATTTCTTTCAGCATGTTAAAATGTTAAATTCTTTGCAGTACCTGTTTCATAGTGCAGAATAATTCAATTTTTTAAATTTATTCCACCCTGAAATCATCCGGGTAGGAACTCATCAACTTCAAAAGAAAACAAAAGAATATGGACATGATTAAAAAATCTGAAAATTGGAAGAGAAGTAGTAATTCTGATTTTCTAATCATGCCCATATCCCTTTATTTTCGTTTGAAGTTGATGAGTTCCTAATCTTCTGATAAGTTAAGGGTAGAATAAATTAAAAAAAATTAACGTAGCAATTACATGAATGATTCTGCGCTACGAAACAGGTACTGAAAAGAATTGAACATTTTAACATGCTGAAAGAAATAAATGGTCAGATGGAAACAACTTGAAATTTGAAATATAAACTTTTTGTTCTGTAGTTATATCAAGCTTCATAAATTAAATGATTGGTATAAATAAAAAGTGAAATATAATTGAATAAGCATATTTTTCTCATAAACAGCTTATATATATATATATATATATATATATATATATATATATATATATATGGTGGTCGCTAGAATAGCAGAAAATTTGTCAAATAATAATAATATATTTTTACAAAATTAGGATATTCATTTTGGGGGGATAGAAGGAGGCATCTGTTCTTATTTAGCGATGAGAAACTGCTTCAGGATCTTTTCGTTTCAAAGTTGCATTAACATTATCAGGCAGATGTTTTGAAATAAAAATTTGCTAACACAGCTAGGCATTTTGCCAGTCCTCAAGCTGTAGTTTCACTTTTGAAAAGAATAATCTCCTGCGTTTAAAAATCTGGAAATTCTTTTCTGCTGTCTTGATCCATAATGTAACTATCAAAACACAGTGAATAAGCCAGATGAAATAAAATGTAAAAAAAAAATTCATTTATTAATTCCAATTTAAAAATATTCACAATCAGTTCAAAAACAACGTCCAGATGAATAACATGTTTTAATAATGGAAGACCAAACCAGTGAGCTTAGATTAAGAAAAAAAAACAAAAAAACATTCATTTAAAGAAATATGGCGTTTGTAATCAACTTTTCCTTATAATCGAAACTTAATTTCCCATGAATAAACATTAATCTCAAAAACAAATGATATTTATGCATGTTGGAAGAGCAAAAATACCGTTTCATAGTTCGGTTGCAATCTCCTTGAAATGTAACAATAGTTTGAGTTCTTCATTTAAACTTTTAAAGAAAATCTAATGATGAAAATAACAATTGAATCAATTACAATATTTATTAATCCATCAAAAATTCAAGCAAAGAATTCTAATAAAAAATGTTTAACCCATGGATTTTCAAAGACAGACTATTTACATCAGAGCAAAAAAATCACAGATTAGCGTAAATTGAAACATATAAAAAATATTTTTATGTGAACTAAAAAAACATTTTCAATAACATTATCTAGAATACAATGATTAATTTCATATTTATAGTTTCTTTCAATGCCTTGACCTTCAAAATTTATTGTATATTTTTCACATATCTTTCCTCAGATGAGAAGAATTGCAATTTTCGAAACTCCACGGAATAAGGTCTTTCAAGTTTATTTGTACTCTTTGTCGGATAATTAAAATTTTGTATACCTTCTTTACAGGTTTATAACGTTTTTTAAAAATTTGAATAAATTTCCAATAAGATTTTTCTATTATATATATATATATATATATATATATTGCATTATATTACATTATGCTCTTCTTATTGAACCATGTGCTTTTATTTTTCTTACAGGTTTGAACCTGACATTACTATTGCAAACTTATTTGAACCAATCTTCATTTAGAATGATTTTTCTAATGGAATCCTTAAATTATGTGTGTGTGTGTGTGTGTGTGTGTGTGTGTGTGTGTGTGTGTGTGTGTGTGTGAATGTTCCCTGGGATATAGAATTATCCGTACTGTGCAGAAAAGTTAATTTAGCATCCCCATTTTACTACAAGCTGAAATGATTCCGAATGAAGGCAGTGAAACATTTGCATAAAGAATTTCAATGTCAGAGTTCATCCAAGACACTTTGAACTGGGACGAGTAAGAATGGTTTACTTTTGAACAATGGTAGAATACGCCAACAGAAATTTGTAGTCGATTAATAACTATAGGAACCGTTTAGTCAACGTCGTTGACCAGAAATGTTATGGAATGATTGATTATTGATGCGTATGAATTCTGCTTTCTCGTTTTGACCCTGTTACATTCACAATGTTACTGCGTTGAATAAAAATGCTCTTATAGCAGAAGATATATCATCATCCAATGCCGAAAGATATTCTCATCATATTCGGTTTTGCATGTTTCAGATTCTTGCACGTGTTGGACGGCTTTTAGAAGTTTACTTCCAAACGAATTTATCTTGGGCCAGGTCTTCATCCATCCTTCTTTCTTTCAAATCCATGATCACTTAATCCAGTGTTTTTCTTGGGATTACCCTGTCAACAAACTTTGCTACCTTAATTCTTTTACATTTACTAACCAAAGAGCTCTCAGTTATTCTTTCAATGCGACCAAACCAACAAAGTCGCCTGTTTTGCATATATCTCCCTATACTGTACAGATTTAATATACCCCTAAGATTATCAAATCTAAGCCTGTCTATAAAACTCACATTACACATCTATTGTATTAGCCGTATATATTTCAACACATATTTTCAACCCTCACTGATCAGATCTCACGTCTATAGTAATATGAGAATGATACAATAAATATGTAATGTGAGTCTTATAAGTAGGCTTAGTTCTGATAACTTCAGAGGAAGACAAAATCTGGATAGTGTAGGGAGATGTGTGCAGAAAAGGGGACTTGGATGTATGGCCACATTGAAAGAATAAATGAGAGTTCTTAAACCAAAAAAAATTAATTCCATCGTCTTTAATCAACCATGTATGAATGTATGAATGAAATGCAAAGAAGACTAATTAATAATATAGAAATAATAATAACAATAAGAATACTCTCTCCAGAGAGCTTCATCACATGATTGAAAAGCAAGAGATTCTTGTTCCATTGTGTCAACATTTGTGTGGGTTTGTATGTTATACTTAAAATACTAAAGACATGTTCAGGGTTGTATTTTTTTTTTTGTCGGCCCTTTTAACAGCACTTGATATTCTCAGATGATCACTCATCTTGTACTGGCCAAACTCAGCATCACTTAACATCCATGATCTTGTGAGAACTGATATGTGGATATGATTATGCTTTATACACTAATTACAAAGTTAAGCAACGTTGAACCTGGTCAGTACTAAATGGTTGACCATTTGGCACTTCCAAGTGCTGTATGTGCTCTCCGCTTATCTCAGCAGTGTTTCCAGTCATCCTGGTCGTCTCCTTGCCACTTGGCCCAAACAGTGTCGATTCAGGAGAGGCTTGGTTAAGGATTGCGCAACCCTTGCCTCACAATTACATGTGCAACTGCCCCTACAGGGGTTATCCTTTGTCTTTCGAGACTGAACGGAGGCATCGATCGATCAAAACTAATAAACATAAGCGTACACAATATGTTCATCTTCAGTTTGCTAGAAATAATAGGATAAAGAGTCAAATCCTATAATGATAACACCTTTACTCTTACACAACATAATCATTGATGTTGATGCCTATCTGTATGCGATGATGCTCTTTGAATTTATTGTAGAGATCATGCAAATTGGATCCACCCTCTCACTTTTCACATGTTGCCATTTTCTTGACTGTGGGCCTTCACAATTTTTATAACCAAAATACATCACACACCTACAATGGTCCAGGAAGGTCACTCATCAAAAGCGGTTTGGCATATGAGTTCTAAATTTTTTATGGACATAGTGTGACAAGGCATGACGCCACTTGATGTAAGGAGTTACATAAGAAATACTATTTTAAAGTAAAAAAACAAACAAAAACAAACTAGAAAACGATAAGTGTTATATTGATAGGTTCTGATCCAGAAAATAACAATTCTCTCTCTTTGTCACAAACATCGCTCATGGCATGAGAACTAAAGGACAAAATAAGTTCCACTTTCTGATTTCCTTAAATTAATTAATAATCCTTAGAATCAGCTGTTTATTCCTTGATGTACTTTACTACCACAAAAACCTTCAATTGGCACAACTTGTTGGGTACAAGTTCAATATTTTATATAAACACCAAACAATAATTTCAAAAATATCTATTTTGAAGAATGCAGTAGACTAAATAGAGAGCAAGGGGCTTAACATAGCAGCAAAATTGCTTTCATGATGAACATATTTTCATTGTCATACAACACCGCCATTGCGGTTAATACCTATCTAAAGCTGATTAGTCTTTTTGAATTTATTGAAGTGGGTTAGGGTTAGGGTTAGGGTTAGGGTTAGGGTTAGGGTTGGGATTTGCAAACCACATATAAAAGCAAAACAAGAACGAACGCAGTGAAATATTTCAAATATGAAAACAGAACGGGTAATTCCTCAATGACTGCTTCAAAGGATTATTGCCCTAATTAAATTTGGTATCTATTCAAATAAATTTAATGTACGTTTAGTTCCGTTGAAATGTTTGGTCATTTAAGTAGGGTGTATGTGTGTGTTAGCAGGTCATCAAGCGTTCCCCAGTCATAAAATACACTTAAATATGATATTTTAATTTATGCAGATTTGGTTGTCGTTATAAAGCCAATTCTCTATTTATTACTATATTGTACCTAATACAAAGTAGTGATTTCAAAAGTTAGAAAAAAAATGACTTATGTACCATCAGCTAGAACTGAAACCAAAACATTTAGTTCTCTAGCAGTATGGTCTTTGCTACCATATGAGTCAAGGACAGATGGACATCAAAGCTTAAATTAACGCAGTTAAACATATAAATGTATATTTGCATATGCGTAAAGTATACACGTTATGTCAAACGACATCTGCCAAGTTCCAAGTTTTCAATTTTGTCTTCTTAGCAGCTATATTTTTCTGGCTAAAAACCAAATTAATTTGGTTTCACAGGTCTGAATGCACCATATATCGAGTTTCAAGTTTGTAGACCAAAAAATTGCCAGAATAGTTTCACAGAGATGGTTCTACAGATAGCGATTTACTCTAAATGCAGTTCCAATGCTATGCAATTATACACAATGTAGAAAATATGCACAAATAAAACTGTGTGTGATATTGGATTAGTTTCATTTTGCCAATCTTTCACAAGAAACAGCCATCTGGCTGAAACTACTGTCAATAATTTTCCCCACTCTTTATCTGTGCCTAAATCCAAACGTAGATTCTATGAGCAGAGCTTCTTTCTCAGAAGTACACGATTGTGGAACTCTCTTCCGTTTGCCTGTTTCCCACCTGACTACAACTTGGATGTCTTCAAATCCAACATAAACAAATTCCTGACAAACCGTCCCCTTAAGTAAGACACTCTATCAAATCTCCAATACTAATGATTACTACAATACTATCTCATTGATTACTGTACACGCAATAACCCTTATCCCTGAGTGGCCTCCGAGCCTTGATAAGTGGTGACCCCCATGTAAAAAAAAAACAAACTTACAAAAACAGAAAAAAAACGAATAGTAAATTAATAAAAAGTCGTTTTTAAAGGAATATGTAAATTAGTTATCCTGTTTGAAGTTACTAGTATATTTACAACTAAGTATATTAGGAATTTCCATTCAATTTTAAAATAGAAAAGTATGCTTTTAATGTCTATGACAGTGCAACAAATGACTCAGTTTTATATATGTATAGATATACACACAATGCTTCAAGCAAGCTGCAACATTTTCTTATATAGGATGTATAGGAGAAAATATGACAATAGGAAAACTTTACCAATCTAACCCTGACAAACGATAATTATTTCTACCTTTCCATGAACGGCCTCTTCATAATCTAGAATTAATTTACAATGTCATTCTTACTATAACCATTGGAGAAACCGGGTTTGTATTACTGTACACATAGATTCACAAGTTGTCACAAAACAAATATAGAACAAATAAATGTTATCAAAGGCAAGATAAGTTACTTTTCTACCTAACTGGATATATTTTTAGTGTTTATATTTAATGTAACATGTTTATTCAGCTCGAAAAACATACAGTGTTTACCGATGTATTGGAAAATTTAAAATGGCAGCTGACTCTCTATTTAAGGCGGTAAGTTTGGGAAAATGAGTTATAAATAAAAAAACAGACAAAATACTGTTAGAAACTCGCTCAATATATGTTACCGTGACATAGGTTGACATATATTCGGATGGTTTTTAACAGTATTTTGACTGTTTTTTTTTTTATTTATAGCTCATTTTCCCAAATTTACCATCTCCCAGAGAGAGTCGGCCGCCAATTTGAATTTTCGAATACATCGGTAAACACTGTATGTTTTTTGAGCTGAATAAACATGTTACATTAAATATAAACGCTAAAAACATATCCAGTTTGGTAAAAAAAAGTAACTTTTCTTGCCTTTGATAACATTTATTTGTTATATATTTGTTTTGTGACAACTTTTTCGAATCTATGTGTACAGTAATACAAACCCGAGAAACCATATAATATATATATATATATATATATATATATATATATATATATAATTCCAGGTTAATATTTTTCAGGGGTAAAGCAACCAATGAAGTTTTAAGAAAGCTAATGCAAGAGTGCTCAATACCCCTTTATTTGTTTTACATAAGCATTAATATGTTCACGAGCATGTTTTGGTGAGCTAGTTACAAGTAACTAGAAACCTCTTCAGGCGATATTGCTTATACAAAAGTTTAGTCTGTAATGAAAATTTTACAGGAGTTTACAAGCTACAAAAAAAATATTATCAGGGGGCCACATCATGTGTCATTCAGGAGAAAATAGGTAACAGCCTTTAATATATGTGAAGAAAACGAAGAAAAAAGGAGAGAGTAAAGTGTGTGTCGAAATAGAAAAGAAATATAGAGAAAAGGAAAGGAAGGAAGAGATGGGAATAGAAAGAAAAACGAGAAAGGAAAAGAGTACAAATAATAATATAATTAATAAAAAATATACATAAGATATGTAAGATAATAAAATATATAAAATCCATATATATAAATATATTTATAAGCTCAAATGTATAGAGATAAACAGCAATACTTTTTCAAAAGTGCTCAATACATATGTAGAGCTTTTATTTGTTATATAAGCATCATAAAATGTCCTATGCAGATCAATATGTTTTAACATTGTAGGGGGTCTATGGTCTAGGTAAGGTGATTTTATATGTATATATATATATATATATATATACTTTTTATTTATTTTACATAAGCATTTAATATGTCACTACACATCCATGAGCATGTTTTTGTACGCCAGTTACAAGAAACTAAAGACCTCTCTCATACAAAAGTATAGTTCATAACTCACAGACTAAAACATGTTCATGAATGTGTACCGACATATTTATACCTATTTAAACAAATAAAAAGTATATCTTGCCTTACTTCGGTATTGAGCACTCTTATATTAACCTTGATAAAACTTCATTGGTTGCTTTATCTCTGGAAAACATTAACTTAGAATTATATCAATATATCCCAACAGGCAAAATTTAGTGAAAATAGCTGAACGAATCCATTTCAGACATTTAGGTGGATTGAGAAAGCAAATAACTCAAACAACTCCAATCTATTTCCATAATGAAGTGTGTTTTTTTTTTATTTTTGCTGTCTAGGCTGATTTTTATATTTACTTTCCGTTTTTTTTTTTCTTTCAGTTTGAGACGTTATATTTCCCCTGTTTGTTTATTTGCCCGGACCCTTTCAGTTGCACCATTGGAGTTTTTGAAAGAATAATAGTAATATCAATAATGATACAGAAAAAAAAAATTAATGAGGTTTTGTCAGTCTTATTTTATGTATCATGCATAGAAAAATATTTAAGTATATTTGTATTGTTTTAATTATTATGATTGGGTGTTATTGGCACAATGTTTCGGTCGATGAACCCTCCGACTGTCGTCAGGAGTAAACTCCATCTTTTTTTTTTTTCAACTAAGGAAAAGTGAGTTAGCTTTGTATTGCAAGAAATCGGACCCTGGGTTTGAGGATGTGTCCGTAAATTATTAAAGAAAGAAGTCAAACACACGTAAGATGCCTATCCATGGTTTCGTAAAACTTTTTTCACTAATAGTGACAATTAATGGAAAGTTTCAGTTAAAAATTGGATCATAAAAAAGTCTTAAAAAGTATCCTAGAGACCCCTTAAAATTGACTTTTTTCTAATTTACGGACACATCCTCAAACCCAAGGTCCGATTTCTTGCAATAAAGAGCTAACTCCCTTTTCCTTATATATATTATTCCTTAATTGGAATTCATTTTTGAGATGAGCATTATATAGAAATTCATTTTTATTTCCGACTATTATTCTCATCTTTATTAGTTGTTGTTTTCATCTTTATTGGTTGTTGTTTTTCACGACGTTTCAGCCAACTATTCCTCTGGCCTTTGTCAGGTGGTAACCGTGACGGATAGAAACTTTGAATCTCCTAACTGCATTCTCAGCAATCACTGCTATCCGTAGTTGTTGTCGTCTCACCACGTTTTTGCCAAGTAAACCTCTGGCACGCTTTGGGTAGGATTGAAACTGCTATCTTCAGACAATGTCAGTGATTGTTGAGAATGCAGTTAGGCGATTCGAAGTTCCTAACCGTCGCGATTACCACCTGATGAAGGCCAGAGGAATAGTTGGCCGAAACGTTGTGAAAAACATCCTTTTTCCTTAGTTGAAAAAAAAACATGGAAGTTACACCTGACGACGGCCAGAGAGTTCACTGACCGAAACATTGTGCGAATAACACCCAAGATGAGAATAATTGTCCAAACAATACAAACATTCATATCTCATCTAAAAAATTCAGAATTGTTTATTTAAGTATACTCTGATATAGATATACCTATAGAAAAATGGTAATTTTAAGTTTCCATAAAATGTAAAACTCAGTTTGCAATAAGACTTTCCCAAAGTTCTTGGTGGCATTTTTTTTTTAACATAATTATTCCTGTCACAATTTTCAGTAATTTCATCTCCATTTCGCATGGCCCATAAACAGTGTAAGAATTACTGAATGGAGTTAACTGCTTCTTTTCGGTCACAAAATCTGTTCATTTGCATAGAAATATCCTCACACCTAATTCATCATTCATGACACTTGTAAATTTCGTGAATAATCGCTTCCCCTGATTTGCCGACGGCAATGACTTTTCGGAAATTCATGTCCTTTTACAAGTCTAATACGATCAATTTATTACATTTTTGACGTTTCTTTTACTTTTGAGTTGATTTTGGAAGCTCATATTTAGAGACATAGGAGGGAAACGAAATGAGAAAATATCTTAATGCTGCAACAAAAAAGTTCTAAAAGGAATGATGTTAATCCTTAAAAGACGGATGTGTAATTCATACAAAAACATAAGACAACAACAGCGCATGGAAGAATTGTTTATACAAGTCATAAAAATAATGTGTCTACTGATATTAATACGGCATTTTCACAAGGTTCAATATACAATGCGACTGACAATTTCTGCTACGAACCTGAAGAAGGTAAATCATTTGAAGCTTATTTTTGTTGGTACGGAGATTTTTTTTTAGTATCGACTGCAGTGGTCGGACCAGAAAAAGGTTCGTCCTGTGGGCTGAGAAGGAAAAGTGAAATGATCCAAGATGGTGACCATGGTCTTTTAATGCCCATGGTCTTGCACAGTTCTCAAAAAATCACGTCTCACACGTTATTTTGAGGTGCACCTGGGCACTATAAAAGCAGATTGCTGGGGGGGGGGGGAGCAGAAGCGTTCAGACCTATGTAGAGTGAACATCGTCAGACTTTTCCAAACTTGTTTAAATTGGACTTGAAGGCAACAATATTGTACTCAGTCAAGAAGCAAGCCAGCAGAACAGTGTTCCATAGGCAGGCTGTTCTTAGAAAGAAGCATTTAGACCTGTGCAGAGTGAACATCGTCATGCAAGAATTGTTTATACAAGTCATAAAAATAATGTATCTACTGATATTAATACCACATTTTCACAAGGCTCAATATACAATGCGACTGACAATTTCTGCGATGCACCTGAAGAAGGTAAATCATTTGAAGCTTATTTTTGTCGGTATGAAGATTTTGTTGAGTATTGACTGCAAACAATGGTCAAACCAGAGAAAGGTTCGTTTATATGGGGAAAATAGAGAAGGCTTACCATAAAAACGTGCTCGTGTCTGTTTGTCCTGTGGGCTAGAAGGAAAAATGAAAAGATCCAAGATGGTGACCGTGGTCTTTTAATACCCACGGCCCTGCACAGTTCTCGAAAAATCATGTCACGTGATTTTGAGGTGCGCCCAGGCACCATAAAAGTAGGTTGCTGGGGGAAGTGGGCAGAAGCGTTCAGACCTATGTAGAGTGAACATCATCAGACTTTTCCGAACTTGTTTACATTGGACTTGAAGGCAAACGATATTGTAGTCGGTCAAGAAGCAAGCCAGCAGAACAGTGTTCCATAGGAGGGTAGTTCTAAGAAAGAAGTATTCAGATGTGTGTAGAGTGAACATCGTCATGCTGTGATGTGACTATCCCAGGGGGCGAATGGGCTCCCCACTGGGGGGAGGTTGAGACTCCCAAAAGACTGGAGAATGCCAGGCAGATATGATTTGTTTTATTCTTTAAGTATCGTTGTGTGCCCGGGCAATGACAGCTAACCCTGCTAAGAGAAAGATTGGATTTATAAATTTCATTGTTTTATGAAACCAACAATTTAATGTCACTTTGAGAGATGTAATGAAAACATAATTTCGTTTTCGATGCTAACGAGTGATGACTCAGGTTGTTTGGCCTGTAAGTGCAGTTACCTGACTGACGAGGTCATGGGCTTGACCTTCCGGCACATGAGAGAACTGGTATAATCGCAGGTGCACACAGGAAAGATAAAGCCTCCCCTAAGGGTGATGCTACTAGTTGCGATTGGTCCAGGAAGTGGCCCCAGTTCTACCCCTCCCCTCACCTCACTATATGAACAGGTCCACAGCGTCAAGACCACAGATCGAGTGAGAGAATCGAGCTGACGCTTGGAGAGAATCAAGCACAATCGAAGAGTTTCCACCCCCTCTCTTAGCACATCATTCCACCACTGTACCGAGAGAGAAATTAATCTATTTGGGACTTAGCAAAGTGTCAAAATCAACACTGAACCACGAGCAATTGTATTTAACTACAAATATATATATATATATATATATATATATATATATATTGCATATCTTATCATGAATTTAATCCGTAGAATAGAAAATTAAGGTTGTCTTTTTGTGTGCAGGAGATTGATTCCCTTCCAGCACGACAGATCCACAAAGCAGCGGCATATCAACTCAATCATGAAATTAAGACCAACCAAATCGATTGATGGGTCCTGCCACACTGAGATACCTTGCGAAGGATGAAGCACGGGACACATTGGTCCATGACCGAGGATCAACTCTTATGTGACAAAGGGATCCCCTGGGAAGGGATCGCTTCACCGCTTCAAAGTGTAACTTGTCAGACTTTGCTGATTTAGTTTACTATTGCAAAAACTAGAGACGGCCAAGCATGACAAGTTTGTGGATATTATTTATTGAGACAGTGGAACTTCTTACAGAACTATTTAGTCTGAAAGTCTCTTTATTTCATAAGCATTGGTTATATTTGAATTTGCAGAAGAATGATGAAGTTGATTTTGCAACATACTGTTACGAGAACAGGTCCCCTGTTCTTGTAAGTAAGTAAAAATGAGATAGGATAGTCCGAGAATTCGAACCTGGGAAGCTAGGTTTGGAATTTAGATTCAGGAGAGTTAAAAATAAATAAGCAGATACGTTTATTGAAAAGGAATTCGTTGTTTAGAAATGTTATTGAAAAAGGAATTTGATGATTCAATTCTGTTTATTAAAATTAAATTAAATTGAGGTTATCTAGATCCGAACAATAGAAAATGTTAAGCATATTGGAAAATAGGTTAGGACGAAAATAGGTTAGAAGAATTCGGTCTACAGAATGGGATAGACATGTGAGGAACAGTGCACGTTTTAGACATGTGAGGCATGTCAGGCTACGGGATCGATATGCACATTTTTTGGCCATGCGATGACGTCATGGCTAAGAGAGGAGTTGTCAATATAGTTGGAGTTTTAGTGAGACAAAGAGACAGTGCCGAGACAGGGTCGAGAAAGGTCGGACAGAGTTGGACAGGCAGTCAGAAGGAATCTCCCTTTAGAAGCGAAAGGAGAAGTTGAAATCATGTAGAACTTTGAATTCCTTGATGCGAAATCATTGACCGGTTTAAGAAATAAAGGACATCATCATATTTTGTAACAGCGTCTTGTGTTATGTCATTCTACAAACAAGGTATTGTGAATTTGTATTTATAAGAACTTTGTGTATAAACACATCTAAGTAATGTGTCTCCATCATCTTAAGAATGGGTCTCCCTCAGCTATTATAAGTAATGACTGTTCCTTCTTTATGATAAAAGAAAATATATGTTATAGAAACACTCCCAGAACTGTATAAATGCCTCTCTTCTATCTATCTCATCAAATTGTATTACATGTCGCTGTCACATTAAAATGTACTCTGTCTCTCTCTAATATGAACACTCAACAACAAATATATAATTCGTCATCTTAATAACACCTACAACATAACAATACGCTGCCATGGTAAATAAACATTGCAATAAATTCGCTGCCATGGTAAATAAACATTGCAATAAATTCAAACTTGCTGACCTCAGTGCAGACAACTTTAAATGTTTAGTATTTGTGCAAGGACGGACTTCTGGTCGAGATGCAGAAATTTGGAGATGTGTCATAACAAAATTAGAAAATGAACCAAACCTAACTCTACAAAAGTTAACGGAAGACTGCCAGAAAACAGAAATTATTAAATAAGATTCGATGGATATCAAAGCTGGAGTCGCACAGATAAAAAAAAAGCAGGCAGATAATTGAAAAAACGTGTAGAAAATAAAACGCAAGTTAGAAAAAAAAGGACACACATAACACAATGCTAAGAAAGAATTTGAAGAAAGAAAAATCTTCTGTCCGTGTAATCGATGTGTAATTTGCATTGGGTTAAAGACTGTCTATATTTATCAAGAAAATATTTTATATGTAAAAAAAAAAAAAAAAAAAAAAATAGGACACCAAGGTACATATTGCAGAAATAAAATTAAATACAAAACCTGAGTGTATTTGGCAGAAACTGAAAATAACGAAGAAGAGTTGTGAAACTATGCAACTATAAAAATTCATGATAAAGAAATAAAAATGCAACTCGATTTAGGTTCAAACCTTTTGATAGTAAATTGAATAAACCTATAATGCTGAGAACATACAAAACAGCAAAGGCCGTTAACAGTATGCAAATTAATGTCGAAGGTGAATTTTTGGAGAACGTTACATAATTGGGAAAGACGAAAAAATTAAAAGCTTATGTATTAAGGAATATCACTAACTTACTTAGGTCAGACTGGATGCATGAATTTATGGGACCTGCCAATACATTTTGCAGAAAAGCAGAATCAATGCGAGCAGAAACAGAGACATTAATCGCGAATTTAAAAAAATTAATTTAAGAAGTATGGGAAAATGCACAAAAATAGCGGCAGAATTAAAGTGGAATGTAAAACTAGTTTTCAAAAGAAAACACAACATGCCATTTGCGTCGCTGGAAAAAAATCGACCAGGGGTTTGACATGTTAGAAAATGTGAGCATTCTATCGAAAATAGAATACAGTCAGTAGGCTGCCCCCACGGTCTATGTGAAAAAGAAATCAGGGGAAATCCATGTTACGACAGATTTTTCGATGGCGTTGAATGCACTTTTGGAGGACTTCCATTATACCTGGCAAGTCTGGGGAAAGTTTTTACAAGACTAAATGGTGGTTAGATTTTATTGAAAAATTGACCTAAGCAATGCATATCTACAGATTCCAAATTAAAATGAGAGTGCTAAATTACTCTGCATAAATACCCATCAAGGTCTTTACAGATATAAAAGATTAGTATTTGGGGTCAAAGTCCTGCCTGCCATTTTTCAACAGATTATAGACACGATGCTAGGCAGCCTTGACTTTGCCATCGCCTATCTGGGCGATATTACTATACCCAAAAGTAACAAGGAACAGCACAAAGACCATATCTACGAAGTATCTAGACGGATACAGGTTTTGAATCAAGGAAAACAAATGCAAATTCTTCCTGTAGAAAATAAAATATTTAGGGTACATAATTGACAAAAATGGTAGACGTCCAGACTCAGAGCCACTGTGATAAGGGACATGCTGGCACCAGAAAATACTACTCAATGGCAAAGCTTCCTAGGGTTTGCTAACTATTACCAGTGCTTCATTCCAAAAACGCTTGAACTGTGGGCACCTTTGAGCTTTTGAAAAAGGATAAACGTTGGGAATAGACTGTCGAGTGTCAGTCAGGATTTGAGGAAATTAAAAATGTGCTAACATCAGAGCTTTTCCTCACACATTTTAACCCGAAACTAAATATCACAGTGGCTAATGATGCTACTCATTAAGGTATAGATGCATGCCTGCTACATAAGATGCCAGAGAGGTAAAAAAAAAAAAAAAAAAAAAAAAACAATTGCCTATGCATCTAGAACACTGCTCCCAGCTGAATAAGAGTACTCACATATAGAGAAAAAGGATTTCAGTATTATCTATGCAGTCTCAAAATCTCATCATTACCTGCACTTTACACTGCAAACAGATAAGCCCTTCTAACCATTTTTGGGTCAAAAAAAGAATTACCTACATTTACGACTAACCATTTACTAAGATAGGGAACTAGTTTATTGAATTATGATTTTAAACTGGGATTCTTATCATAAAAGAATATCGCGCATGTGGATAGGCTGTCTAGGCTAATCCTGGCATAAGAGGACTAAGTAACCGCCACATTGCAGAGAAAAAGTGAGATAATGACGATGATTCGCAATACAATTCAGGAATTACAAGTGACTCTTCAAGAAATTAAGATTGAAGCGGCAAATGATGAATTTATAAAAAGCACAAAGCAAAAATTGGAATAAGGTGAATTTACTTCTGACATGTATGTTCTGCTTTGTAGCGAGAGAATCATCATTCAAAAAGTGGTGCAAAAGAGAATACTTAAAAACTTCCATATGTGTCATCCTGGCACCTGTAGAATGAAATGCCTGATGTGTAGCTTTGTTTACTGGCCGTTCATGGACAAAAATATATAACTAAGATGGTCAAAGCATGTAAAGGTTGTGCTTTGGCTGCAAAGACACCATTGATAATCTTCAAGCTCTGGCCAAAATCCGAACAACCGTGGTCCAGGATACATATAGACTTTATGAGACCACTTTTTTTTTTCTTTTTTTTTTTTTAATTACATTTTCCCTCCAAACAAGGCACATTGTCACTTTGATGTAGGGGGCTACTATCAGGGACATAAGTTACAGGGGTACTATGTAGGGAGTTGGGCAGCAAGATGTCGGTTCACGTTACGCTTGAACTTCTGCATGTCAGTACAGTTGCAGAAGCAGGGACCCGGAAGGGAATTCCAAAGTCTAGCGGTTCTGGGGAAGAGACTACTGGAGTAGAAGACTTTCTTACATCTAGGGATCTCTACTGTGAAGGGGTGGGATTTAGCTGCTTGTCGGTTTTGTCGGGGGTATTTACGTCGAGGGGATACAAGTGCTTGCTGGATGAATTCTATTATTTGATAGTAGTAGATAGTTTTCCCAAATGGCCAGAAGTAAATGTTAAGAAGCAGGAAACCCACCATTTTTTACATGAACTTTTCATCCATTTTGGTGTTGCTGATTGCCTGGTTAGTGATAATGCTATCCAATTCACTTATTTGGAATTCCAAGAATTTTGCGAGACATATCAGGTAAAACATTTTACGGACCCACAACATCATCTAAGAAGTAACGGTCAAGCAGAGCGCTTTGTAGACACTCTAAAAAGGGTATTAAGAAAGGCTTTATGGATAACCCACAGAAAAAGCTCTACAGCAGTTTCTTTAAGTATAAAAGAATTACGGAAAACTCTAACACCACAGCAGGCAAATCACCAGTGGAGGTTATGTTTGGCTGTAAAATCAGATCAGTATTTGAGAAGTTGCTATTAAGAAAAAGCACATGTAGGAGAACCTCTATGGTACTACTAAAAACTACAATCTTGGAGAGAAAGTGTATTTCAAACAGTTTAAAAATAACGCTTCATTTTGGGAACTGAGAACAGTAATACCAAGAATCGGAAATGTAATCCAGGGACCAAAATTCACATGTAAAAGTCTTGTGAGACAGAACCAAGAAGAGTTGCCACAGGAAGAAGTAGAATCTATTAAAACAATCTTCGACACGTTTGATATTGAGCCTCCCCAAATCACACCAGAACCATGATGTACGGGCAGGAAAAGGAAAAATCACTGAACCATTCATGGTCCAACCAGAAAAGAGGAAAAATATACCGATACACTATCCGGAGTTATCTGCTTAGGAGGGAGGTGCTGTGGTGGAACTAACCTATGTTATCTACTAATAGACTATTCCAATCTCAAATACCGAAAGACTAAGTTGTAAGGCGTCAGTTTATATCTGGTGCACCAATCTAGGTCGTTTATCAGCCACTTTTTGTATGCTTTGCAATACATGTTGTTAATTTATTTTAGCATTCTGTTTTTCTTTGCCACCTTTACAGGGCTATAACAAACCTAGAATCGCTCAATAACACATACTGGATATTTTAGAATTCCCACACAATTCTTCGTGCCCACACGAGAAGGAACTTTGCTCCTTATCTGCAAAACTTTTACATGTCAAGACTTATACAAATTTGCTACTCACTGAAAACTATTTTTCATCTCAGGACTTAAACAAATAAGCTATCCATCGGAAATTCTTCTAAAATGAAACATGGATTTCAATTAAAAAGAATCAGAAAAAAAGTAATTTATATAATTTGGATGCTTCACACTACTGGTCTCGTCTGTAGTGTTATTTTCACAACGTTTCAGCTAATGTAACATCTGGCCTTCTTCAGGTGTCAAACTCTTGATTTAATTCACAGGAGTAGCATGCTCTAGAATTTGCACAGAACTTCAAAGAAAACTCTTTATTCAATCCATAGGTGTAACATGCTCTCATTTCATCAGCCATGACCGGGTAGAAGTTTTAAATAATTCGCATTCGTATTCTTTGTATCATTCGCACTGAGAACTGGCCTTTCAACCTCCAGAAGAGTGTCACTTACAATTGAATTAAACTTAGTACTTTATCCGTTATCCCATGGGTCCTTGCAAAAAAAAAAAAAAAAGTTTGCAAAACCAGTAAATTTTTTTCAAAGATGAAGTCTATCTGTTAAATATATCTCCTTATGACGCTATTTCATTCCAGCTATGGGTTAAATTAGTACCAGTGTTTGTTTATAATTAACTATTTCAATCTTTTGTTTTATAGTTGGTTTTATTATCTTTGATTGTTAAGAGAGATCGGGAGACAAGAGCGATGATAGACACTAAATAAATACAAATGGGGAGTGATCAACATAGAAAATGAAAGTAATAGATTGGAACTTGAAAGATGGAGAAATTAGTAAATAAATTCCAAGTTAAAATATTTGGATTATTTTGTAGCTGGTGAAGAAAAATAAAAACAGATGTGTAAAGGTTATATGCGAGGGTCATTCCAAAAGTGAAGCCTCCTATTTTTTCTTAACTAAAAAAGTTGAAGTGCTACGAAAACGGGAGTGATACCATTAAAACAAGCGACCTCTTGTGCTCCAGAATTTAATTTTCTAAATAGTCACCACCATTCTCAATGTATTTTTGCCAAGAATTCAATGATCCACCTCTGCTTCTGACGCATATCCATAACAGAGGTTGCTTTGTTCGAGTCTCACAACGTTAATATCTGCAACAGAGAGACAAAACTTTCAGGTCATGAATGCATAAGTTCAGTCATCATAACAATGCAATCCGCAATCCCATCTGATCCATTTGGGCGAAATAAAAGTAGGAAGCATTACTTTTAAAATGCCCCCATAAAAAGACATTGTTGATTATGTGTTGACATTAAAAAGAGGAAAAAATATGTTACATAATGGTTGGTTTGGTTGTTACTGATGTATCTTTGGAACCAGACGTAACTAAGCGTTCAGTTCATCTTTCCCCAGAACACAACGTCAACAGCTCGGGTTTAGCTGCTGTCTGATGTAACATGACGATTAGCCAAACACAACACAGCACGCTGAGTTTCAACTCAACATGCATGCGCGCTCCTGAGCAGCAGACAAGAATTTGGATATCAATTGTAAAAAAAATTAAAAAATAACGATTTTTTACATACAAGTCAGTGCTTCCTAGCAAAAAGAGAGAGCATTACCGACAGCTATGGCTGGAGATATGGGAATGTTAAATATGAACGGTGGACAGCAATCTGGACTGGGACCTTCTTCGCAAAATCAAGGCTGAAAATCATGTGCATTATCAAACTGATATACCTGAGGGGCATTCAAAATGGCAACAAATAAAAACCTCCAGTGCGATCCGTTTGTCTCCATAATTAACTCACATCGTCAAAAGCTACTTGGTTGGTGAAGAGCTTCCTTACGTGTCCGCTACGTCTTCTTCGTCCACTTTGTCGTCAAAGAAAAAACATCCTCCTAAGGAAATTTGGTACATGTACACTTTTGCTACTCTGCTGAAATAATGTTATTATTTGGAAAGCCATTCTTAACATAGGGAGGGGAGGGTGTTTTGTAACTATTCTGTGCTTCCACCTAACAATTTAATAATAAAAAAAAAATATATTGTGAAACTTGAATTAAATCTGAAAAAAGTTAACCCACTCAAACAAGACAGATAATGATGGGAGGTTCTGTCACGATTTCTCCATTGCTTATGACCTCACTCAGATTGTTTGCGAACCCATCAGTGTGCCCAATACTGAAGGTCAGTATGCAAGTCTCCTAGATCTTTTCCTCACAACTTGCCCTGACCTATGTTCATCTTCTGTTCTGTCTCCACTGGGATCTTCTGATCACTCTGTTGTATCAGTTAAAATAAAAACGAAATGTAATAAGTCCTCTGACATACCTCTCTATCGTACAGTATATCGATGCACTATGGCTGACTGGGATAGCTTCCATTCAATTATATCTGATCTACCTCTGTGTTCAATATTTAAAAGGATGTGTCCTCTATAGTAACAGACCTGACGGAATGGTTAATTGTAGATATAGACCGTTTCATACCCTCAAAATATTCCAGCAAAAACCTAACAGCCAGCTGTGGTTCTCTCCAGAATGTGCTGCTGCGATTGCTCACAGAAATCACTTTTTCCACTGCTTCCAACATAATAGATGTACTGAGACTAAAACCACTTTCAGAACTGCCAGCAGCTACTGTAAAAGACTTATGAAGAATGTGAGAGAGTTGTATGCTCAGTCCATCAAGTCCAAAGTCGCTGAGCAGCAGCTTGGTTCCCACTAGTTTTGGCAAATAGCAAACAGGATTCTGAACAGAAGCATGTTCTCTATCCCAACTATCATCAATGGACCCGAGGTAATCTCATCAGCATCAGACAAAGCCAGAATTTTTGCCAATTCCAGCTAATTCCACTCTATGCTACCAAGGCTGCCAACCCCCCATATAAGAATAGTGGTTGATGGGCAGAAATCAGAAGTTCATAGTATTAATGCTGGAGTCCCTCAAGGGTCCATCCTGCATCCAACTCTATTCCTGATTTATATTAATGATCTTCCAAATCAGATCCTTAGATCATTTGTAGACATTTTTGCTGATGACACTACCATCTATAGCAGCACATCAAAGGCTGTAAACGACCAAGTTCTCTCTGATTCACTCTCCTCTGGTCTTGAGCATGTGGTATAATGGGGAAAAAATGGCTGGTTATTTTTAATGCAAGTTCTTTATATTTTCAAATATTTATTTGTAGAGTTTGGTTTGGTTGCTTTACGACATATCAATCCTTTTTTGGTTTATTTAATGCCGAATCCAGTTATTTTGGAAATAGTATTCATGTTGCATCCAGTTATTTTGTAGAAGGTTTTTTTTCTTCAAGCTCTTTGTATTTTCAATCGATAGTTTGTAGTGTTTGATTTTGTTGTTTTATAGTGGATTTTACCATTTTTGTTCCCTGCCCTGCAGAACATGAATGAATTTTGCAATGGGAGAAAGAAAAGGGTTACAGTATTAATGTTTGGTACATTTTAAATTAGGAAACTAGTACGGAAGTGGGGGAGATAGAAAGAGAAAGGGGAAATGGGAAGAAGGAAAAGAGTGAAAAGGTGGGTTGTTGTTTATGGCTTTGTAGAACATCATTAAGTTTTGCAAAAAAAAAGTAGAAAAACAAAAAGCATCAATGTTAGGTGCATTTCGTCTCAGAAAAGCAATATCTTCAGACAGCCTGATCTGGTATCACCAGAAAAAGTGTTGGAACTTTGAAAGTATTTAAACGTCCTACGATAAATTACTGTTGCCACATCTGGGGTGGAGCTTCTAAGAGCACACTTTCCTGTCTTGACAGGGTGCAGAACCGTCAAATTTTAGTGGGTGATGACCTTTTAATATCCATACTTTCTTTTTCTTATAGAAGAAACGTTGCAAGTCTATCTCTGCTCTATCGATACTTTAATGGGAGGTGCTCGACTGAGCTCCAATCTATGATCCCTCCCTGTAAAACATTCATAACAAACACTAACCAAGCTGAACCAACCACCAACAACTTTCCTCACTCTCTATCTGTGCCCAAAATTAAACAAAAGTCCCATGTGCAGAGTTTCTTTCCTAGAACTGTCTGTCTGTGGAACACAATACCGAGTAGTAATTGTCTGTATTTTTGAGATGAGGTGTTTTCATTTATTGAGATTGTCGGACTGACTTCCTCATCTTGGTTGTTATAGTCACAACGTTTCAGCCGTTTTGCTCTCCGGTTGGGGAGACGAAAAAAATCGGATATAGTCAACCATGTCTGGATGGAGAGGGGGGGGGGGTCATCGCCCCCTATGGGATGAAGTAAAAATAATAAACAGAGAGACCCACTGGAAAGTGAGAAAACTTAAAGAAACAGCTCACATGCTCGGACATAACAACATAGTGAGCAAACCAAGCGTAGAGCTGAATGCAATTTGGACACCTCTGATAGAGAGAGAAAACCTTGAATAACAACATAGGTTTAATATTAACAAAAACCAACTAAGAATTGTCCTAGTGACATATGGCCGAGTAGTCCTAGACGTTGTATCAAAGTTTACAGTTACCCAAAGGTGCTGAGTTCAATCCTGAACGAAGGCAGTGAAAAGTAACATTCAAAACAGAGAATCAGCAACTATGTCCCAGAGCGTAGCTGGAGTCCGAACACGGTACCCCGTAATAATAATAAAGGGTTGGGTTCGAGACTCCTAACAAACAGTTCCCCAGTTTGATACAAAACAGCCTGAGGGCAAAACGGCCGAAACGTTGTGACTATAACAACCAAGATGAGGAAGTCAGTCTGCCAATCTCAATAAACAATAGCGAGTGTCTGCTTTCATGCTAACTAGAACATGATCGGCTTCAAACCTAATGCAAATAAATTCCTATGGAATCACCTATTTAAATAATATATTCCCTAACCAAGTTCCACCATGACTGATCTTGCTGTCTCACCATCTACCTAACACTTTACCTTTATCCTTGGGTGGTCCCCTAGTGACCCTTCATATAATTTTAAAAAAAAAAACTACTTCAAAAGTGAAAGTAAAACCTTTTGTATGGGTAAGTGCTTGAAGCAATTTTGCTCCCACAAAACTTTGGAACAAATTAAAATGATGAGGAATTTTTACATCTTTCAACCAAACATTTATAAATATAACATTTTTAGCATGACAAAGCACCACAACTATGAGATAAGACAATTTTAAGAAATAATATTTATTGAGTCATTAATTGAACTGGTATTTATTCTGTACAGCCACTGAAATCAAATTCAAATCACAAAAAGTTAATTTGAAATGATTTTCCATTTATAAGTGGAAATGGTTTGGACTACAATCCCATGGTGGTTCCAGTTGTATTGAATGATGCGGCAAATTGCTCCCAAATGTTACCAGAAATATCTTATTGTTTATGCCATTTATTCTGTACTGTTGGTCATTAAGGAAACTCCCTCTTACGTGATCTGCTTTTTACACTACTTTGCATTAAATATGATTATCCAATTGGTATAGGATGACCCCCCCCACCTCCCACACACTTATCCCCCCCCCCAAAAAAAAATGGTCGGTAAAATTCACAATTCTTTCTGCGATACAAGCATATTTGATTTTTTAAAATTTCAATTTACACCTGACTTATCCACCAAGTTTCAGTCATGATTGTCCAACAGTCTTTGCTTTATTCTATTTCAACAATATGGAGAGACACTTTGGTAATCGTCTCATCAGTAGGTATGATCCTGAATGGCTCCATATAAGGATTTAATCTCTCCTTAATAGAATTTTATGTGTGGGTACATCTCAAAGATAATGTCTATCAAAATAATTCTCAGACTATTCTTAAATCGAATAGTGATATCAAAGTCAAAACTCTGGCATTACCAAGAGAGGAGTGTGTCAGAGTGATAGACAATTTGACACATTATATCCAGGTGTGCTAATCATTGAACATTGACAAAACAAAGACTGTTGTACATTCATGACTAAAACTTGGTGGACAAGACATTTTTATGGAATGTGCTCCAACAAACTCAAGGCATTTGTACCCCTTACTGTATATACCTCTGACTAACTTGACAAGTGGCAAAATCCCCTCCTACATTGTTGAGATCCCTAGATGCTGGAAAACTTACTCTAACAATTTCTTCCCCCAAACTGTTATTCGTTGGAATTCCTTCCCTAATTGTACTGACATGTCGAAGTTCAAGTGTAACGTGAACAAGCTGCTCAATTCCTTACATAGTATCCCTGTAGATTTGATCCAAACAGTAGCCTCTTGTATCCAAGTGCCTTATTTGGGGTGAAATATCAGTAACAAATAATAAAAAAGCATAAACTTTAGTTTATTTTTTTTACCAAATATGGTAAATATACCAAATATGGTAAATATACCAAATATGGTTGTAAAACTGATTGTGAATTTTATTAATGATTCCATGGGTGACATTTTAGGGTTAAGGGGGTAATACCTTGTATATAATTTGAACCATTATGCGTCAGATATGATTATTTATGTGATACAAAATTTGAATTTTGTTGTAATAAATTTGCTTTAAATGTTGAAGGAGTTCAGTTTACATGACTAAAGTTTCCAAATAAAAGGCAAAATTGTTTTTAATGTACATTTATATTTCAGATTTTTCTGGTGATGATTAATTTTTTGGATTTTTTAATTATTCAGACTATTGTTTTTATCTTCGTTATTATTTTTACCAAGTTTTGGCTGAGGAATGTTTGGCTTTCTGCAGATGCATCTTTTCAACTTAAATATTTAAAAGTTAAAAAAAGAAAAAAGAAATACCCGAGGAAATCAGAGGTTATATTTGCCAAAAGGTTATAAAATTCAAAGATGAGACTAGGAGTCCAAATAACATCACTGAAACATAATTAAATTTTAATGGCGTGTTTTTGGTTTTCTTGTTTTTCATGTAAAAAAATACTTTCGAAAAGTTTCAGCTTCATTCTTAAAAAAAAAAAAACGTAAAAATGTAATAGTAAAAAAAACCCTGTAAAAATGTAATAGTAAAAAAACTGTAAAATTTTAACAGTAAAAAAACTCTAAAAATCTAATAGTAAACATAAAACGTAAAAACCTAATAGTAAAAAAAACTAAAAATGTAATAGTAAAAAACTGTAAAAATCTAATAGTAAAAAACTGTAAAAATCTAATAGTAAAAAACTGTAAAAATATAATAGTAAAAAACTTTAAAAATATAATAGTAAAAAACTGTAAAAATATAATAGTAAAAAACTGTAAAAATATAATAGTAAAAATACTGTAAAAATGTAATAGTAAAAAAACTGTAAAAATGTAATAGTAAAAAAACTGTAAAAATGTAATAGTAAAAACTGTAAAAATATAATAGTAAAAAACTGTAAAAATATAATAGTAAAAAAAACTGTAAAAATATAATAGTAAAAAAAACTGTAAAAATATAATAGTAAAAAAAACTGTAAAAATCTAATAGTAAAAAAACTGTAAAAATCTAATAGTAAAAAACTGTAAAAATCTAATAGTAAAAAACTGTAAAAATCTAATAGTAAAAAACTGTAAAAACCTAATAGTAAAAAAAACTAAAAATGTAATAGTAAAAAACTGTAAAAATCTAATAGTAAAAAACTGTAAAAACCTAATAGTAAAAAAAACTAAAAATGTAATAGTAAAAAACTGTAAAAATCTAATAGTAAAAAACTGTAAAAATCTAATAGTAAAAAACTGTAAAAATGTAATAGTAAAAAACTGTAAAAATATAATAGTAAAAAACTGTAAAAATATAATAGTAAAAAACTGTAAAAATATAATAGTAAAAAACTGTAAAAATATAATAGTAAAAATACTGTAAAAATGTAATAGTAAAAAAACTGTAAAAATGTAATAGTAAAAAAACTGTAAAAATTTAATAGTAAAAAACTGTAAAAATATAATAGTAAAAAAACTGTAAAAATATAATAGTAAAAAAACTGTAAAAATATAATAGTAAAAAAACTGTAAAAATATAATAGTAAAAAAAACTGTAAAAATATAATAGTAAAAAAACTGTAAAAATATAATAGTAAAAAACTGTAAAAATATAATAGTAAAAAACTGTAAAAATCTAATAGTAAAAAACTGTAAAAATCTAATAGTAAAAAAACTGTAAAAATCTAATAGTAAAAAACTGTAAAAATCTAATAGTAAAAGAAAAACTGTAAAAATCTAATAGTAAAAGAAAAACTGTAAAAATCTAATAGTAAAAGAAAAACTGTAAAAATCTAATAGTAAAAAAACTGTAAAAATCTAATAGTAAAAAACTGTAAAAATCTAATAGTAAAAAACTGTAAAAATCTAATAGTAAAAAAACTGTAAAAATCTAATAGTAAAAAACTGTAAAAATCTAATAGTAAAAGAAAAACTGTAAAAATCTAATAGTAAAAGAAAAACTGTAAAAATCTAATAGTAAAAGAAAAACTGTAAAAATCTAATAGTAAAAAAACTGTAAAAATCTAATAGTAAAAAACTGTAAAAATCTAATAGTAAAAAAACTGTAAAAATCTAATAGTAAAACCTGTAAAAATCTAATAGTAAAAAAACTAAAAATCTAATAGTAAAAGAAAAACTGTAAAAATCTAATAGTAAAAGAAAAACTGTAAAAATATAATAGTAAAAAACTGTAAAAATATAATAGTAAAAAACTGTAAAATGTAATAGTAAAAAACTGTAAAAATCTAATAGTAAAAAACTGTAAAAATCTAATAGTAAAAAACTGTAAAAATCTAATAGTAAAAGAAAAACTGTAAAAATCTAATAGTAAAAGAACAACTGTAAAAATCTAATAGTAAAAAAACTGTAAAAATCTAATAGTAAAAAACTGTAAAAATCTAATAGTAAAAAAACTGTAAAAATCTAATAGTAAAAAAACTGTAAAAATCTAATAGTAAAAAAACTGTAAAAATCTAATAGTAAAAGAAAAACTGTAAAAATCTAATAGTAAAAGAAAAACTGTAAAAATCTAATAGTAAAAGAAAAACTGTAAAAATCTAATAGTAAAAGAAAAACTGTAAAAATCTAATAGTGAAAAACTGTAAAAATCTAATAGTAAAAAACTGTAAAAATCTAATAGTAAAAAAACTGTAAAAATCTAATAGTAAAAAAACTGTAAAAATCTAATAGTAAAAGAAAAACTGTAAAAATCTAATAGTAAAAGAAAAACTGTAAAAATCTAATAGTAAAAGAAAAACTGTAAAAATCTAATAGTAAAAGAAAAACTGTAAAAATATAATAGTAAAAAACTGTAAAAATATAATAGTAAAAAACTGTAAAATGTAATAGTAAAAAACTGTAAAAATCTAATGGCAAAAAACTGTAAAAATCTAATAGTAAAAAAACTGTAAAAATCTAATAGTAAAAAAACTAAAAATCTAATAGTAAAAAAACTGTAAAAATCTAATAGTAAAAAAACTGTAAAAATCTAATGGTAAAAAAACTGTAAAAATCTAATAGTAAAAAAACTGTAAAAATCTAATGGTAAAAAAACTGTAAAAATCTAATGGTAAAAAAACTGTAAAAATCTAATGGTAAAAAACTGTAAAAATCTAATAGAAAAAAAAACGTAAAAATCTAATAGTAAAAAAAACGTAAAAATCTAATATTATTAAAACACCTGTAAAAATGTAAAAAAAAAACTGTAAAAATGTAAAAAAAAAAAACCCTGTAAAAATGTAAAAAAAAAACGGTAAAAATCTAATAGAAAAAAAACGTAAAAATCTAATAGTAAAAAAAACGTAAAAATCTAATATTAAAAAACCTGTAAAAATGTCAAAAAAAAACTGTAAAAATGTAAAAAAAAAACCTGTAAAAATGTCAAAAAAAACGGTAAAAATGTAAAAAAAAAAACTGTAAAAATGTTAAAAAAAACTGTAAAAATGTTAAAAAAAAACGGTAAAAATGTAAAAAAAACTGTAAAAATGTAAAAAAAACTGTAAAAATGTAAAAAAAACTGTAAAAATGTAAAAAAAACTGTAAAAATGTTTAAAAAAACTGTAAAAATGTAAAAAAATGTAAAAATGTAAAAAAACTGTAAAAATGTAAAAAAAAAACTGTAAAAATGTAAAAAAAACTGTAAAAATGTAAAAAAATGTAAAAATGTAAAAAAAATGTAAAAATGTAAAAATGTTAAAAAAAACTGTAAAAATGTAATAGTAAAAGAAAAAATGTAAAAAAAATGTAAAAAAGACTAAAGTAGAAAGATCTGTGACAAATCCTAAATAAAGGTGAGATCTGTCATCGTTAAATCACCAGATGTCAACCAATAACAATCAAAAGAGAATATCTTATGAGAGAAGATTAGACAAAACAAATTGCCGAGGGCAAGTAATATCTTCTCATATATTCAATTTCCTCACATCTCTGTGCCTGTTTTACAAATACTTTGGCAGAATGTGCTTTGATAAACTCATAGCATTCATGCCCTCTTAACGTACATACTTCCGACTAACTCGACAAGAAGCAAAATTTCACCCCTCCTCCACTGTTGACGTCCCTAGACTCCGGAAAAATGTCTGTAATAGTTTCTTCCCTTAGATTGTTAGACTTTCAGATTCTCTCTCTGTTTCCTGCTTTCTTGATTTTACTAACATGCAAAAGTTTAAATGTAATGTTAAAAAAAATCAATCTGAGCCAATCTCTCTGGGAGCCAGGTAGCTGTTTCTGAAATCTATCCAAAACAATAACGTTTGTGCGTCCGTTCCACACAGAGGGCTAGCGCGAAAGGCCAAGTTGCTTAACGATTTTTTTTTTGTCCCTCTGAACACTAGCACAATTCTTCTTGGCAGTTAAACCCTGATTGCTTGCATCGGCACATGAACAACTTATAAAGTTGGCGATATATATCAACATAGACTCACTCCTAAACGTTTCGGCGTCGCCGTTTTTTTTTTGCATGATTCGGTTGGGGGGGGGGTCGGCGTCAAATTAGCGCTTCGTCCTTATATTTTTAAAATTGAAAAGTAAATGAAGGTATTTTTTCTTTGAATAAAATTTAAATGAAAGTTATTAAGAGAAAGACAACAGAACCTTGAAATACACGTTTATTTTGCTGCACGCACGGCGCCAGCAGACGGGTGGTTCAGTTTCAACTAAAATTAAAATTATTTTATAAAGATTTTAATCCTTCAAAAAATTAATTAGAAAATAATTAATCAAAAAGAGTTTTTCTAAAACATGATTTTTCTTAAAAACACTTAAAGTGATATATTTTCACATTGTTTTTCTTAATTAAAAAAAAGTTATAAAATCTTTATAAAAATGATAACTGGCGTGGTCGACGCCGAATCAGCTACACCGTCAAATTGACTACACTGAAACGCCGTATTCCCATTAAACAGACCTAGTATAGAATTTAATACAATATGGAAACCATTAATTATAAATAATAGATAAAGTCATTATATATATATATATACACACATATATATATATATATATATATATATATATATATATATATATATATATATATATATAAACACAGTGTTTACATTTGACTCGTCGTCGATTTTATTTGTGAAATAATGTGTGAAATTGTTCACATCATCATCATTTTCTACTTCAAATGTGATAGTCTTATAGCGAAACTTTTTTGTAAAAACAAGAACAAGATGTAAATCCATGCCATTTTTTTTTTAATCGTGCCCACCATCACCATCATTGCCGTCTTGATCATTGAGTATTTAAGACTTTTGGAATGTTCCTTCATGTGTATTATGTGTACGTATGTATATGCATGTGTATGTATATGCGTATTTGTGTGCTACTATGTGTGTATGTTTGCATGTGTGTGCATATGTATGTTGGCATACATCTGTATGTATGTATGTGTTCATTTCCATGTGTGTGTGGGATGGAGAGGGCTCCCCTGGGGCGTGGAGAGGGCAGCCCCTCTGGGAGAAGCGGATCTCTGATTAAAAAAAAAAAAACAACAAAGCAGGAGACCAGTACCCGCATTAAGCTAGTCTGCAGTTTGACTTGTTGCTGGCTATCTTGCTCTTGCTTGTTGCTGGATGTCAACATTTTGAACTGAGAGAGAGATTTAGCTGTCGTACAAAGCTAAAACTCTGTAACATCATCTTTGTATAGATACTCCCTCAGGCATTTGTCTATTAAAAAAAAAAAAGAAGTCCTGTGGCGATAAAAAAGCTGTGACGTGTGTACACCTGAAATGCTGGATGCATGTAACAATTAATCTGCCATCATTATATGTATCTATGTATGTATATATGTATGTGTGTTTATATATGTATGTGTGTGTGTATATTTATATATGTACATGTGTGTTTATATGTATTTATATCTATGTGTATATGTTTGTGTGTGTATGTATATACATTTATATACGTTTGTATGCATGTATGTGTGTATATGCATATATGTGTATGTATGTGTGTGTGTATGTATATGTATGTGTATGTATGTGTGTATGTGTATGAATGCACATGTATGCTTATGTAGGTACGTGTATGTATATATACGTGCATATGTGTATGTATAAGTATATGTATGTATGTGTGTGTATATGTATGTATATGTGTATGCATGCATGTGGGCATGTATATGTATGTTTGTGTATTATGCATTGTGTATGTATATGGGTATATATGAGCGTATGCTCATAGACATGTATGTATGTATGTATGTATGCATGTATATATTTATATGTATGTATACCAATGACCGTCTTTGTGCATGTTTGCATGTGTGTGTATGTATATGTATGTGTGCGTAATGTGTATTGTGTATGTATGCATGTATATATATGTATGTGTGCATGCGTGTATATATATATATATATATATATATATATATATATATATATATATATATATATATACATGTATGTATGTATACCAATGACCGTCTTTAGTGTCATTTCTGCTTGAGCATGTGAATTCGCCGGCAGGACTATATGTCATTTTCGGGCTCATGAACTTTCAGTGTCTGAGGGAGTGGCACTCGTCTGACAAGACGTTGCAATCATCATATATATATATATATATATATATATGTCTGTACTCCTACAATTTTTTTTTGTGTGTGTATTGATATTCATATTAAAAAAGACTTTTTTCTATTTATTTAAAAAAAGAAAATACAACTTTGTTATATATAGATCGTGGAATTGCGTTCATCTGCTAAAGATCTAGCTAATTTGCATATTCTTTTAAACATTCATTTTAATTGATTCCCTATTAGTTTTTAGTTTTTTTATGCGACGATCATCTTTAGTTAATTATTACGTGTAAATATATTCATGCAGATATTTTACATGATTTATACTTGCGCAATATTTGTGTATAAAGCTAATAGTACAAACTTTCTTTGTATATATATATATATATATGTATGCATGTATATATATATATTTGTTTAAAAAAATTGCCTATCAAACTCCTCCTAGAGTTTTTGGTCTATGGACATAAAACTTAATATATAGGATATTCAAACGCATGCAAAACTTTATATTTGGGTTTTAGCCGGGGAAAATCAGTGCAAAAAATCGGACGACAGCATTATGAATATAGATGCATAACTAATAGCTATTGGTTCATGTTTTAATTTTAAGCCTTGCAGCAAACATGACTTCATAGCTCAGGCATTAACGCCAAAGGAAAAAGTAAATCATAAGCTAAACGTTTTGGTTTCGGTGCTTGGTGGTGACACACGAGTCATTTTTTTTTTTTTTAACTTTTTAAATCATTACTATATGCTGGGCCCAACCTAATATAATAATAAATACGAGATCTGTAATTTTTAGATTGTACATCTAAAAACAAAAATAGGTTTAAGGATCCTGTAATTCATACTAGAATTATCCGCAAAGATCCATGGCATAGTGAGTAAAGTACTTGGTAAAATGCAGTTGTAAGTTACACTTGTTTGGAGGTAGAAGGCTCAATTCTTGGAACAGTTTAAAATCAAAAATAGCTTTGCAAATTACTTAGGGATTCTACCTGGTCATGGCTGATGAAACAAGAGCAGGCTACCCGTATCTATTAAATAAAGGGTTCCGTTTGAAATTCCATGCAGATTTCCAGCTTTGAAAAGATACACTTGAAGAAGGTCGAAAGTTATATTGATTGAAACGCTGTGAAAATAACACTCAAGATTAGAACACTAATATATATATATATATATATATATATATATATATATATGCAGAGAAATGCATATTTGTTCGTGTGAATATATATATATATATATATATATATATATATATATATATATATATATATATATATATATATATATATCGTCCTGGAACTTTTTAACCTTTAAAACTATACAAAAAAATATTTTTTATCATTCGTTAGAAAACCATCTAGTCAGTAAGTCATTTAATCACCTGAAATCACTGCATCAACTCGCTCTCGAATTTACTATAATACCAATAATTTATTTTTCAAGGGATCATCAGTTGTTTACCATGAAACACTGTTTCGGGGATTTAAAAACAAAACAGTATATTACATCATGGCTCCCCAGTAGTGTTGATCAAACACCACCACCCTTAATCTTAGGAAGAAGACATGTTTCAAACATTTGATCCAATTTCCTATTCTTAATTGCAATTACTAACCTTTTCATACTATAAAAATGAATTTCTTACCTGTGCGATTCATCAATTTCCACATTTAAAATGGATATATTTGTTAATTTTTTTAATTTATCAGTCTTGTATTTATAAGATTAGGAATAATCCATTTAACTACTTATCACCCCCACTATGATTAGCATTTAGTATATTTACATTCCTATTTAAAATTAGATATATAAAGGTTAAAAATATTTTTACATATATACATTTTTTTTTTTTTATTAATATAAATTTATTATATGTAATTATAAATACATTTTATACATTGCTAATATAGTTTTGGATTTCCTTTATTAATATAGTCTGGTTTATCTTAAACGATTCAAAAGCATCGGGATAACGAACAAATGCTTTATTTAACTGTTTTAATATTTTATTTTTATCCCCACCTTGTTATATATATATATATATATATATATATATATATATATATATATATATATATATATATATATATATATTACAGACTTATATTTTCCTTATCTTGACTTTTGGACTTTTTAACTTTTTATGTTAAGAGACATGAACATTTAATACATTATTTTTAACTCGTTTTTTTTTTAAACAAAGGCGTGAAATACACTTGATAAAATATGGTGAAAAATAACTTTGTCTTTAAATTCACTTTGGACCAAATATCTCTTCTACCTCAAAACGGGAATAAGTCCCGGTTCCCCAATGTCTAAAGTGCCAAAGAAAAAATCTTGTTAGCAGTGAAAAACTAAGACGTCAGAACTGATCTATATATAATTAAAAAAAAAGAAAGAGTGCAAACTCTTACTTCAAAATAACGACATGAACAGGTCACATGAGTAATTTAGCAAATAAGATGTTAGACACTCTTTTACACTGAACGATATTTTAAAGGATCAAATATAAACTTGTTTTGTCATGGATCCGATATACATCTGCAATTTTCGTAGTATGTTCGTGAAGATAGTGAACTGCAATGTTTAAAGACTGATCAGATAACACATTTGCTTCAATGTCTTTTTTATCACTGAGAAAGTATTCTTATTACATGTATCTTCTATAATTATGCTATAGCTTTGTGTCTCTTGCATTCACCTCTAGTATTATATATATGATGAGAATGATGGTAATAGTATTCCGACGGAATAAAGTGCAATTATCTGTGTGCGTACATTTCCCTACCAAACTACTCTGTCAATTTTCAATCTATAGACCAGAGATTTGACATAAGTGGTATTGAGATTTGATAAAAAATTTTTAATCGGTTTTCGGCCAGAAATTTGGTTGTCAAGGGGTCAAAGTTAATCGATTTGACCTTTAAAAACTCTACCAAACTCCTCTGCTAATTTTAGGTCTAAACACTTGAAATGTTAGATGTAGGTTACTTGGACATGGATCAAACTTTATAATTTGATTTGAGCCCAAAACAATAAATGGTAAGGGGTCAAAATTGAACTCTGCGGTCTCTACCAAATTACTCAGCCAATTTTTGGTCTAAACATTTGAAATTTTACATAAAGGGTTAACAGACATGCGGCAAGCTTTTTAATCAGTTTTTGGGTGACGATTTGGCTGCCAAGAGGTCAAAGTTGAAAGAGTTGACCATTGCAGACTATCAAACTCCTCCACCAATTTTGGATCCAAACACTTGAAATTTTCGATGAAGGTTACCTGGACATGAGTCAAACTTTTAATATATATATATATATATATATATATATATATATATATATATATATATATATATATATATATATACGCACATAAAGTTATGAACAGTACATAGGGCCCGAGCAAAGCCGGGCTAAACTGGTAGTATATATATATATAGTTTTGGAAGTTTCTTTTAAAACCTTTAAAACTAAAAAAACAAAAATGTCATTCATTGGAACATTATTTTGTCAGTAAGTCAATTAATCTCTCGTATTCCTGAATAGTTTTATTTACATAAACAAACAATAGTACCAAAGGTCTTAAACGGATCATCAGTTGTTTACTATGAAACACTATTTCGGGGATTTAAAAATAAAACAGGATATTAAATCATGGCTTCTCTGTTTTAAATAGAGAAGTAGCTAACCACCTCAGCAAAAATAATCTTCTTAGTGGCATGCAATATGGTTTCCATTCTGCTAGATCTACAACAGATGTGCTGACGGTTATATCTCATAGAATTAGTGAATCTCTTGATGGAGGCTTCCTTTTTAGGGCAATTGTCTTGACATATCAAAGGCCTTTGATAGAGTGTGGCATGAAGGTCTACTTCATAAGATGTCCAGCTATGGTATAGCTGGAAATGTATTCTCAATTATTAAATCATTTCTGTCAAATAGGTTCATAAGAGTAGTAGTTGATGGACAGAAATCAGAAGCTCACAGTATTAATGCTGGAGTCCCTCAGGGGTCCATCATGGGCCCAACTATCTTCCTGATCTACATCAATGATCTTCCAAATGACATCCTAAGATCATTCGTTGACATGTATACTGATAACACTACATCAAAGGCCGTAAATCACAAAGTTCTCTCTGACTCTTTCTCCTCTAATATTAAGCACTTAGTGTTACAGGGAAAGGCTGTCCCCCTTCCATATAAATAAGAAGAATATTAAATAAGTGAAAATTAGATTAGGATAAGCCGAGACTCGAACCTTGTAAGCAAGGTTAAGAATTGAAATGTTAGAATTTAGTTTATTGTTAAATTCTATTAGAATAGTTAGATATTGTTTATATCGTAAAAATAATTGATTGTTCATTCTTTTAGAAAACTGAAGATTAAATATGTCAACTGAAGATGAACAATACAAATTAAAAATATACTGTTAAAAAAAATTAGGTTAGAATTATATGTTGAGAATTCTTTTGTTGTTAAAAGTGTGTTTGGAGAAACATGCATAGCCACGTGAATTGGTCCCGTTTGGGAAATACACTTCTGACGTCATAGATAAAGGGTGATTCTCAATATAGGAGCTAGAGTTAGTCAGTCAGTGGAGTCAGTCAGGGTGTCTGGGAGTCAGCAGAAGAGTAGGGTCGAGAGCAGTTGAGTTGGAGTCAGTCCTTTGGAAGCGAAATGAAGAGCATTAAACTATGTAGATCCCAAATTTGAATTCCTGACGTCATCAGCATTCGACCGATCCAATGAATAAATAATCATCATTGTGTTTTTGTAAAACTGTTGTCACGTGTCATCTTTCAACACTCAAAAGGTAGAGTGTTAATCATCTTGTAATGAACATTGTGTAACCCTTACAAGATTATGTATCTCCCCTCCTCTTTATTAAGAACTTGTATATATCTCCAGTCAGTATATATATGAAGTTCCAAGCATCTTAGAACTGTAATATGTATAGATATCTTCACTCCCTCATCACTGTTATCTATGTCCCCAATATGAACTTCCTCGCCATCTCTTAAATATGTATCCCTATGTAACAGTAGTACAATGGGGAACGCGGTGGTTGATTACTTTTAACACATCTAAAACCAAGCTCCTATCTTTACATCATCAACATTCTGATCCTCACCTGGCATCAATTGAAATGAACGGCTCTTGTCTTAGAGAGGCTGCATGTTTTGGCAAGCTTCTGGGCTTGACCTTTACTCCTGATCTGAAATGGAACACATACATCAAATCCGTTGCCAAGGCTGCTGGAAAAATGGTAGGATCCCTCTACTGCTCCAGTAGATATCTCACTCCTGATGCAATTCTCTACCTATAGGAAAGCCAGGTATGGCCAATGATAGAGTACTGTTGCCACATCTGGGCAGGAGCTGCTAGAAGCAGCTTATCCTGTCTTTACAGAGTTCAAAATAGACTTCGTAGCTTAGTGTGGGGATGCCTTTTTCTCTTCCCTGCAACCTCTTTCCCACAGAAGAGACGTTGCAAACCTGTCTCTGCTTTATCGTTATTTTCATGGCAAGTGTTCATCTGAGCTTCAATCTATAGTTCCCCCCCCTCAAACTTTGATGATAAACACTCGTCTAGCCAAAACCACCATCAATAATTTCCCCCACTCTTTATCTGTGCCTAAACCTAAACGTAGATTCCATGAACAAAGCTTCTTCATTAGAACTTCATGCCTGTCAAACTCTCTTCTGTATGTATGCTTTCCAACTGACTGCAATTTGTCTTCAAGTCCAACATTAACAAATTCTTGATGAACCATTCCCTTAAGTAATCCAATTTTCAAAATTTACACTACTTATTTATACCCAGTAACCCTTATCCTTGAGTGGCCTCCGGGCCTTTGTAAGTGGATATATATATATACACACAAACACATATTACACACACACACACACACACACATATATATATATATATATATATATAAATATACACACATAATATATATATATGCATAAATATACACACATACATACATGGCGATCTCTGTTTAGAATAAATTGCATACTGACATGAGCATTCTCATGCCAGTTTTCTAAGCCTAACAACTTCTTTTCTGGCTTATGACAAATTGAAGTGGGTGTTTTGTGATACCATCGCTAAACAAATGCCTTACAGGACTAACAGACTCTTTATATCCATTTTTTTTTTTTTGCCAGCATTTTCTTATTTTCAATGGATTGTCCTCACTACAGCCCAGAAATTTCATCTACACTTGTATGGAAATCCTCCGGAATATTAGAAAAAGGTTAACAGGTACTACATATGGCCTAAGGGTGACATGGACCTGCGCAAGGCAAAGGCGTACAATTCCCTGAGGTATTATACATACACACCTAAATACATACAGCACCTTTTTATGCCGTACGGCATAATCACGTTGACACACCGATTCCCGTCAGATCACCGAAGTTAAGCAACATTGAGCCTGGTCATTACTAAAATGGGTGACCAATTTTGGGAAGTCCAGGTGCTGTATGTAGGAGGACGTCGACACCTCCCTGCAAAAAGTTTCAAAAACCTAACATCGCCATCTCCCCTAAAGGGGATATACATGCGACTGGGGACCGTTTGTGGATTTCATACTCCCATGAAACTTCCTCCTTCAGAGGAAGCCGGTTAAACCCTGAATAGGGTTGGTGCTGATTGCACACACACACACACACACACACATACAGCACCTAGTATTCCTAAATGGTCACCCATCTGGTACTGACCAAAATCAACCTTGCTTAACTTTGATGATCTAATGACAGTCAGAGTGTAAAGATGATTATGGTATCTCTATTATTATATAGAAGTCACTTTGTGTGTGCGTGCGTTTGTGTGTGTGAGTTTCTTTCCTCATAGGTTCCGAAACGGCTGAGCCTATCTTTTGAAAATTTCACACAAAGCTAATTTATATGTCTGGCAGTGTTCTTAGATATGTTTTGCATAGAAATTCATCCAATAAGTATCGAAAATCGAAAAAAAATTCGATCTTAAAAACAGTCTTTCTCTTATAGATAAAAAGGAGAATTTTTACAGGGGAATATTTTATGTTACACCGGCCAGTGTGACGTAAAATATTCCCCTGTAAAAATTCTTCTTTTTTATCTATAATAGAAGACTATGTTTAAGATCGTCAAGCCCAAATATCAGCTGATGTGATATTGTAAACAAACACAGATAGAATTTGATGAACATCATCATTATTATTTGTTTTATTTATTTGATTTTTTATTATTATTTTTTATTCATTTTTGTGTATTAAACCATCGAGCAAATTATTCCTCGTGATATATAATATTCAATAGAGGATTGATTCTATAATAATAATAATACATATGTAATCTACATAAATAAAAGTATCACGTGTAAGTGTATTGTACAACCGGGCAACGTCATGCGGCCAGCTAGTATTATATATATATATATATGCACTCCTAAAAATTTGTGTTTTTGTATTGATATTCATATTAAAAACTCTTTTTTCTAGTTATTTAAACTGAAAAAACAACTTTGTTATATATGGGTCATGGAATCGCATTCATCTGTAAAATATCTAGCTAATTTGCATATTCTTTTAAACATTCATTTTAATTAATTCCCTATTAGTTTTTTTCGGTTTTCTTATGAGATGATCATCTTTAGTTAACTATTACGTGTAATTATATTCATGCAGATATTCTACATGATTTATACTTGTGTAATATTTGCATAAAAAGCTTATAGTAAACACAAACCTCTTTCTATATATATATATATATATTTTTATATATAATAGCATGGGTGCCCAGCATTGCCCCGGTGTTTGGAGATGTATGCTGAGCAAAAAAAAAAAAAAACGGTCAATTTTTTTTTAATTTGACCCCTATTATGACTCCTTAAAATTTATTGTTTTGGGCTCAACTCGAGTTATTAAGTTAGATCCATGTCCAAGAAACCTATGTCTACAATTTCAAGTGTTTAGACCCAAAATTGTCGGAGGAATTTGGTAGAGTTCTCAAAGGTTAAATCGTTGAACTTTGACCCCTTAATAGTAAAATTTCTGGTTGAAAACCGATCACATAGATTTTCCCACATCTCAGTACCCTGTATATCAAATTTCGAGTCTGTAGACTAAAAATTGACAGAGTTATTGCATAGAGAAATGTACACTGACACACACACACAGACACGTTCATTTTATATATATATATATATATATATATATATATATGTGTGTGTGTTAAAAAAAAATTGCCTACCAAACTCCTCCATCAGATTTTGGTGTACAGACATGAAACTTAATATATCGGATATTCAAACCCATGCAAAACTTTATATCTGAGTTTTAACCGGGGAAATCGGTGCAAAAATGTGAAAATGAAAATAGAATTTACTAGGTGAAGGTCGAACGATGGCATTACGAATGCACATGCGTAACGTAATAGCTATTGGTTCATGTTTTAATTTTAAGCCTTGCAGCAAACATGTCTTCATAGCTCAGGCATTAACGTCAAAAAAAGTAAATCGTAAGCTAAACGTTCTGGTTTCAATTCTCAGGGGTGGCACAGGAGTTATCTTTCTTTTTTTTTTTTTTACTTTTTAAATCATTACTATACATTTGTTCCAATATAATATAATAATAAATACAAAATCTGTATGAATCAAAATATCATATTTAAGCGTATTTTCCGACCGGGCAATGTCAGGCGGATAGCTAGTACATAAAATATTACTATCAGGAAGATCGGGCATTTCATGGGATTGAATGAGGAATGTGATGTCTTTTAATGCTAGTACTTTATTATCTTTTTTTATTATCATTGATTACATATTTATGATGTTACAGTTTTGGGATGGTGCTAAAAGGTGTATTCATAACATTCTACTTAATGTTGAGTATATCTTCAGCCCCACCCCTAAAATTAGATATCATATGTGAAAAAAAAAAAAAAAATCATAAAACTGTATGAATATGCCATTAGAAAATTAATCAATGTTATTTGCAATAAACACCATATTATTGTATTGTTGTTATCGAAATGTTCCTACCTCACCCACTAAACAAAATCGTGCACAAAACACATCGGTAATATTTACTAAATTGAAGATAGTTAGATAGATAGATAGATAGATAGATAGATAGATAGATAGATAGATAAGAAATCGAAATGCATAAAAACATCTTACTTAAATGGAAATTTTGTTTGCGTAAGTTGTAAAATGGTGGGATCCTTTTACTGCTCCAGAAGATATCTCACTCCTGATGCAATTTTTAATCTATATAAAAGCCAAGTACGTCCAAGGATGGAATACTGCTGCCACATCTGGGCAGGAGCTGCTAAAAAATCTTATCCTGCCTTGACAGAGTACAAAATAGACTTTATGGCTTAGTGGGGGATGCCCTTTTCTCTTCCCTGCAACCTCTCTCCCACAGAAGAGACGTTGCAAGCCTATCTTTGTTTTATCGTTACTTCCATGGCAAGTGCTCGTCTGAGCTCCAATCTCTGGTCCCCCCCTCGCCAATCTTTCACGATAAACACCCGTCTAGCTGAATCCACTGTCCTTAATTTTCCACACTCTTTATCTGTGCCTGAATCAAAACATAGATTCCATGCACAAAGCTTCTTTCTTAGAAGTGCACAGCTGTGGAATTCTCTTCCGTTTGCCTGTTTTCCACCTGACTACAACTTGGATGTCTTCAAGTCCAACATAAACAAATTCCTGATGAACCGCCCCCTTAAGTAGGACACTTTATCAAATCTGCAATACTAACGATTACTACGATACTATCCCATTGATTACTGTACACGCAATAACCCTTATCCCCAAGTGGCTTCCGAGCCTTGATAAGCGATGACCACCATGTAAAAAAAAAAAAAAAAACACAAACTGCTAATATTGTTCTTCAAACTATTGTGTTTAACGCAATATGTTATTAAATAATACCGACAACTACATTACATGGTGTAGTTAAATATAATGACCGGTGTTATTTAATACCATGTTCCTTTTAAATGATAATCACAATTTTGAATAGTAAACATACATACACAATAGCTCCATTATAGCAAGTATTCATATAGAAACAGTTTGTTATATGGAAAACAGTTTTAAATAATAAAAAAAATGCAGTTTATTTAAAGCGGACTGCACTACAACAAGAATAAACATTTTAAATAAAATAAACACTCACTGTTTTGTTTTTATTGGGATTCATAAAACGGTATTTAAAAAAAATCAATGTGCTTCTCCTGTTGAACCGAATGGCACCGTTGCATTCATAATTTATTACAATTTAAAAATGGCTATTTGATTATAAATACTAAAAATTCCAATAAATCTCAAATAAGCCACACTAATGTATAATACAAATTTAATTGTCCATTGGGGAACTGTGTTCCTAATAACGTTAAATCGGTTAATAGCCGCATTTGGTCACACCACCACAACTAACCTATCCTGCCAGCCCGTGAACGACTGACCTAAAAATGATGCCACCAGGCAACGTTTATATCGACTGCAAATGAAGTGAAGAAAATGAAGTTCGTTCATGAATGTACGTGCAGAACACTTCAAACTTAAAAAGTCTTAATAGTTCATCATCATCATCATCAGTGGCTCTGCTATTTTAACAGCATCGGCGACCACGGCTCTCCAAATAGTAGAGCCATGGTAATCTCGGGAAGACAAGTAAAGACGGTATTTTCCCATTGTTTTCCATCTTGATTCAGGGGTGCATCTCCCCCTCCCTCCCGAGTTAAAAGCGCCTACAGATACCAACCTGGAAATTTTTATGACTCGGCGTGGTACATACAGCACCTAGCCTTCCCAAATGGTCACCCATCTGGTACTAGCCCGGCTTATCGGTTGCTTAACTTCGGTGGTCTGGCGAGAACCAGTGTGTCAACGTGATTGTGCCGTATATTAATTGTTAGATGATTAAATAAAACACAGCGTTTCAACTGTTTCTCAATGTTCTAGTGATTTATTATTAAGAAAATAATTCATCGACAATAACGATTGCGCCAGCTGAAAGTTCTAGGGGAAAGGCGATCTTCGACTAGTTCCTATATGGTATTGGTTTCAACGACATCTAACAAAATTGGAGATAACACTCGATGTGATTCTTGTTTTATAAAGTAATGCCTCCTATTTTTTATTTCGCCCAAATGGATCAGATGGGATTGCAAATTGCACTGTTATGAGAACTGAAGTTATGTAGTCATGACCTGAAAGTTTAATTTCTCTGCTGCAGATGTTGACGGTGTTTGACTCTAAAAAAAAAAGTAACTCCTATCGTGGGTGTGTGTCAGAAGCAGAGATGTGTCATTGAATTCCTGGCAAAAGTGCAAATGGTTGTGACTTTGTAGAAAAATAAATTCTGGAGTACAAAAGGCTGCTTGTTTTAATGGTACCACTCATATCTTCATAACTCTTCAACTTTTTAATTTAATTCAAGAAAAAAAGAGTCTTTATTTTGGAAATGACAAAGTGCGTTCTGGATGCTAATGCACAGTCATTGTTCATCACAGACAAAAGTGCATTAAGGACAGTTGTAACTATGTAGGAAAATAAATTTTGGGGCACAAAAGGTCGTTCATTTTAATGGTACTACTCCCGTTTTTGTAATTCTCCAACTATTTAAGTTAAAAAAAATTAATAGGAGGCTTAAGTTTTGGAATGACTCATATAGAAATTCTTCCTTTTTATTAAATACTTCCAAAAAGAATTCATTCTTCTGTCAACTAAAAATATTCGCATCTTCTCTAAAGATTTGACTTATAGCGACATTCACCCGGGGTGCGTTAAACGGGTTCCAATGATGTTAACCACATCAGGAGTCAATGCTATCAACCCTCGATAATCAGCAGCAGAGTCAGGAGCATGATCTAGCCATTTGCGATTCCAGTGTTGGACACCAAAAACGCGAGGACTGGATACGAGTTCCATGTATGAATACCACAACTGAAGGATTATTTAGTGGCATCGGCACTTTTGTGAGCAACATCAGAAGGAGAGCTTGCCAATACCTCCCAATTATCTTCACGCTAATCATGATGCTATGTTTTTAACTTTGAATTTGGTGTCAATTCTCTGTGCTGATGATGCAACTTTATATCAATGAAAATCCATATCATCTCAGAAATGATCGTACACAAAGTTGTTGTTTATGTTGAATGTTTGGAGCAAGCATAAAGGATTATTTCATAAATTTATTTACTTCGTATCTATATGTTTCGGAATTCTTCTCATTTTCAATGCTATTCTTACAACTTGTACCTTGTCGAACTCGGGAATCTGTACGAAAATTCAAATTGAACCTTTTATTTAATCCACAGAGGAAGCATGCTCTCAATCCAACAGCCATGACCAGGTAGAAGTTATAATCTATAATTTTATTTTTAGTATTGCCCACACTGAGGATTAAACCTTCAACCTCCATAAGACTCTCACAATTACTCCTGAATCAACACTGCTTGAGTCCAGTGGCAAGAAGTTCAGAGCGACTGGAAACAATGCCAAAATAAGCAGAGAATACATACAGCACTTGAAATTTTCAAATGGTCAGCCATTTTAGTAGTGACCAAATTCAACGTTACTTAACTTTGGTGATCTAACAGAAACCAGTGAGTTATATAATCTAGAAGTTTAAATGCATTGTGAATAGACATTTCGCTGCTCAACTCCCTACAGTTCCCTGTTAGACACGATCCCAAATAGAAGACCCTTACCTCCAAATAGCAATATGCCTTGTTGGGGGGGGGGGTAAAAAAGTAAAAAAAAAAAAAAAAATCAGAACAAATGATAGCCGAATTCAAAAATCAAATATTATTTAGTAAACTATGACAGAGTGGTATAAGAAATTCAAGGAAGGCAGGGAGTTTGTGAGAGATGATGAGAGGTGTGGGAGGAGTAAGGAAGTCAGAATACCAGAGTTGATTATCCAAATAAAGAATTTCATGGATAAAAACCGCCGTGTGTCTATAGAGCCAATAAGTGCACAGTTTGATGTTAGTGTGGGAACTGTACACACAATTATTAAGGAGGAACAGGAAATGTGGAAGATTTGCACAAACTTTGTCCCAAGGGGGCTTCATCCTCGTCACAGACTATTTGACGAAGATGGGTATCAAGGCAGTTCTTCACCCTCCCTATAGTCTAAGCCTTGCTCCCTGTGATTTTTGGTTAATCACTAAGCTCAAGAAAAACCTTAGAGGCTGTCGTTATGAGACAAGGAAATGAAAGCGGATGTGATGAGGGTCATTGACATGTTCACGCAAGAGGACTTTCAGAAGTTGTTGGACAGTATAGCAAGTGCATTGCGACCGAAGGAGATTACTTTGAATGAGACTAGAGTTTCGTGTGTGTACTATCAATAAAAGTGCTCATATGAAAAAAGTCTGGAAACTTATTGAAGGCTCATCATGATGAACTAATGCATAGCATTAATGAAAGAAAGATTAATAAACATATTTTATACTAAAAAAGATAATCACAATGAATATAATGTCTGAAACTAATAAGGGCCACATCATATGCAATGATCAACACTTCTGGCCATGGATTATTAATGTTGAATGTGATTAATGGAATAAACCTGTAACAAAGCTACTTAAAAATGTGTGTTTGTTTAAGAACTTATTGCCGGAACACATTTCCCTGCAGATTGCAGTATGGTCATCTTCAAATCCATAACCATCCTCATAAATAATCAATTTTTATTCATTCCAAACATTTTCAAACCTCTCCTAATATTGTTCACCATTCAAGAGACAATCTATCCATCTCATTAACACTTATTCTCGGATGACTTTTACAGGTTCTTTCTTGCAGAACAGACACCTACATTCTACATTCAAGTCCAATATTAACAAATATTTGTCAGAAATAATTCTCAGAAAAAATTCAATTTTGTTCATTTCACTTATTGTTTTAGAATCCTCCCATAATATTCTTCATCACTTATTAACAATCTCTCCATTTCATTAACATTTATTCTCAAATGGCTTCTAATAATATGGGTAACTCAAGTTTAAGGTACAAAAAAGAAATAAATTACCAATTTTGTTTTTTAGAATATTATTGATACCTTGGAAAAGAACAGAAAGTATATTTTGCATTTACTTTTGGCATTCTTATAACTCTCGCTTCCCTTGTTTTGTCTTTTAGTTCTCACACTCCATGAGCACTGTTTCTTACAAAGGGGGAAGAATTGCTGTTTTCTGCATTGGAATCTATATATCGCAAACTTATCGTTGGTTTAATTTTGACCTTGGAGTGGTATTTTTAGCTCCCTTCATTAAATAGGTTCATGGCTTGTCTTGAGCGATTTCCACGAAAAAAAAAAATAAATAAATAAAATAACCAATCATGTCATGAATTATCCTATACATCGTATACACATATCGAAGTTTGTTCATCTTCACATTTCTTTTTTTATATTCAACAAAGGATGATCCTATTATTTTCATGCTTTTACTGTGCAAGTGTACGCCATAAATCATATAGCATTTGAATTTGCTTTGCCAATTCCATAGCCATGTTGATATGGATCCCCTTTATATAGTACGTATATACAACATATAAAAGTATAAACATATAATACAAGTTTATACAACATATAAAAGTATATATGACAGTAGATAAAATCATAAACTCTTTTTATTGGTGTCAACTTCGTCAGAATTGTGTTTGTTAGTCAACTCAAGTCTGTAGATATTTCTATATTCAGAAAGTAATTAAATTCAAGATGGAGTTATTAATGTCGACTTTTGAAATAACACTGAATTTCTTCAGCGTCTTTAAGGGTGAGCGAGATTATGTTGTATGCAACAGGCAAACTTAATGATAGATGATATATAATGTAAATAGCATGAAAAAATAGCAGAACTTTTTATCAAGAGGCCATCTTTTAAATAAGGAGTAAGTGTATGATAGTAAAAGTATGTAAAGTTTATTAAAGTTGGAGCTTGCTGTTTTCATAAAATACTAGCAGGCCGTCTGGCGTTGCCTGGTCATAAAATACTCATAAATATTCTATTTTAATTCATGAAAATTTCTTAATATTATAGATCCAATTCTCTATTGATTATTATCCAATATATATTAATGATTTGCAAAAGTTATAAAAATATAACTTGAGTACCATCTACTGGAATCAGAACCAGAATGTTTAGAGCTCCAGTCTTAGTCATTACCACCTCACCTACAAACAAATGGATACAAAAGGTTAAAAATTAAGTGACTTTGAGCTATGTTTCATTTTGCACATGTGCAAAAGTAATGGCAGGAGTAATGTTTTATTCGACTTACCCTGCCAAGGCCAACTGTTTTGTTTTTAATTTTGACCCATTAGTAACAATTTTTGCTGACTAAAAACCAAACTCAAAGTATGCTCAAGGTCCTAATACCCTATATATTTCAACTCTATAGACCAAATATTCAGAGAGGAGTTTGGTAGAGATTGTTTGTACACACACCGACAAAGTCACTTATATATATATATATATATATATATATATATATATATATATATTAATATTAGAAGAATTTATTTTGGGTACATATACTACTATACTGACTGTTCTATGACCGTGTGAGTGGAATTATGTCGGGTTTTTTTTATTGTTCAAACTAATTCAAGAAAGAACTTTTTTTGCGCATGTGTGTTTGGCTAAATTGTCATGAAGGAACGATATTTTGCTACCTCTTCCTGTTGGAAAGTGCCCAGTTGAAGGTAAAGGAATTAATGTTTTTGGTCAATTTTTTTATATTTGTCGTCTGAAGGGTTGAGCTTTAAAATGATATCGATTTTGTGAAAATCTGTCGCCTCTATTTTAAGTTTTTTGAGACATGCAAACATACATACATACATACATACATACATACATATATACATTTAAATATAGATGTCAGAGCGAGAAAAAACTCAACTTTATATAGATATAGATTAATCTTCCCTTTTTTTTTTTTACCTTATTTCATGCTTAATCATTTTAGTGCAAACATATATTCTTCAATTTTTTAATGACTTCAAGTGTTTATTCATAGTGCACATATCTGCTGTAATGAGTTTGAAAGACTAACTTGTATTTATAGACTTGGATTTTTTTTATTCATCAATTCTTTAAATCTTCCCATTTCAAGAAAAATATAATTTGTGTCACAACCACATGAATACTACAACAATACAAAATAAAAAAAAAATAAAGTGTCTAAATATCTCAACTGGACCATCTGTAAAAAGATGAATTTCCAGTGTAGTAGCAATTCCTAAGGTGTGAACAAATTTCTTGGTATAACATTTTTAAATTTTAGGAGTTGGTTAGACCTTTTAAAATTTTGGGAGTCAATGTTAGACCTACAACAGGCCTGCTTTGAATTAATGTTGTGTCCAACACTTTTGAACTAATTAAACATTTCAGTGGTGTATTATATTATAAGCCATCTCTCAGACGAGTATCCCAACTAATAATGCAAGGATTAATTAATATTTTTTTCTGCAAATGAATTATTTTAATTGCATAATTACATTATATTATGCACTGTTGTCATTATTTAAAGATTATACTTTTTCAACATTAATTCAAACGAATTAGAATAATTTTTTGCATCTGAACTCTTACACAAAGTCCAATCAAGTCTTGCGTAATTGTTTTGTAATTATTAATCCAACCATTTTCAATGCCATTTCATATTAATTTGAATCTCGATATACAATGAGATTAGAAAATTATCCGTATTTTCTCCATGCATCTTAGATTTTCATGAACGCTAACATTTTCAAAATGGTTTGCATTTACTTTATTGTAAATTTTTTTCTTGATAAAGTATGGGTATTTCTTTAATGTATCTCATATTTGGAGTAAAAATCTCATATTTGGATTAAAAAACAAGTAAAAAAAAAAAAAAAAAAAACGAAAGAAAAAATTCACGTTTCGTTCATTCATTATTTTTTCTATCTTGATAAAAAAATGTTTCGGTCTCAGTCAATTTTGAATGCACATTGTGTTTTAAATAAATTAAGATTTGCTTTTTTGTGCATTAAATCTTGTTGAATACAACACCAAAGATGTTTTTTAAACATATAGAAGGCTAGCATACCTACCCGGCATTGCCCGAGAATGGCATGGACAACAAAATAGCAGATGTAAAAAGTGTGCATAAGATATTCTTTTTTTTTTCTTTCTACCTTACTCAATCCCCTTCACTGCCTCTCTTCCTCTCTCCATTCTCCTATTTAAGATTGGCAGTGGCAACTCCCACTTTTGTTTGAGTATCAGGCTTCGTCATAAGTCCTATCTTTGCAGTTGATGTTTATGTTTGATATGACTTGTGAGGCCCAGTTGGTGGTGAAATAACCACGAACAGTGTCCACAGGCAAGAGTAGGAAGATAGCGGGTCGTTCACAGTGCTCTCTTGTCCTTTGTAACCTTACATCTTCATTCTTCTTAGTCTTTTCTTTAAAGTCTGCATATTGATCTTCTCCATCTTGTTTGGGCCCTGGCAGGTTCTTCCCATACGGAAAAGATGATGCTGGTATATACTAGGGTATGCTTTAGTTGGTCATTATAGCACATTTTAGGTGCTCTTTGCAGTCTGGTCCCGATGTCCAGCTCACCATATAGAATTTGGGGGAGGGAGCTGGAAGGATCCATCCTGTGGATGTGTCCTGCCCAGCGGAAATGATGGTTGATGATAGTAGCCTCAACGTTGGTCACTGAGACTGCCTAGCACTTGTGTGTTGGTGGTGTAACTCGCAAAAATAGAACAGGTACTATACTTTAATCCTAGCCTGAAGATCAAGAAAGTGGATGTCGTAATACTAAAACTTTCTTATTTTGTGTTTACTGTGTTGTCTAATTATCTCCCCTTGCTGTGTACTCTCTAGTATTTTCTATTAGTTCATTAAAACCTTTATTATAGGTAAACATGTCTTTTCTTCTCACTTCACAACAGTGGGTTTTGGTTAATTCCACATAAAATGCTGATAAAAAAAAACAATAATAGCATAGTTTATATAGTCTAACTCTAACCTATTAATCCATATCTACAGAGTGGTCTACTTAAATGTAGCCCGGTCTCTCTAATCTTTCTCTTAACGACCAACTGACACCACAAGACAAAATGCAATTCCTTTTCCAACAAGATGGTGCTACATGCCACACATCTCACAGATCACTGACACGAGTTCATGACATGTTTATGAAAGAGAGAACAATAAGCAAAGGATTATGGCCACCACATTCCCCTGACTTGTCATCATGTGATTTTTATCTTTGGAGGACTTTAAAACAAAAAGTTTATACAAATAATCGTCACAATCTAGACCAACTAAAGGAGAACATTACCAACACTATCAGGAGAATCACCAGAGAAGATCTATAGCCAGTACTTGCAAACATTGTTAAACGTGTCCAGAAATGCATAAATGTCAACAGGGTGCACTTCCAGCATCTTTTATAGCACTATATGAAATTTAAACAATACTATATGAAATTTAAACAATACTATATGAAATTTAAACAATAAAAGAATGTCCTGCCTCTGTACTACATTTTTCTGGGCTACTTTTAAGTGAGCCACTCACCTCTAATTTATCTAAATATTAATTTACTGGTACGTACGTCCAATGTCACACAAAAAAACATCATTATCGCAAACATAATTTAATGAAAAACGAATTACCTCCATTTATCAGTTAAAAATCATTAAAACTATTTCCTCTCCAAAAATAAAAAAAAACATGGCTGTCTGTTTACGGTTCCAAATTTGCTATTTTATTTTATTTTATAATTTAAAAAAAAAGAGACGAGACTAAGATTGTATTTTTTTTTTACAGTTTCTTTTTAAGATAAAAAAAATGTGCAAGTGAATTGACATTTGTTCTTTAATTTATATAAAAAAATTATTCAGAAAAAAAAAAAAAAAACAATATGTTGTGTTGAATTTTCATAGGAAAAAAATCTAAATTTAAAAAAAAAATGTTTAGCTTCAAAAGGTTAAAAAAGAATTTGCTAAAAACTGTTTTAAATTTGTTGTTTTATTTTATTTTTTATTCATTTAATTGATGCGTTTTTAAAATTTTCAACTACCATGGAATTTCCACGGGCTCTGTTAGTATCTATTATTATACTAAAGCTGAGTTAATTAAAGCTTTTCTTCCAAAGGATTTTACATATATATTTTAATCATACAAAATAGATGTTAAATATTGCTCAGTTTTAGACTGACTTATGTTTGAAAAGTGTTCCACTTTAACTGTGTTTTCGACACTATTTAACCAAAATTTGCAAATAACTCATCAACTTTCTATCTATCACTTTCAACCTCTCTATATGTTTGCTGTGTAAACACTTCCTACTCTTGCATATGTCGTCAATTACTCTTTCTCTTGCTTTCTCTTTTTCTTCTTTACAAACAGTCAAAGGTAATGTGATAGAAAGGAAAAGAAAGATTGGAATAGTTGTTGTTGTATGGCATTCCCTCTAGGCGGGTTGAACCAGCTTCCTCTGAAAGAGGAAGTGTAAACTGAATATAAAATTTACAGGCGGTCTCCCAGTCGCCCAAAATCTTTGGTGCAGTTTGGGCCAGGAAGTCAATATCTTCAAACAGCCTGATTTGGTAGCACCAGATGCCCGACCAGCTATCATCACTCTGATCCAAAGTGAACCTAAGAGCAATGGTAACTAAAGGACAACTCTACATTCCCCACAGCCCCTAAATGGGGCCTCACCATTGGATGTCTTTTAAAGTCTATAATAAACAAAAGATAATATCAACACAGTAGTAATATTATTTAACTCATAGCTGAAGTGAGAAAGAGAGAAAAGTATAACGAGCAGAAATAGATTACCTGTGTTTGCAAATGCACTTCTTGATTCAAACAGTTCTGATCCAAGCTCTATGTGTGACTCAGCGGGTCACATTTTTATGGTATCTATTAATAAGCATAATTGTTAGATAATGACATTTTCAGAAACAAGGAAAGTTTTAGAAAAATATACCTTTCTTTATTAGTTATTTTTGTACCTTTAGAAAGTAATTTTCTTTATATATATATATGTATATATGTCACCCAGATGCAGTACTGTTTTGCTGTATCACAGCTCATTAGTGCGGCTAGATTAGCAACTACCTCAAGCAAGGTTTGAAACTCGACCACCTGGAAGACAGTCAGGACTACTAACTGTTATGCTATTTGAATGCTGCTATGACGGACATATGATTTAACATCATCCAAACGCCTAAGCTCCATGTGTTTACGCAAAGAGCATTGCTTAATATGCTAATAGCAGTTTGTTTATCACTTCCCAATATGCTCAACCCAAGATAGGGAGCATTACAGTCATCCACATACAGTACTGTTTCGCTGTATCACAGCTCAGCCAAACGGCTTAGTGTTTATAGAAGTTAATCTCAGAGGCTAGAGAGACTACATTCATCTTAGTGATTTTTGAGCTGTATAAAGCAAACTGCTTTCTTTATAAGCAAATAATACTTGTATCTAGCATGATTTGAGAAATCTTCTGACACGTTAATTACTGAAATTTCTTTGTGATATGTCTCCTGGCATATTTTGGGATTTTTCAAATGAAGATTTATTATTTGAAGTATTTGGATTCTTTGGACCACTGTCCATCTTTAGTATTATTTTCACAACGTTTCAGCCGATGTAACCTTGAACCGTTTTTTAGAGAACCTCGTTGAACTTGGGAATCTTTCTGTCAAACTTTTTAATCAGTACAGAATTTTGAATGGAACCCTTTAATTAATTAATTAGCATGCTCTTATCTGTCAGCCATGACCGAGTAGAACGAAAGTGTGCTACCTTCATGGATTAAATAAAAGGTTTTGTTCGAAATTCTGTACAAATTCTAGAGTTAAACAGAAAGATTCCGAAATTCAACCAGATAGACCTGAAGAAAGATCGGCTGAAACGTTGTGAAAATAACACTTATGATGAGAACAGTAATCTGAATAATTCAAGTAATATAAAGTTTCTTGACATATTTAACATCTTTTAAAATCAGCAGTTTGTTCCTCAACTCACTTGACTTTTTATAAAACATCCGGCATTTAGATCTGTCTCTCTCTATAAAGCTAGCATTCATTTCTCTGTCGGAATTTTTTTTTCTTTTTTTTTTTTTTCTCTAACGTCAAATACTGAAAAAACAATTTAATCAATTCGAGATTTCTGAAAATTTTTCACCTTTGTACAGGTGAAGTTAAAAGATATTTGCAAAAGAAAAAAAAAAAGAAAAATTTTTTTTTTTAAATATGTGGTTGCAGCTGATGTATCACACATTTATATATTTCAAGTTATAAATCACATTAGTCAAAAGCGCAGCTGGGCAGAAAGCTCACTTTTTCTCTGCTGCAATAAAAACATGTCAATATTAGCCATTGATAAATTGTTCGAACAGCTTTCATAAAAATTTGCCAAGAAGATCAATCATTCTTTAGGCTTTCTTTTATTATTGCTCTTCGATGAGATAACTAAGGAGATGGGTTTCCTCTTTTTTTTTTTTTTTTTTTTTTTTCAAGATTTACTGGCCTGGGGCCAGTGGAGTTGGACCAACAATAATGGCTTAAACAAGAATTTAAAAGTGGCAAAAATAAAAAAAAATTTCTCTTCCGCCTTCCCGTATCTCTCATATATATTTTACAATTCTTTGTGGAGCACAAAATTTGTATATTGGAATTATGAAGGAAAGACATCTTTTGATCTGCTTGCTTAAAAATATAGAAGAAAGGAATATCAAAACCTGTCTTTCCTTCATAATTGCTATATATATATATATATATATATATATATATATATATATATATATATATATATAAAAGTGAAATTGTGTGTGTGTGTGTGTCTGTGTGTGTACATTTCCCTACCAAACTACTCTATCAATTTTCGGTCTACAAACTCGAGATTTGATATAAAGGGTATTGAGATTTGGGAAAATCTTTTTAATCGGTTTTCGGCCAGAAATTTGGTTTTCAAGGGGTGAAAGTTCAACGATTTGACCTTTGAAAACTCTACCAAACACCTCCGCCAATTTTGGGTTTAAACACTTGGAATTTTAGATGTAGGTTACCTGGACATGAGTCAAACTTAATATATATATATATGCACATAAAGTTATGAACAGTACAGAGGGCTCAAGCAAAGCCGGGCTGAACTGCTAGTATATATATATATATATATATATATATATATTACTTGGGAGTCCTCACTTATCAAAGTCCGAAGGCCACTCGAGGATAAGGGTTAATGAATGTAAGATGGTAATGTAGTAATGGTGTAAGTTGGGTAGAATTTGATTATTTATGAGGACGACTCAACAAGAACTTGTTTACATTGGATTTGAAGGCTAACGTTGTATTCAACCAGGAAGCAGGCTAGGAGAAAAATACTAGCAGGACGCCCAGTGTTGTCTGGTCAAAAAATGCTTAAATTTTATATTTTAATTCATGCAGATTTCGTATTATTACAGAGCCAAATCTCTATTGATTATTATACTGTACCCAATATATAGTAGTGATTGCCCGGCATAACCCAGTCATAAAATACGTTTAAATATATTTTAATTTATGCACATTTCGTATTTAATATACAGCCTATTCTTTATTGATTATTATTTTGTATCCAATATATAATTGTGTCTTCCCTGTGTCGTCCGATCGTAAAATATGATATTTTCACTATTGATTATTATATTGTACCCAATATATAACAGTGATCTCAAAAGTTAAAAAAAATAGGAGTTACCGTTCCTTACTTGTTTTATTGCATTTGTTTTCCTTACAGCTTATTTCTAATTCAATCAAAACCAGATTCATTCTTGGCAGAGATACTGACCATAACAAACAAGCAAAAAAAAAAAAAAAAAAGACGTAATAAAACAATGTGAACAAAATATATCCCGAGCAATGCCGGGTCAGTATAACTAGTTAGAAATATGGAATTTTGAGTAGAATCATCTTTCATCATTTTATTAAAATATCACCCAATATGACTTCCACTTTGCAGGCAAAAGCAAACCCAACCAATTCTTCTATCGCTGAAATATAATTGCATATTTCATAAATTTCCATCTTTAATGAAATGGATATTAGCTGAAAGATGAAGATAAGAATAGCAGAGATTGGTCAAGAGTGTAAGAAAAGTCAGTTTCTGCTACCATGTTTTTCCCCAGCACATACCATCTCACCTCTGGCTGGCATTGGATAATCGTCTAAATAAATATTTTCATTTCCTTCTTCCTCTGTTTTTTTCTCTTTCATATTATTCTCTTTATTTCATTCATTTGGTAAACCTCAGAAACACGGCTTTCAAACAACAATAATTGTTTTCTTTCCTTTTTTTTGCTTAATAAAAAGCTTCCAGGCATATTCACAAGTCGCATAAAACAAAACAATCGATCCCTGCCCATCCATGTGCCAGTTTATCTCGTCTTGCACATATGGCATTCATCTGTATTATCTAATAACGATTTCAGTAAAAAAAACAAAAAAACAATGGCACATAAATTGATTACATTATTTTCAGAGTTTTTATCCAAACTGAGCCTTGACCTCTGTAATGTCAAAGTTGATGTCTTCCCATTTTGTAAAGTTTATCAGAAAAGTTGCTTTAACCATTAACACAATAAAATAAAAAATCTATTACATGGCCCCCGTTCAGTTTCTAGAGACAATGGATACCTCTGTAAGCGTGGCTGCACATATGATTGTGAAACAAGGATTATGTTATCTCCATCCACACTTCTCCTGAATGGACACTGCCTGATTCCAGTGGCAAGGAGAATTCCAAGACAACCTGTGATAATACCGAGATAAGTGGAGAGCACATACAGCACCTGATATTCCCAAATAGTCACCTATTTTAGTACTGACTAGGTTCAGTATCACTTAAAAAATTTATTATGTAGGTATGTCTGGATTTATTTGTTAACGGTATTCATCCAGTGCTGCCCAGGTGGAGATAAAATAAATTATACTTTTGCTTACTTTTAATCTATTATTGTCTTTCATCATCCAGCTTTAGTATTTAAGATGCTGCAAGTGCCTCGGACTCCAGAGTGGGCAACACAAAGCAATGTCTTTAAGTGGTTTAATCCAAAGGGTCGACATCTGTCAGGTTGCATGCAGTTATATAATTTATTACACACTTTTCTTGGTGTCTAACATATTCAGCCATGTTATAGATTGATTCAAGAGATAAGACGTTGTACATGATATGCCGTTTCTTGCATCAACTCCATCCTTAGTAGTCACAAATTAAGATGGCTACCAGAAAAGAAACTAATTAATTCTGCACCCAAAATTCAAGATGGCTACCATTTTGTGCAATGTGAAATACGGAATGAAATTTTGATTGAACGAAAAATAAAAGAAGAAAAAAATCAACTGGATCGAAAATTGTGCTTCTTAAGAGCAGAGTTGAAAGGACATCACTTAAAACAGATAGTTTGAAGATCCGATAAGATAACTTTACATGTTAGATCTGTTTGTTATATATGGATCTCTTCATTTTTAACTATCTTCTCAATCCAACCCACAAAGCAGTTATTTACACTATTAATAGCACATCAATATACCGATCAAATTATGTGAAGTATTTCATTTGATAGTTCCCCAAAATATCTTGTTAATCTCTTACCAATATATCAGGTGGTTGACGGTGGCTAAGTGGTTAACGATAAAGATTGACAATCTGAGTGTGCCATGTTCGAATACAGTTGGTTCCACAGAAACACTTTCACTTCGGATGTTAACAACCTTCATGTAGTCCCTATCCCAAGTATCTCAAGTCTTTCTTGAAAGATATTAAGGCAATCGAATGGCAAGGATATAATCATCGAATTCATACAAGATGAATAAATGAATATTCATGAAATTATGTTAAATATTTCATCCGATAATTCCCAAAAAATATCCACTTAATTGCTTATTTCATTTAATTCACTCTTAAAATGTTCTGCGCTATTTCTGTTCGTAATATGATCTGGCAACTTGTTAAATATACAGGGTGTTTCAAAAGTCTTGGGAACATTACAACATTAATAATGTTGTAATGTTCCCAAGACTTTTGAAACACCCTGTATATTACTCTATTAGTAAAACAATCGATTGGTTAATAAATCTAGGCTTTGAATTTGGTCCAACAATAACCTTCCAGATGGAAAAGATTAAATTTTAATAATGTCTACCGTAGTTAGCAATGCTATTAATTTATAACAAAAGTTTTAATTAAATTTGAGAAACGGCTAACATTCTGCTATTACAACAGTCCCAAGCCATCCGTTATGATCTGCACTAATCAGCGTGCAGAGCAAGTTAAAGTAAAATATAAATAAAATAGAACAAAATCAAAAAGTAGACTTTTTCTGCTTTCTTCCCCTCTACAAATTGAATACAGATTAAATAGTATTACTACCTGTGGCAATATTCCCTTTTGTTTATAACGGACTGTTCCAATCTTTTTCTTCTTCTTCTTCTTCTCATTTTTATCTTTTTTTTTTTTTTTACATGGAGGTCACCACTTATCAAGGTCCAGAAGCCACTCGGAACTGTTAATATGCAGAGACGGAGAATGAATAGCCGCGACAGTAATTGGTGCTATAAAAATTAGAGCAAGAGGGCAGGCAACATCCAGTAAGAAAGTATGAGAGTGATAGATAGAAACATGTTAGAGAATTGCAGCTAATTATAACAGTTACAATTGAAGTTTTTACAAATATAACTCAATCCCAAAACTGAGAAATAGTATAGCACATATTTTACTTGATTATAATATATATAGAAAAAATAAACTTAGAGATATAAACGTTGATTGACTCAAATTTTGTATAATAATAGCAATGTGTGTTTGTGGTTTTTACTTTTGTTCTCGGACTAATTAATCTTGTAATGATGGAATTATAATGAGATTACACAAAGACATTACACAGTCTGCGATGATATTTGTCACCCCTCCCCTTCACTTCCTCAGACTTTTAAAGAATGTGAAAATTCATTAAATATTAATCTGCATAAAACTATAAAAATGTCTTTTTTCCCTTCTTTTTTTTTTTTTTTGCTTAGTTTTTTTTATTTCTTTTTATTTATTTTTGTTAACATTTTGATTCCGAACTTTTTTTACCGTAACGAAATCATTTGTTTATTGTTTCTTTGTCTTTAGAAGCCCAGTGCTTAATTATAGCGAGTACCAGTTAATGGTGCATGTTTGTTGAAAGGCTTTTCGGTTCCGTGTGAAAAGATTTCACCTTGAAAAAAGTCGATTTGCTTTTGAATAATTATCAACCATTTTAGTTTAAAAATCATCATCTCCATTTTTTTAGCCTTTTTTTTTTTTTTTTTTTTGCAACGTAGAAAGCTTAAATAACGAGAGACTTCACATATTTCATCAATGCTTGCAGACAAGTCATGAAAAATAGCAGCAGAAATGTAACTGCTAAAAAACAAACAAAAGTTAATTTATCATAAAAAGGAGGTGAGGAAATGCAATCCCAGCATGCATTTCACGCCTTTTTGTTTTTTAAAAATAATGTCGTCTGTTTTCTCCATTTGATTTTTATTAAAATCTTATCATTTTATTTTTTATCTTGCTCTGAATAAAAGTGAAGAATTTATTTAAAAATAAAACAAAAAATTGAATGACAATAAAATCTGAATCAAATCTTTTCATTTATGAGAAAAACATTTCAAGGTTTTATCCTATTTCTAATGAGTATTTAGATGTGCCGAAGACCCTCTCCTCATCACCCACCCAATTATAAAACTCTCTACAAAACAAAAATGAATACATAAATTTCCATCTAATGTACAGATTGTTGGTTCTGTCGACTCGTGATATTCAGGAGTTATTTACATTGAACCATATTCAAGTTACATCCTCTGAAACATAATGGACAACAAAAAATTGAACTTTTCAATTATTAAGTACAAAAAAAAAAAAAAGACTTGCTCCACAAGTGTTTGAAATTAAAACAACGAAGCTTGTCCACTTTCTGGCAGCAAGAGTTGGTTTTTACATGGTTTACCGGATGCTGATAAATGTTTCAGCAGATCTCGTTTCTGGTTACAGTTTAGACAACTAACCATCTCAGCATGGCACTTTTCTAGTAATCACAAGAGTATTTCTCGGAATACGAGGTGCCTTTTTTTTTAGACTTTTTTTTTTGTACAGGCATTTAAAATTGTCATAGATTCTTGAAACTTCTATATGTTATTGCTATACATCTTATGAAACAACCGGTTTTATGATTTCAGGTTTAAATAAACAGCTACAACAGGAATTGGAATGCACTCTACTAAAGCCTGATCGTAACAGCTGGTGAATTTCAAAAATACAATCTGGACGTTCAGACACTTTAGAAGAACGACATGCAATAAAATTCCGTTTTAAACTTGGGAAAAATGCCATAGAAACTTATGGAATTCTTCAGTGCTTTTGGGCATATTGCATGAATTGAGCATCAGTTTTTGAGTGGCATAAGAGATTCAAGGAAGGCCGGGCGTCTGTGAGGGATGATGAGAGGTGTGTGAGGTATAACAAAGTCAAAACACCAGAATTGATTGGCCAAATAAAGAATTTCATGGATAAGGACCGTCGTATGCTTATAGAGACGATAAGTTCACAGTTTGATGTCAGTATGGGAATTGTATTTACAATTATTTCTAAGAAACTAAAGATGCAGAAGATTTGTGTAAAGTTTGTCCCAAGGGTACAGTCTACAAACTATTTGACCAAGATGGGCATCAAGACACTTTCTCACCCTCCTTATAGTCCATACCCTGCTCCCTGTGGCTTTTAGCTATTCCCTAAGCTTAAGGAAAACCTTAGCGGCTATCGTTATGAGACAATTGAGGAGATGAAAGAGGCTGTGACGAGGGTTATTGACATGCTTACACAAGATGACTTCCATGGGGCCTTCCAGACGTTGTTGGAATGGTAAACCAAGAACATTGCAGCCTGAGGAGATTTCTTCAAAGGGGATTAGAGTTTTGTGTGTGTACTATCAATAAAAGTGCCCACACAAAAAAGTCTGGAAACTTATTAACGGCACCTAGTAATTCTTACATAATATAAAAGAAAGGCACATTGATTTTACATCATCTTTTCCTTCTCTACAGACTTGAAGTCATTTTCCACGGATTTAACTGTTGTATTTGAAACGGGCAATTTTGTATCGCCAACATGTCCAAAATATAGTACGGTATTATTAGCAAATATACTGACAATTAGAAAATTGCCTTTATAGTACCAGTGTTCAAGGATTTTGGTTAAAAAATGGACTCACAAAATTATCACCCCAATATTCTCCTTCTAAAATCTTTGAATAATTAATCTATCTAGTGATTGTCCAGCATCTCAACAATGCTAATCTTCTTTTGGGGCAATCGTATGGATTAAGACAAGCTTGTTCTACTGCAGATAGCCTCATTGTAATCTCTGAATGTATCTAAATTGCATTTCATGATTTTTTAAATTAAATTTAATTTAAATTCAAGTTTATTCATGTGCACATGCCCATAGTGATACGGTACAAGAAGGAGAAAGAAGCAACCATAGTAGAAGTTAGTGTCTCTAATGATGTTGAGTTAAAAGAGGGAAAAGATAACGAAATACCAAAGTCTTATGTACTATATAAAAAGAAACCGGAATTTTAAGAAGATCGGCATAATTCAAGTAATTATAGAAGCAATTGGGCTCATGTAAAAGAATTTCAAATATACCTGGTGAATCAAGTGCAAGCGAGATTCAAACAATTGTACTTAAATGGACGGTTAGAATCTTAAAATGGATTTCTCAATTGGAATGTATCATATAGTGGATGAATGTCTGGCATCCAGTAGGATACTCCATCCCTACCTAGACGAAAATAAAGAGAAAAAAGTCTAAACAACAGTTTATTAACGAAATGTCTCTGAATTTTTTAGATGAGGATTTTATAATTTGTATTATTTGGACTGCTATTCTCGTCTTGAGTGTTATTTGCACAGTGTTTCGGCCGAGTTTGACAGAAAGATGCTCAACAAATTACACTTGAAGAAGGTAGGAGATTCCATCAACCAAAGCGTTGTGCAAATAACACTGCAGATGACAACAGTCGTCTGAATAATCCAAATGATGATAAAATATCCTTTTGCAAAACCAATGTGCAAATATGCCTTCTGTGCTACGTTTCTGTTTACTATTAACCCTTTATGATTTATATGATTAAAATGCAGTTACTGTTCATTTTAGTTGGTTTAAAGAGTAATAATACTATGATTGTCGTCAAACTGTAAAAATTATAACGTTCAAAAGTTAAACTACCACTTAGAATTTTTGTATATCATAAACTTACCTTGATTATTATCCATAGTGTTTGAAGAAAGTGGGTTTATGGCAACAAACGAAATCCTCCACTCTCAGAGACAGATGATGGCATACTGAATGTAAGCACTGGACAGTTGCAATCTGAAGGTATTTGGCATCTACCCAGATACTGAACTAATACGTACAAGGGATATTCGAATTAATTCACTTTATTTATGTCGTTATATTCATTTATTTACCATTGAACGAATTAGTTGAACCAGATCATAAAGGGTTAACATATATAGATATACACACCTAAAATAATATTTATGATTACAGGAATTAGTTGAACAAAGTCATAAAGGGTTAAAATATATAGAAATACACACCTAAAATAATATTTACGATTAAACGAATTAGTTGAACCGAGTCATAAAGGGTTAAAATATATAGAAATACACATCTAAAGTAATATTTACGATTGGACGAATTAGTTGAACCAAGTCATAAAGGGTTAAAATATATAGAAATACACACCTAAAATAATATTTACGATTAAAGGAATTAGTTGAACCAAGTCATAAAGGGGAAAATATATAGAAATACACACCTAAAATAATATTTACGATTAAACGAATTAGTTGAACCAAGTCATAAAGGGTTAAAATATATAGAAATACACACCTAAAATAATATTTACGATTGAACGAATTAGTTGAACCAAGTCATAAAGGGTTAAAATATATAGAAATACACACCTAAAATAATATTTACGATTAAACGAATTAGTTGAACCAGGTAATAAAGGGTTAAAATATATAGAAATAAACACCTAAAGTAATATTTACGATTAAACGAATTAGTTGAACCAAGTCATAAAGGGTTAAAATATATAGAAATACACACCTAAAATAATATTTACGATTAAACGAATTAGTTGAACCAAGTCATAAAGGGTTAAAATATATAGAAATACACAGCTAAAATAATATTTACGATTAAACGAATTAGTTGAACCAAGTCATAAAGGGGGAAATATATAGAAATACACACCTAAAATAATATTTACGATTGAACGAATTAGTTGAACCAAGTCATAAAGGGTTAAAATATATAGAAATACACACCTAAAATAATATTTACGATTGAAGGAATTAGTTGAACCAAGTCATAAAGGGTTAAAATATATAGAAATACACACCTAAAATAATATTTACGATTAAAGGAATTAGTTGAACCAGGTAATAAAGGGTTAAAATATATAGAAATACACACCTAAAGTAATATTTACGATTAAACGAATTAGTTGAACCAAGTCATAAAGGGTTAAAATATATAGAAATACACACCTAAAATAATATTTACGATTAAAGGAATTAGTTGAACCAAGTCATAAAGGGTTAAAATATATAGAAATACACACCTAAAATAATATTTACGATTAAAGGAATTAGTTGAACCAAGTCATAAAGGGTTAAAATATATAGAAATACACACCTAAAATAATATTTACGATTAAAGGAATTAGTTGAACAAAGTCATAAAGGGTTAAAATATATAGACATACACACCTAAACTAATATTTACGATTAAAGGAATTAGTTGAACCAAGTCATAAAGGGGAAAATATATAGAAATACACACCTAAAATAATATTTACGATTAAACGAATTAGTTGAACCTAGTCATAAAGGGTTAAAATATATAGAAATACACACCTAAAATAATATTTACGATTAAAGGAATTAGTTGAACCAAGTCATAAAGGGTTAAAATATATAGAAATACACACCTAAAATAATATTTACGATTAAAGGAATTAGTTGAACCAAGTCATAAAGGGGAAAATATATAGAAATACACACCTAAAACAATATTTACGATTAAACGAATTAGTTGAACCAGGTAATAAAGGGTTAAAATATATAGAAATAAACACCTAAAGTAATATTTACGATTAAACGAATTAGTTGAACCAAGTCATAAAGGGTTAAAATATATAAAAATACACACCTAAAATAATATTTACGATTAAACGAATTAGTTGAACCAAGTCATAAAGGGTTAAAATATATAGAAATACACAGCTAAAATAATATTTACGATTAAAGGAATTAGTTGAACCAAGTCATAAAGGGGGAAATATATAGAAATACACACCTAAAATAATATTTACGATTGAACGAATTAGTTGAACCAAGTCATAAAGGGTAAAAATATATAGAAATACACACCTAAAATAATATTTACGATTGAAGGAATTAGTTGAACCAAGTCATAAAGGGTTAAAATATATAGAAATACACACCTAAAATAATATTTACGATTAAAGGAATTAGTTGAACCAGGTAATAAAGGGTTAAAATATATAGAAATACACACCTAAAGTAATATTTACGATTAAACGAATTAGTTGAACCAAGTCATAAAGGGTTAAAATATATAGAAATACACACCTAAAATAATATTTACGATTAAAGGAATTAGTTGAACCAAGTCATAAAGGGTTAAAATATATAGAAATACACACCTAAAATAATATTTACGATTAAAGGAATTAGTTGAACCAAGTCATAAAGGGTTAAAATATATAGAAATACACACCTAAAATAATATTTACGATTAAAGGAATTAGTTGAACCAAGTCATAAAGGGTTAAAATATATAGACATACACACCTAAACTAATATTTACGATTAAAGGAATTAGTTGAACCAAGTCATAAAGGGGAAAATATATAGAAATACACACCTAAAATAATATTTACGATTAAACCAATTAGTTGAACCAAGTCATAAAGGGTTAAAATATATAGAAATACACACCTAAAATAATATTTACGATTAAACGAATTAGTTGAACCAAGTCATAAAGGGTTAAAATATATAGAAATACACACCTAAAATAATATTTACGATTAAACGAATTAGTTGAACCAAGTCATAAAGGGTTAAAATATATAGAAATACACAGCTAAAATAATATTTACGATTAAAGGAATTAGTTGAACCAAGTCATAAAGGGGGAAATATATAGAAATACACACCTAAAATAATATTTACGATTAAACGAATTAGTTGAACCAAGTCATAAAGGGTTAAAATATATAGAAATACACACCTACAATAATATTTACGATTGAACGAATTAGTTGAACCAAGTCATAAAGGGTTAAAATATATAGAAATACACACTTAAAATAATATTTACGATTAAACGAATTAGTTGAACGAGGTAATAAAGGGTTAAAATATATAGAAACACACACCTAAAGTAATATTTACGATTAAACGAATTAGTTGAACCAAGTCATAAAGGGTTAAAATATATAGAAATACACACCTAAAATAATATTTACGATTAAACGAATTAGTTGAACCAAGTCATAAAAAGTTAAAATATATAGAAATACACACCTAAAATACTATTTACGATTAAAGGAATTAGTTGAACCAAGTCATAAAGGGGAAAATATATAGAAATACACACCTAAAATAATATTTACGATTAAACGAATTAGTTGAACCAAGTCATAAAGGGTTAAAATATATAGAAATACACACTTAAATAATAATATTTACGATTAAAGGAATTAGTTGAACCAAGTCATAAACGGTTAAAATATATAGAAATACACACCTAAAATAATATTTACGATTGAAGGAATTAGTTGAACCAAGTCATAAAGGGTTAAAATATATAGAAATACACACCTAAAATAATATTTACGATTGAACGAATTAGTTGAACCAAGTCATAAAGGGTTCAAATATATAGAAATACACACCTAAAATAATATTTACGATTAAACGAATTAGTTGAACCAAGTCATTAAGGGTTAAAATATATAGATATACACACCTAAAATAATATTTACGATTAAAGGAATTAATTGAACCAAGTCATAAAGGGTTAAAATATATAGAAATACACACCTAAAATAATATTTACGATTAAACGAATTAGTTGAACCAAGTCATAAAGGGGAAAATATATAGAAATACACACCTAAAACAATATTTACGATTAAAGGAATTAGTTGAACCAAGTCATAAAGGGTTAAAATATATAGAAATACACACTTAAAATAATATTTACGATTAAACGAATTAGTTGAACGAGGTAATAAAGGGTTAAAATATATAGAAACACACACCTAAAGTAATATTTACGATTAAACGAATTAGTTGAACCAAGTCATAAAGGGTTAAAATATATAGAAATACACACCTAAAATAATATTTACGATTAAACGAATTAGTTGAACCAAGTCATAAAGGGTTAAAATATATAGAAATACACACCTAAAATACTATTTACGATTAAAGGAATTAGTTGAACCAAGTAATAAAGGGGAAAATATATAGAAATACACACCTAAAATAATATTTACGATTAAACGAATTAGTTGAACCAAGTCATAAAGGGTTAAAATATATAGAAATAGACACTTAAATAATAATATTTACGATTAAAGGAATTAGTTGAAGCAAGTCATAAACGGTTAAAATATATAGAAATACACACCTAAAATAATATTTACGATTGAAGGAATTAGTTGAACCAAGTCATAAAGGGTTAAAATATATAGAAATACACACCTAAAATAATATTTACGATTGAACGAATTAGTTGAACCAAGTCATAAAGGGTTCAAATATATAGAAATACACACCTAAAATAATATTTACGATTAAACGAATTAGTTGAACCAAGTCATTAAGGGTTAAAATATATAGATATACACACCTAAAATAATATTTACGATTAAAGGAATTAATTGAACCAAGTCATAAAGGGTTAAAATATATAGAAATACACACCTAAAATAATATTTACGATTAAACGAATTAGTTGAACCAAGTCATAAAGGGGAAAATATATAGAAATACACACCTAAAACAATATTTACGATTAAAGGAATTAGTTGAACCAAGTCATAAAGGGTTAAAATATATAGAAATACACACCTAAAATAATATTTACGATTGAACGAATTAGTTGAACCAAGTCATAAAGGGTTAAAATATATAGAAATACACACCTAAAATAATATTTACGATTGAACGAATTAGTTGAACCAAGTCATAAAGGGTTAAAATATATAGAAATACACACCTAAAATAATATTTACGATTAAACGAATTAGTTGAACCAGGTAATAAAGGGTTAAAATATATAGAAATAAACACCTAAAGTAATATTTACGATTAAACGAATTAGTTGAACCAAGTCATAAAGGGTTAAAATATATAGAAATACACACCTAAAATAATATTTACGATTAAACGAATTAGTTGAACCAAGTCATAAAGGGTTAAAATATATAGAAATACACAGCTAAAATAATATTTACGATTAAAGGAATTAGTTGAACCAAGTCATAAAGGGTTAAAATATATAGAAATACACACTTAAAATAATATTTACGATTAAACGAATTAGTTGAACGAGGTAATAAAGGGTTAAAATATATAGAAACACACACCTAAAGTAATATTTACGATTAAACGAATTAGTTGAACCAAGTCATAAAGGGTTAAAATATATAGAAATACACACCTAAAATAATATTTACGATTAAACGAATTAGTTGAACCAAGTCATAAAGGGTTAAAATATATAGAAATACACACCTAAAATAATATTTACGATTAAAGGAATTAGTTGAACCAAGTCATAAAGGGTTAAAATATATAGAAATACACACCTAAAATAATATTTACGATTAAAGGAATTAGTTGAACCAAGTCATAAAGGGTTAAAATATATAGAAATACACACCTAAAATAATATTTACGATTAAAGGAATTAGTTGAACCAAGTCATAAAGGGTTAAAATATATAGACATACACACCTAAACTAATATTTACGATTAAAGGAATTAGTTGAACCAAGTCATAAAGGGGAAAATATATAGAAATACACACCTAAAATAATATTTACGATTAAACCAATTAGTTGAACCAAGTCATAAAGGGTTAAAATATATAGAAATACACACCTAAAATAATATTTACGATTAAACGAATTAGTTGAACCAAGTCATAAAGGGTTAAAATATATAGAAATACACACCTAAAATAATATTTACGATTAAACGAATTAGTTGAACCAAGTCATAAAGGGTTAAAATATATAGAAATACACAGCTAAAATAATATTTACGATTAAAGGAATTAGTTGAACCAAGTCATAAAGGGGGAAATATATAGAAATACACACCTAAAATAATATTTACGATTAAACGAATTAGTTGAACCAAGTCATAAAGGGTTAAAATATATAGAAATACACACCTACAATAATATTTACGATTGAACGAATTAGTTGAACCAAGTCATAAAGGGTTAAAATATATAGAAATACACACTTAAAATAATATTTACGATTAAACGAATTAGTTGAACGAGGTAATAAAGGGTTAAAATATATAGAAACACACACCTAAAGTAATATTTACGATTAAACGAATTAGTTGAACCAAGTCATAAAGGGTTAAAATATATAGAAATACACACCTAAAATAATATTTACGATTAAACGAATTAGTTGAACCAAGTCATAAAAAGTTAAAATATATAGAAATACACACCTAAAATACTATTTACGATTAAAGGAATTAGTTGAACCAAGTCATAAAGGGGAAAATATATAGAAATACACACCTAAAATAATATTTACGATTAAACGAATTAGTTGAACCAAGTCATAAAGGGTTAAAATATATAGAAATACACACTTAAATAATAATATTTACGATTAAAGGAATTAGTTGAACCAAGTCATAAACGGTTAAAATATATAGAAATACACACCTAAAATAATATTTACGATTGAAGGAATTAGTTGAACCAAGTCATAAAGGGTTAAAATATATAGAAATACACACCTAAAATAATATTTACGATTGAACGAATTAGTTGAACCAAGTCATAAAGGGTTCAAATATATAGAAATACACACCTAAAATAATATTTACGATTAAACGAATTAGTTGAACCAAGTCATTAAGGGTTAAAATATATAGATATACACACCTAAAATAATATTTACGATTAAAGGAATTAATTGAACCAAGTCATAAAGGGTTAAAATATATAGAAATACACACCTAAAATAATATTTACGATTAAACGAATTAGTTGAACCAAGTCATAAAGGGGAAAATATATAGAAATACACACCTAAAACAATATTTACGATTAAAGGAATTAGTTGAACCAAGTCATAAAGGGTTAAAATATATAGAAATACACACTTAAAATAATATTTACGATTAAACGAATTAGTTGAACGAGGTAATAAAGGGTTAAAATATATAGAAACACACACCTAAAGTAATATTTACGATTAAACGAATTAGTTGAACCAAGTCATAAAGGGTTAAAATATATAGAAATACACACCTAAAATAATATTTACGATTAAACGAATTAGTTGAACCAAGTCATAAAGGGTTAAAATATATAGAAATACACACCTAAAATACTATTTACGATTAAAGGAATTAGTTGAACCAAGTAATAAAGGGGAAAATATATAGAAATACACACCTAAAATAATATTTACGATTAAACGAATTAGTTGAACCAAGTCATAAAGGGTTAAAATATATAGAAATAGACACTTAAATAATAATATTTACGATTAAAGGAATTAGTTGAAGCAAGTCATAAACGGTTAAAATATATAGAAATACACACCTAAAATAATATTTACGATTGAAGGAATTAGTTGAACCAAGTCATAAAGGGTTAAAATATATAGAAATACACACCTAAAATAATATTTACGATTGAACGAATTAGTTGAACCAAGTCATAAAGGGTTCAAATATATAGAAATACACACCTAAAATAATATTTACGATTAAACGAATTAGTTGAACCAAGTCATTAAGGGTTAAAATATATAGATATACACACCTAAAATAATATTTACGATTAAAGGAATTAATTGAACCAAGTCATAAAGGGTTAAAATATATAGAAATACACACCTAAAATAATATTTACGATTAAACGAATTAGTTGAACCAAGTCATAAAGGGGAAAATATATAGAAATACACACCTAAAACAATATTTACGATTAAAGGAATTAGTTGAACCAAGTCATAAAGGGTTAAAATATATAGAAATACACACCTAAAATAATATTTACGATTGAACGAATTAGTTGAACCAAGTCATAAAGGGTTAAAATATATAGAAATACACACCTAAAATAATATTTACGATTGAACGAATTAGTTGAACCAAGTCATAAAGGGTTAAAATATATAGAAATACACACCTAAAATAATATTTACGATTAAACGAATTAGTTGAACCAGGTAATAAAGGGTTAAAATATATAGAAATAAACACCTAAAGTAATATTTACGATTAAACGAATTAGTTGAACCAAGTCATAAAGGGTTAAAATATATAGAAATACACACCTAAAATAATATTTACGATTAAAGGAATTAGTTGAACCAAGTCATAAAGGGTTAAAATATATAGAAATACACAGCTAAAATAATATTTACGATTAAACGAATTAGTTGAACCAAGTCATAAAGGGTTAAAATATATAGAAATACACACTTAAAATAATATTTACGATTAAACGAATTAGTTGAACGAGGTAATAAAGGGTTAAAATATATAGAAACACACACCTAAAGTAATATTTACGATTAAACGAATTAGTTGAACCAAGTCATAAAGGGTTAAAATATATAGAAATACACACCTAAAATAATATTTACGATTAAACGAATTAGTTGAACCAAGTCATAAAGGGTTAAAATATATAGAAATACACACCTAAAATACTATTTACGATTAAAGGAATTAGTTGAACCAAGTCATAAAGGGGAAAATATATAGAAATACACACCTAAAATAATATTTACGATTAAACGAATTAGTTGAACCAAGTCATAAAGGGTTAAAATATATAGAAATAGACACTTAAATAATAATATTTACGATTAAAGGAATTAGTTGAACCAAGTCATAAACGGTTAAAATATATAGAAATACACACCTAAAATAATATTTACGATTGAAGGAATTAGTTGAACCAAGTCATAAAGGGTTAAAATATATAGAAATACACACCTAAAATAATATTTACGATTGAACGAATTAGTTGAACCAAGTCATAAAGGGTTCAAATATATAGAAATACACACCTAAAATAATATTTACGATTAAACGAATTAGTTGAACCAAGTCATTAAGGGTTAAAATATATAGAAATACACACCTAAAATAATATTTACGATTAAACGAATTAGTTGAACCAGGTAATAAAGGGTTAAAATATATAGAAATAAACACCTAAAGTAATATTTACGATTAAACGAATTAGTTGAACCAAGTCATAAAGGGTTAAAATATATAGAAATACACACCTAAAATAATATTTACGATTAAACGAATTAGTTGAACCAAGTCATAAAGGGTTAAAATATATAGAAATACACAGCTAAAATAATATTTACGACTAAGGAATTAGTTGAACCAAGTCATAAAGGGGGAAATATATAGAAATACACACCTAAAATAATATTTACGATTGAACGAATTAGTTGAACCAAGTCATAAAGGGTTAAAATATATAGAAATACACACCTAAAATAATATTTACGATTGAAGGAATTAGTTGAACCAAGTCATAAAGGGTTAAAATATATAGAAATACACACCTAAAATAATATTTACGATTAAAGGAATTAGTTGAACCAGGTAATAAAGGGTTAAAATATATAGAAATACACACCTAAAGTAATATTTACGATTAAACGAATTAGTTGAACCAAGTCATAAAGGGTTAAAATATATAGAAATACACACCTAAAATAATATTTACGATTAAAGGAATTAGTTGAACCAAGTCATAAAGGGTTAAAATATATAGAAATACACACCTAAAATAATATTTACCAAGTCATAAAGGGGAAAATATATAGAAATACACACCTAAAATAATATTTACGATTAAACGAATTAGTTGACCCAAGTCATAAAGGGTTAAAATATATAGAAATACACACCTAAAATAATATTTACGATTAAACGAATTAGTTGAACCAAGTCATAAAGGGTTAAAATATATAGAAATACACACCTAAAATAATATTTACGATTAAACGAATTAGTTGAACCAGGTAATAAAGGGTTAAAATATATAGAAATAAACACCTAAAGTAATATTTACGATTAAACGAATTAGTTGAACCAAGTCATAAAGGGTTAAAATATATAGAAATACACACCTAAAATAATATTTACGATTAAACGAATTAGTTGAACCAAGTCATAAAGGGTTAAAATATATAGAAATACACACCTAAAATAATATTTACGATTAAACGAATTAGTTGAACCAAGTCATAAAGGGGGAAATATATAGAAATACACACCTAAAATAATATTTACGATTGAACGAATTAGTTGAACCAAGTCATAAAGGGTTAAAATATATAGAAATACACACCTAAAATAATATTTACGATTGAAGGAATTAGTTGAACCAAGTCATAAAGGGTTAAAATATATAGAAATACACACCTAAAATAATATTTACGATTAAAGGAATTAGTTGAACCAGGTAATAAAGGGTTAAAATATATAGAAATACACACCTAAAGTAATATTTACGATTAAACGAATTAGTTGAACCAAGTCATAAAGGGTTAAAATATATAGAAATACACACCTAAAATAATATTTACGATTAAAGGAATTAGTTGAACCAAGTCATAAAGGGTTAAAATATATAGAAATACACACCTAAAATAATATTTACGATTAAACGAATTAGTTGAACCAAGTCATAAAGGGTTAAAATATATAGAAATACACAGCTAAAATAATATTTACGATTAAAGGAATTAGTTGAACCAAGTCATAAAGGGTTAAAATATATAGAAATACACACTTAAAATAATATTTACGATTAAACGAATTAGTTGAACGAGGTAATAAAGGGTTAACATATATAGAAACACACACCTAAAGTAATATTTACGATTAAACGAATTAGTTGAACCAAGTCATAAAGGGTTAAAATATATAGAAATACACACCTAAAATAATATTTACGATTAAACGAATTAGTTGAACCAAGTCATAAAGGGTTAAAATATATAGAAATACACACCTAAAATACTATTTACGATTAAAGTAATTAGTTGAACCAAGTCATAAAGGGGAAAATATATAGAAATACACACCTAAAATAATATTTACGATTAAACGAATTAGTTGAACCAAGTCATAAAGGGTTAAAATATATAGAAATAGACACTTAAATAATAATATTTACGATTAAAGGAATTAGTTGAACCAAGTCATAAACGGTTAAAATATATAGAAATACACACCTAAAATAATATTTACGATTGAAGGAATTAGTTGAACCAAGTCATAAAGGGTTAAAATATATAGAAATACACACCTAAAATAATATTTACGATTGAACGAATTAGTTGAACCAAGTCATAAAGGGTTAAAATATATAGAAATACACACCTAAAATAATATTTACGATTGAACGAATTAGTTGAACCAAGTCATAAAGGGTTAAAATATATAGAAATACACACCTAAAATAATATTTACGATTAAAGGAATTAGTTGAACCAGGTAATAAAGGGTTAAAATATATAGAAATACACACCTAAAGTAATATTTACGATTAAACGAATTAGTTGAACCAAGTCATAAAGGGTTAAAATATATAGAAATACACACCTAAAATAATATTTACGATTAAACGAATTAGTTGAACCAAGTCATAAAGGGTTAAAATATATAGAAATACACACCTAAAATAATATTTACCAAGTCATAAAGGGGAAAATATATAGAAATACACACCTAAAATAATATTTACGATTAAACGAATTAGTTGACCCAAGTCATAAAGGGTTAAAATATATAGAAATACACACCTAAAATAATATTTACGATTAAACGAATTAGTTGAACCAAGTCATACAGGGTTAAAATATATAGAAATACACACCTAAAATAATATTTACGATTAAACGAATTAGTTGAACCAGGTAATAAAGGGTTAAAATATATAGAAATAAACACCTAAAGTAATATTTACGATTAAACGAATTAGTTGAACCAAGTCATAAAGGGTTAAAATATATAGAAATACACACCTAAAATAATATTTACGATTAAACGAATTAGTTGAACCAAGTCATAAAGGGTTAAAATATATAGAAATACACACCTAAAATAATATTTACGATTAAACGAATTAGTTGAACCAAGTCATAAAGGGGGAAATATATAGAAATACACACCTAAAATAATATTTACGATTGAACGAATTAGTTGAACCAAGTCATAAAGGGTTAAAATATATAGAAATACACACCTAAAATAATATTTACGATTGAAGGAATTAGTTGAACCAAGTCATAAAGGGTTAAAATATATAGAAATACACACCTAAAATAATATTTACGATTAAAGGAATTAGTTGAACCAGGTAATAAAGGGTTAAAATATATAGAAATACACACCTAAAGTAATATTTACGATTAAACGAATTAGTTGAACCAAGTCATAAAGGGTTAAAATATATAGAAATACACACCTAAAATAATATTTACGATTAAAGGAATTAGTTGAACCAAGTCATAAAGGGTTAAAATATATAGAAATACACACCTAAAATAATATTTACGATTAAACGAATTAGTTGAACCAAGTCATAAAGGGTTAAAATATATAGAAATACACAGCTAAAATAATATTTACGATTAAAGGAATTAGTTGAACCAAGTCATAAAGGGTTAAAATATATAGAAATACACACTTAAAATAATATTTACGATTAAACGAATTAGTTGAACGAGGTAATAAAGGGTTAAAATATATAGAAACACACACCTAAAGTAATATTTACGATTAAACGAATTAGTTGAACCAAGTCATAAAGGGTTAAAATATATAGAAATACACACCTAAAATAATATTTACGATTAAACGAATTAGTTGAACCAAGTCATAAAGGGTTAAAATATATAGAAATACACACCTAAAATACTATTTACGATTAAAGGAATTAGTTGAACCAAGTCATAAAGGGGAAAATATATAGAAATACACACCTAAAATAATATTTACGATTAAACGAATTAGTTGAACCAAGTCATAAAGGGTTAAAATATATAGAAATAGACACTTAAATAATAATATTTACGATTAAAGGAATTAGTTGAACCAAGTAATAAACGGTTAAAATATATAGAAATACACACCTAAAATAATATTTACGATTGAAGGAATTAGTTGAACCAAGTCATAAAGGGTTAAAATATATAGAAATACACACCTAAAATAATATTTACGATTGAACGAATTAGTTGAACCAAGTCATAAAGGGTTCAAATATATAGAAATACACACCTAAAATAATATTTACGATTAAACGAATTAGTTGAACCAAGTCATTAAGGGTTAAAATATATAGAAATACACACCTAAAATAATATTTACGATTAAACGAATTAGTTGAACCAGGTAATAAAGGGTTAAAATATATAGAAATAAACACCTAAAGTAATATTTACGATTAAACGAATTAGTTGAACCAAGTCATAAAGGGTTAAAATATATAGAAATACACACCTAAAATAATATTTACGATTAAACGAATTAGTTGAACCAAGTCATAAAGGGTTAAAATATATAGAAATACACAGCTAAAATAATATTTACGACTAAGGAATTAGTTGAACCAAGTCATAAAGGGGGAAATATATAGAAATACACACCTAAAATAATATTTACGATTGAACGAATTAGTTGAACCAAGTCATAAAGGGTTAAAATATATAGAAATACACACCTAAAATAATATTTACGATTGAAGGAATTAGTTGAACCAAGTCATAAAGGGTTAAAATATATAGAAATACACACCTAAAATAATATTTACGATTAAAGGAATTAGTTGAACCAGGTAATAAAGGGTTAAAATATATAGAAATACACACCTAAAGTAATATTTACGATTAAACGAATTAGTTGAACCAAGTCATAAAGTGTTAAAATATATAGAAATACACACCTAAAATAATATTTACGATTAAAGGAATTAGTTGAACCAAGTCATAAAGGGTTAAAATATATAGAAATACACACCTAAAATAATATTTACCAAGTCATAAAGGGGAAAATATATAGAAATACACACCTAAAATAATATTTACGATTAAACGAATTAGTTGACCCAAGTCATAAAGGGTTAAAATATATAGAAATACACACCTAAAATAATATTTACGATTAAACGAATTAGTTGAACCAAGTCATAAAGGGTTAAAATATATAGAAATACACACCTAAAATAATATTTACGATTAAACGAATTAGTTGAACCAGGTAATAAAGGGTTAAAATATATAGAAATAAACACCTAAAGTAATATTTACGATTAAACGAATTAGTTGAACCAAGTCATAAAGGGTTAAAATATATAGAAATACACACCTAAAATAATATTTACGATTAAACGAATTAGTTGAACCAAGTCATAAAGGGTTAAAATATATAGAAATACACACCTAAAATAATATTTACGATTAAACGAATTAGTTGAACCAAGTCATAAAGGGGGAAATATATAGAAATACACACCTAAAATAATATTTACGATTGAACGAATTAGTTGAACCAAGTCATAAAGGGTTAAAATATATAGAAATACACACCTAAAATAATATTTACGATTGAAGGAATTAGTTGAACCAAGTCATAAAGGGTTAAAATATATAGAAATACACACCTAAAATAATATTTACGATTAAAGGAATTAGTTGAACCAGGTAATAAAGGGTTAAAATATATAGAAATACACACCTAAAGTAATATTTACGATTAAACGAATTAGTTGAACCAAGTCATAAAGGGTTAAAATATATAGAAATACACACCTAAAATAATATTTACGATTAAAGGAATTAGTTGAACCAAGTCATAAAGGGTTAAAATATATAGAAATACACAGCTAAAATAATATTTACGATTAAAGGAATTAGTTGAACCAAGTCATAAAGGGTTAAAATATATAGAAATACACACCTAAAATAATATTTACGATTAAAGGAATTAGTTGAACAAAGTCATAAAGGGTTAAAATATATAGACATACACACCTAAACTAATATTTACGATTAAAGGAATTAGTTGAACCAAGTCATAAAGGGGAAAATATATAGAAATACACACCTAAAATAATATTTACGATTAAAGAAATTAGTTGAACCTAGTCATAAAGGGTTAAAATATATAGAAATACACACCTAAAGTAATATTTACGATTAAACGAATTAGTTGAACCAAGTCATAAAGGGGAAAATATATAGAAATACACACCTAAAATAATATTTACGATTAAAGGAATTAGTTGAACCAAGTCATAAAGGGTTAAAATATATAGAAATACACACCTAAAATAATATTTACGATTGAACGAATTAGTTGAACCAAGTCATAAAGGGTTAAAATATATAGAAATACACACCTAAAATAATATTTACGATTAAACGAATTAGTTGAACCAGGTAATAAAGGGTTAAAATATATAGAAATAAACACCTAAAGTAATATTTACGATTAAAGGAATTAGTTGAACCAAGTCATAAAGGGTTAAAATATATAGAAATACACACCTAAAATAATATTTACGATTAAACGAATTAGTTGAACCAAGTCATAAAGGGTTAAAATATATAGAAATACACAGCTAAAATAATATTTACGATTAAACGAATTAGTTGAACCAAGTCATAAAGGGTTAAAATATATAGAAATACACACCTACAATAATATTTACGATTGAACGAATTAGTTGAACCAAGTCATAAAGGGTTAAAATATATAGAAATACACACTTAAAATAATATTTACGATTAAACGAATTAGTTGAACGAGGTAATAAAGGGTTAAAATATATAGAAATACACACCTAAAATAATATTTACGATTAAAGAAATTAGTTGAACCTAGTCATAAAGGGTTAAAATATATAGAAATACACACCTAAAGTAATATTTACGATTAAACGAATTAGTTGAACCAAGTCATAAAGGGGAAAATATATAGAAATACACACCTAAAATAATATTTACGATTAAACGAATTAGTTGAACCAAGTCATAAAGGGTTAAAATATATAGAAATACACACCTAAAATAATATTTACGATTAAACGAATTAGTTGAACCAAGTCATAAAGGGGAAAATATATAGAAATACACACCTAAAATAATATTTACGATTGAACGAATTAGTTGAACCAAGTCATAAAGGGTTAAAATATATAGAAATACACACCTAAAATAATATTTACGATTGAAGGAATTAGTTGAACCAAGTCATAAAGGGTTAAAATATATAGAAATACACACCTAAAATAATATTTACGATTAAAGGAATTAGTGTAACCAGGTAATAAAGGGTTAAAATATATAGAAATACACACCTAAATAATATTTACGATTAAACGAATTAGTTGAACCAAGTCATAAAGGGTTAAAATATATAGAAATACACACCTAAAATAATATTTACGATTAAACGAATTAGTTGAACCAAGTCATAAAGGGTTAAAATATATAGAAATACACACCTAAAATAATATTTACGATTAAAGGAATTAGTTGAACCAAGTCATAAAGGGTTAAAATATATAGAAATACACACCTAAAATAATATTTACGATTAAAGGAATTAGTTGAACCAAGTCATAAAGGGTTAAAATATATAGACATACACACCTAAACTAATATTTACGATTAAAGGAATTAGTTGAACCAAGTCATAAAGGGGAAAATATATAGAAATACACACCTAAAATAATATTTACGATTAAACCAATTCGTTGAACCAAGTCATAAAGGGTTAAAATATATAGAAATACACACCTAAAATAATATTTACGATTAAACGAATTAGTTGAACCAAGTCATAAAGGGTTAAAATATATAGAAATACACACCTAAAATAATATTTACGATTAAACGAATTAGTTGAACCAAGTCATAAAGGGTTAAAATATATAGAAATACACAGCTAAAATAATAATATTTACGATTAAAGGAATTAGTTGAACCTAGTCATAAACGGTTCAAATATATAGAAATACACACCTAAAATAATATTTACGATTGAACGAATTAGTTGAACCAAGTCATTAAGGGTTAAAATATATAGATATACACACCTAAAATAATATTTACGATTAAAGGAATTAGTTGAACCAAGTCATAAAGGGTTAAAATATATAGAAATACACACCTAAAATAATATTTACCAAGTCATAAAGGGGAAAATATATAGAAATACACACCTAAAATAATATTTACGATTAAACGAATTAGTTGACCCAAGTCATAAAGGGTTAAAATATATAGAAATACACACCTAAAATAATATTTACGATTAAACGAATTAGTTGAACCAAGTCATAAAGGGTTAAAATATATAGAAATACACACCTAAAATAATATTTACGATTAAACGAATTAGTTGAACCAAGTCATAAAGGGGGAAATATATAGAAATACACACCTAAAATAATATTTACGATTGAACGAATTAGTTGAACCAAGTCATAAAGGGTTAAAATATATAGAAATACACACCTAAAATAATATTTACGATTGAAGGAATTAGTTGAACCAAGTCATAAAGGGTTAAAATATATAGAAATACACACCTAAAATAATATTTACGATTAAAGGAATTAGTTGAACCAGGTAATAAAGGGTTAAAATATATAGAAATACACACCTAAAGTAATATTTACGATTAAACGAATTAGTTGAACCAAGTCATAAAGGGTTAAAATATATAGAAATACACACCTAAAATAATATTTACGATTAAAGGAATTAGTTGAACCAAGTCATAAAGGGTTAAAATATATAGAAATACACAGCTAAAATAATATTTACGATTAAAGGAATTAGTTGAACCAAGTCATAAAGGGTTAAAATATATAGAAATACACACCTAAAATAATATTTACGATTAAAGGAATTAGTTGAACAAAGTCATAAAGGGTTAAAATATATAGACATACACACCTAAACTAATATTTACGATTAAAGGAATTAGTTGAACCAAGTCATAAAGGGGAAAATATATAGAAATACACACCTAAAATAATATTTACGATTAAAGAAATTAGTTGAACCTAGTCATAAAGGGTTAAAATATATAGAAATACACACCTAAAGTAATATTTACGATTAAACGAATTAGTTGAACCAAGTCATAAAGGGGAAAATATATAGAAATACACACCTAAAATAATATTTACGATTAAACGAATTAGTTGAACCAAGTCATAAAGGGTTAAAATATATAGAAATACACACCTAAAATAATATTTACGATTGAACGAATTAGTTGAACCAAGTCATAAAGGGTTAAAATATATAGAAATACACACCTAAAATAATATTTACGATTAAACGAATTAGTTGAACCAGGTAATAAAGGGTTAAAATATATAGAAATAAACACCTAAAGTAATATTTACGATTAAAGGAATTAGTTGAACCAAGTCATAAAGGGTTAAAATATATAGAAATACACACCTAAAATAATATTTACGATTAAACGAATTAGTTGAACCAAGTCATAAAGGGTTAAAATATATAGAAATACACAGCTAAAATAATATTTACGATTAAACGAATTAGTTGAACCAAGTCATAAAGGGTTAAAATATATAGAAATACACACCTACAATAATATTTACGATTGAACGAATTAGTTGAACCAAGTCATAAAGGGTTAAAATATATAGAAATACACACTTAAAATAATATTTACGATTAAACGAATTAGTTGAACGAGGTAATAAAGGGTTAAAATATATAGAAATACACACCTAAAATAATATTTACGATTAAAGAAATTAGTTGAACCTAGTCATAAAGGGTTAAAATATATAGAAATACACACCTAAAGTAATATTTACGATTAAACGAATTAGTTGAACCAAGTCATAAAGGGGAAAATATATAGAAATACACACCTAAAATAATATTTACGATTAAACGAATTAGTTGAACCAAGTCATAAAGGGTTAAAATATATAGAAATACACACCTAAAATAATATTTACGATTAAACGAATTAGTTGAACCAAGTCATAAAGGGGAAAATATATAGAAATACACACCTAAAATAATATTTACGATTGAACGAATTAGTTGAACCAAGTCATAAAGGGTTAAAATATATAGAAATACACACCTAAAATAATATTTACGATTGAAGGAATTAGTTGAACCAAGTCATAAAGGGTTAAAATATATAGAAATACACACCTAAAATAATATTTACGATTAAAGGAATTAGTGTAACCAGGTAATAAAGGGTTAAAATATATAGAAATACACACCTAAATAATATTTACGATTAAACGAATTAGTTGAACCAAGTCATAAAGGGTTAAAATATATAGAAATACACACCTAAAATAATATTTACGATTAAACGAATTAGTTGAACCAAGTCATAAAGGGTTAAAATATATAGAAATACACACCTAAAATAATATTTACGATTAAAGGAATTAGTTGAACCAAGTCATAAAGGGTTAAAATATATAGAAATACACACCTAAAATAATATTTACGATTAAAGGAATTAGTTGAACCAAGTCATAAAGGGTTAAAATATATAGACATACACACCTAAACTAATATTTACGATTAAAGGAATTAGTTGAACCAAGTCATAAAGGGGAAAATATATAGAAATACACACCTAAAATAATATTTACGATTAAACCAATTCGTTGAACCAAGTCATAAAGGGTTAAAATATATAGAAATACACACCTAAAATAATATTTACGATTAAACGAATTAGTTGAACCAAGTCATAAAGGGTTAAAATATATAGAAATACACACCTAAAATAATATTTACGATTAAACGAATTAGTTGAACCAAGTCATAAAGGGTTAAAATATATAGAAATACACAGCTAAAATAATAATATTTACGATTAAAGGAATTAGTTGAACCAAGTCATAAACGGTTAAAATATATAGAAATACACACCTAAAATAATATTTACGATTAAACGAATTAGTTGAACCAAGTCATTAAGGGTTAAAATATATAGATATACACACCTAAAATAATATTTACGATTAAAGGAATTAATTGAACCAAGTCATAAAGGGTTAAAATATATAGAAATACACACCTAAAATAATATTTACGATTAAACGAATTAGTTGAACCAAGTCATAAAGGGGAAAATATATAGAAATACACACCTAAAACAATATTTACGATTAAAGGAATTAGTTGAACCAAGTCATAAAGGGTTAAAATATATAGAAATACACACCTAAAATAATATTTACGATTGAACGAATTAGTTGAACCAAGTCATAAAGGGTTAAAATATATAGAAATACACACCTAAAATAATATTTACGATTGAACGAATTAGTTGAACCAAGTCATAAAGGGGAAAATATATAGAAATACAAACCTAAAATAATATTTACGATTAAACCAATTAGTTGAACCAAGTCATAAAGGGTTAAAATATATAGAAATACACACCTAAAATAATATTTACGATTAAACGAATTAGTTGAACCAAGTCATAAAGGGTTAAAATATATAGAAATACACACCTAAAATAATATTTACGATTAAACGAATTAGTTGAACCAAGTCATAAAGGGTTAAAATATATAGAAATACACAGCTAAAATAATATTTACGATTAAAGGAATTAGTTGAACCAAGTCATAAAGGGGAAAATATACAGAAATACACACCTAAAATAATATTTACGATTAAACGAATTAGTTGAACCAAGTCATAAAGGGTTAAAATATATAGAAATACACACCTAAAATAATATTTACGATTGAACGAATTAGTTGAACCAAGTCATAAAGGGTTAAAATATATAGAAATACACACTTAAAATAATATTTACGATTAAACGAATTAGTTGAACGAGGTAATAAAGGGTTAAAATATATAGAAATACACACCTAAAGTAATATTTACGATTAAACGAATTAGTTGAACCAAGTCATAAAGGGTTAAAATATATAGAAATACACACCTAAAATAATATTTACGATTAAAGGAATTAGTTGAACCAAGTCATAAAGGGTTAAAATATATAGAAATACACACCTAAAATAATATTTACGATTAAAGGAATTAGTTGAACCAAGTCATAAAGGGTTAAAATATATAGAAATACACACCTAAAATAATATTTACGATTAAAGGAATTAGTTGAACCAAGTCATAAAGGGGAAAATATATAGAAATACACACCTAAAATAATATTTACGATTAAACGAATTAGTTGAACCAAGTCATAAAGGGTTAAAATATATAGAAATACACACCTAAAATAATATTTACGATTAAACGAATTAGTTGAACCAAGTCATAAACGGTTAAAATATATAGAAATACACACCTAAAATAATATTTACGATTGAAGGAATTAGTTGAACCAAGTCATAAAGGGTTAAAATATATAGAAATACACACCTTAAATAATATTTACGATTAAAGGAATTAGTTGAACCAAGTCATAAAGGGTTAAAATATATAGAAATACACACCTAAAATAATATTTACGATTAAACGAATTAGTTGAACCAAGTCATAAAGGGTTAAAATATATAGAAATACACACCTAAAATAATATTTACGATTAAAGGAATTAATTGAACCAAGTCATAAAGGGTTAAAATATATAGAAATACACACCTAAAATAATATTTACGATTAAACGAATTAGTTGAACCAAGTCATAAAGGGGAAAATATATAGAAATACACACCTAAAACAATATTTACGATTAAAGGAATTAGTTGAACCAAGTCATAAAGGGTTAAAATATATAGAAATACACACCTAAAATAATATTTACGATTGAACGAATTAGTTGAACCAAGTCATAAAGGGTTAAAATATATAGAAATACACACCTAAAATAATATTTACGATCAAACGAACAAGTTGAACCAAGTCATAAAACGGAAAAATATATAGAAATACACACCTAAAATAATATTTACGATTAAAGGAATTAGTTGACCCAAGTCATAAAGGGTTAAAATATATAGAAATACACACCTACAATAATATTTACGATTAAACGAATTAGTTGAACCAAGTCATAAAGGGGAAAATATATAGAAATACACACCTAAAATAATATTTACGATTAAACGAATTAGTTGAACCAAGTCATAAAACGGAAAAATATATAGAAATACACACCTAAAATAATATTTACGATTAAACGAATTAGTTGAACCAGGTAATAAAGGGTTAAAATATATAGAAATACACACCTAAAATAATATTTACGATTAAAGGAATTAGTTGAACCAAGTCATAAAGGGGGAAATATATAGAAATACACACCTAAAATAATATTTACGATTAAACGAATTAGTTGAACAAAGTCATACAGGGTTAAAATATATAGAAATACACACCTTAAATAATATTTACGATTGAACGAATTAGTTGAACCAAGTCATAAAGGGTTAAAATATATAGAAATACACACCTAAAATAATATTTACGATTAAAGGAATTAGTTTAACCAAGTCATAAAGGGTTAAAATATATAGAAATACACACCTAAAATAATATTTACGATTAAAGGAATTAGTTGAACCAAGTCATAAAGGGTTAAAATATATAGAAATACACACCAAAAATAATATTTACGATTAAACGAATTAGTTGAACCAAGTAATAAAACGGAAAAATATATAGAAATACACACCTAAAATAATATTTACGATTAAACGAATTAGTTGAACCAGGTAATAAAGGGTTAAAATATATAGAAATACACACCTAAAATAATATTTACGATTAAAGGAATAAGTTGAACCAAGTCATAAAGGGGAAAATATATAGAAATACACACCTAAAATAATATTTACGATTAAACGAATTAGTTGAACAAAGTCATACAGGGTTAAAATATATAGAAATACACACCTAAAATAATATTTACGATTGAACGAATTAGTTGAACCAAGTCATAAAGGGTTAAAATATATAGAAATACACACCTAAAATAATATTTACGATTAAACGAATTAGTTGAACCAAGTCATAAAGGGTTAAAATATATAGAAATACACACCTAAAATAATATTTACGATTAAACGAATTAGTTGAACCAAGTCATAAAGGGTTAAAATATATAGAAATACACACCTAAAATAATATTTACGATTAAAGGAATTAGTTGAACCGAGTCATAAAGGGGAAAATATATAGAAATACACACCTACAATAATATTTACGATAAAATTAATTAGTTGAACCAAGTCATAAAGGGTTAAAATATATAGAAATACACACCTAAAATAATATTTACGATTGAACGAATTAGTTGAACCAAGTCATAAAGGGTTAAAATATATAGAAATACACACCTAAAATAATATTTACGATTAAACGAATTAGTTGAACCAGGTAATAAAGGGTTAAAATATATAGAAATACACACCTAAAATAATATTTACGATTAAAGGAATTAGTTGAACCAAGTCATAAAGGGGAAAATATATAGAAATACACACCTAAAATAATATTTACGATTAAACGAATTTGTTGAACCAAGTCATAAAGGGTTAAAATATATAGAAATACACACCTAAAATAATATTTACGATTAAACGATTTAGTTGAACCAAGTCATAAAGGGGAAAATATATAGAAATACACACCTAAAATAATATTTACGATTAAACGAATTAGTTGAACCAAGTCATAAAGGGTTAAAATATATAGAAATACACACCTAAAATAATATTTACGATTAAAGGAATTAGTTGAACCAAGTCATAAAGGGTTAAAATATATAGAAATACACACCTAAAATAATATTTACGATTAAAGGAATTAGTTGAACCAAGTCATAAAGGGGAAAATATATAGAAATACACACCTAAAATTATATTTACGATTAAACGAATTAGTTGAACCAAGTCATAAAGGGGAAAATATATAGAAATACACACCTAAAATAATATTTACGATTGAAGGAATTAGTTGAACCAAGTCATAAAGGGTTAAAATATATAGAAATACACACCTAAAATAATATTTACGATTAAACGAATTAGTTGAACTAGGTAATAAAGGGTTAAAATATATAGAAATACACACCTAAAGTAATATTTACGATTAAACGAATTAGTTGAACCAAGTCATAAAGGGTTAAAATATATAGAAATACACACCTAAAATAATATTTACGATTGAACGAATTAGTTGAACCAAGTCATAAAAGGTTAAAATATATAGAAATACACACCTAAAATAATATTTACGATTAAACGAATTAGTTGAACCAAGTCATAAAGGGTTAAAATATATAGAAATACACACCTAAAATAATATTTACGATTGAACGAATTAGTTGAACCAGGTAATAAAGGGTTAAAATATATAGAAATACACACCTAAAGTAATATTTACGATTAAACGAATTAGTTGAACCAAGTAATAAAGGGTTAAAATATATAGAAATACACACCTAAAATAATATTTACGATTGAACGAATTAGTTGAACCAAGTCATAAAGGGTTAAAATATATAGAAATACACACCTAAAATAATATTTACGATTAAACGAATTAGTTGAACCAAGTCATAAAGGGTTAAAATATATAGAAATACACACCTAAAATAATATTTACGATTAAAGGAATTAGTTGAACCAAGTCATAATGGGTTAAAATATATAGAAATACACACCTAAAACAATATTTACGATTAAAGGAATTAGTTGAACTAGGTAATAAAGGGTAAAAATATATAGAAATACACACCTAAAATAATATTTACGATTAAACGAATTAGTTGAACCAAGTCATAAAGGGTTAAAATATATAGAAATACACACCTAAAGTAATATTTACGATTAAACGAATTAGTTGAACCAAGTCATAAAGGGGAAAATATATAGAAATACACACCTAAAATAATATTTACGATTAAAGGAATTAGTTGAACCAAGTCATAAAGGGTTAAAATATATAGAAATACACACCTAAAATAATATTTACGATTAAACGAATTAGTTGAACCAAGTCATAAAGGGTTAAAATATATAGAAATACACACCTAAAATAATATTTACGATTGAACGAATTAGTTGAACCAAGTCATAAAGGGTTAAAATATATAGAAATACACACCTAAAGTAATATTTACGATTAAACGAATTAGTTGAACCAGGTAATAAAGGGTTAAAATATATAGAAATACACACCTAAAGTAATATTTACGATTAAACGAATTAGTTGAACCAAGTCATAAAGGGGAAAATATATAGAAATACACACCTAAAATAATATTTACGATTAAAGGAATTAGTTGAACCAAGTCATAAAGGGGAAAATATATAGAAATACACACCTAAAATAATATTTACGATTAAACCAATTAGTTGAACCAAGTCATAAAGGGTTAAAATATATAGAAATACACACCTAAAATAATATTTACGATTAAACGAATTAGTTGAACCAAGTCATAAAGGGTTAAAATATATAGAAATACACACCTAAAATAATATTTACGATTAAACGAATTAGTTGAACCAAGTCATAAAGGGTTAAAATATATAGAAATACACAGCTAAAATAATATTTACGATTAAAGGAATTAGTTGAACCAAGTCATAAAGGGGAAAATATACAGAAATACACACCTAAAATAATATTTACGATTAAACGAATTAGTTGAACCAAGTCATAAAGGGTTAAAATATATAGAAATACACACCTAAAATAATATTTACGATAGAACGAATTAGTTGAACCAAGTCATAAAGGGTTAAAATATATAGAAATACACACTTAAAATAATATTTACGATTAAACGAATTAGTTGAACGAGGTAATAAAGGGTTAAAATATATAGAAATACACACCTAAAGTAATATTTACGATTAAACGAATTAGTTGAACCAAGTCATAAAGGGTTAAAATATATAGAAATACACACCTAAAATAATATTTACGATTAAAGGAATTAGTTGAACCAAGTCATAAAGGGTTAAAATATATAGAAATACACACCTAAAATAATATTTACGATTAAAGGAATTAGTTGAACCAAGTCATAAAGGGTTAAAATATATAGAAATACACACCTAAAATAATATTTACGATTAAAGGAATTAGTTGAACCAAGTCATAAAGGGGAAAATATATAGAAATACACACCTAAAATAATATTTACGATTAAACGAATTAGTTGAACCAAGTCATAAAGGGTTAAAATATATAGAAATACACACCTAAAATAATATTTACGATTAAAGGAATTAGTTGAACCAAGTCATAAACGGTGAAAATATATAGAAATACACACCTAAAATAATATTTACGATTAAACGAATTAGTTGAACCAAGTCATAAAGGGGAAAATATATAGAAATACACACCTAAAACAATATTTACGATTAAAGGAATTAGTTGAACCAAGTCATAAAGGGTTAAAATATATAGAAATACACACCTAAAATAATATTTACGATTGAACGAATTAGTTGAACCAAGTCATAAAGGGTTAAAATATATAGAAATACACACCTAAAATAATATTTACGATCAAACGAACAAGTTGAACCAAGTCATAAAACGGAAAAATATATAGAAATACACACCTAAAATAATATTTATGATTAAAGGAATTAGTTGAACCAAGTCATAAAGGGTTAAAATATATAGAAATACACACCAAAAATAATATTTACGATTAAACGAATTAGTTGAACCAAGTCATAAAGGGGAAAATATATAGAAATACACACCTAAAATAATATTTACGATTAAACGAATTAGTTGAACCAAGTCATAAAACGGAAAAATATATAGAAATACACACCTAAAATAATATTTACGATTAAACGAATTAGTTGAACCAGGTAATAAAGGGTTAAAATATATAGAAATACACACCTAAAATAATATTTACGATTAAAGGAATTAGTTGAACCAAGTCATAAAGGGGAAAATATATAGAAATACACACCTAAAATAATATTTACGATTAAACGAATTAGTTGAACAAAGTCATACAGGGTTAAAATATATAGAAATACACACCTTAAATAATATTTACGATTGAACGAATTAGTTGAACCAAGTCATAAAGGGTTAAAATATATAGAAATACACACCTAAAATAATATTTACGATTAAACGAATTAGTTGAACCAAGTCATAAAGGGTTAAAATATATAGAAATACACACCTAAAATAATATTTACGATTAAAGGAATTAGTTGAACCAAGTCATAAAGGGTTAAAATATATAGAAATACACACCTAAAATAATATTTACGATTAAAGGAATTAGTTTAACCGAGTCATAAAGGGGAAAATATATAGAAATACACACCTAAAATAATATTTACGATTAAAGGAATTAGTTGAACCAAGTCATAAAGGGTTAAAATATATAGAAATACACACCTAAAATAATATTTACGATTAAAGGAATTAGTTTAACCGAGTCATAAAGGGGAAAATATATAGAAATACACACCTACAATAATATTTACGATAAAATTAATTAGTTGACCCAAGTCATAAAGGGTGAAAATATATAGAAATACACACCTAAAATAATATTTACGATTGAACGAATTAGTTGAACCAAGTCATAAAGGGTTAAAATATATAGAAATACACACCTAAAATAATATTTACGATTAAACGAATTAGTTGAACCAGGTAATAAAGGGTTAAAATATATAGAAATACACACCTAAAATAATATTTACGATTAAACGAATTAGTTGAACCAAGTCATAAAGGGGAAAATATATAGAAATACACACCTAAAATAATATTTACGATTAAAGGAATTAGTTGAACTAAGTCATAAAGGGTTAAAATATATAGAAATACACACCTAAAATAATATTTACGATTAAACGATTTAGTTGAACCAAGTCATAAAGGGGAAAATATATAGAAATACACACCTAAAATAATATTTACGATTAAACGAATTAGTTGAACCAAGTCATAAAGGGTTAAAATATATAGAAATACACACCTAAAATAATATTTACGATTAAACGAATTAGTTGAACCAATTCATAAAGGGTTAAAATATATAGAAATACACACCTAAAATAATATTTACGATTAAAGGAATTAGTTGAACCAAGTCATAAAGGGTTAAAATATATAGAAATACACACCTAAAATAATATTTACGATTAAAGGAATTAGTTGAACCAAGTCATAAAGGGGAAAATATATAGAAATACACACCTAAAATAATATTTACGATTAAACGAATTAGTTGAACCAAGTCATAAAGGGGAAAATATATAGAAATACACACCTAAAATAATATTTACGATTGAAGGAATTAGTTGAACCAAGTCATAAAGGGTTAAAATATATAGAAATACACACCTAAAATAATATTTACGATTAAACGAATTAGTTGAACTAGGTAATAAAGGGTTAAAATATATAGAAATACACACCTAAAGTAATATTTACGATTAAACGAATTAGTTGAACCAAGTCATAAAGGGTAAAAATATATAGAAATACACACCTAAAATAATATTTACGATTGAACGAATTAGTTGAACCAAGTCATAAAGGGTTAAAATATATAGAAATACACACCTAAAATAATATTTACGATTAAACGTATTAGTTGAACCAAGTCATAAAGGGTTAAAATATATAGAAATACACACCTAAAATAATATTTACGATTAAAGGAATTAGTTTAACCAAGTCATAATGGGTTAAAATATATAGAAATACACACCTAAAATAATATTTACGATTAAACGAATTAGTTGAACAAAGTCATAAAGGGGAAAATATATAGAAATACACACCTAAAATAATATTTACGATTAAAGGAATTAGTTGAACCAAGTCATAAAGGGTTAAAATATATAGAAATACACACCTAAAATAATATTTACGATTAAACGAATTAGTTGAACCAAGTCATAAAGGGTTAAAATATATAGAAATACACACCTAAAATAATATGTACGATTAAACGAATTAGTTGAACAAAGTCATAAAGGGGAAAATATATAGAAATACACACCTAAAATAATATTTACGATTAAACGAATTAGTTGAACCAAGTCATAAAGGGTTAAAATATATAGAAATACACACCTAAAATAATATTTACGATTAAACGAATTAGTTGAACCAAGTCATAAAGGGTTAAAATATATAGAAATACACACCTAAAGTAATATTTACGATTAAACGAATTAGTTGAACCAAGTCATAAAGGGGAAAATATATAGAAATACACACCTAAAATAATATTTACGATTAAAGGAATTAGTTGAACCAAGTCATAAAGGGTTAAAATATATAGAAATACACACCTAAAATAATATTTACGATTAAACGAATAAGTTGAACCAAGTCATAAAGGGTTAAAATGTATAGAAATACACACCTAAAATAATATTTACGATTGAACGAATTAGTTGAACCAAGTCATAAAGGGTTAAAATATATAGAAATACACACCTAAAGTAATATTTACGATTAAACGAATTAGTTGAACCAGGTAATAAAGGGTTAAAATATATAGAAATACACACCTAAAGTAATATTTACGATTAAACGAATTAGTTGAACCAAGTCATAAAGGGGAAAATATATAGAAATACACACCTAAAATAATATTTACGATTAAACGAATTAGTTGAACCAAGTCATAAAGGGTTAAAATATATAGAAATACACACCTAAAATAATATTTACGATTAAACGATTTAGTTGAACCAAGTCATAAAGGGGAAAATATATAGAAATACACACCTAAAATAATATTTACGATTGAAGGAATTAGTTGAACCAAGTCATAAAGGGTTAAAATATATAGAAATACACACCTAAAATAATATTTACGATTAAACGAATTAGTTGAACTAGGATATAAAGGGTTAAAATATATAGAAATACACACCTAAAGTAATATTTAAGATTAAACGAATTAGTTGAACCAAGTCATAAAGGGTTAAAATATATAGAAATACACACCTAAAATAATATTTACGATTGAACGAATTAGTTGAACCAAGTCATAAAGGGTTAAAATATATAGAAATACACACCTAAAATAATATTTACGATTAAACGAATTAGTTGAACCAAGTCATAAAGGGTTAAAATATATAGAAATACACACCTAAAATAATATTTACGATTAAACGAATTAGTTGAACCAAGTCATAATGGGTTAAAATATATAGAAATACACACCTAAAATAATATTTACGATTAAACGAATTAGTTGAACAAAGTTATAAAGGGGAAAATATATAGAAATACACACCTAAAATAATATTTACGATTAAACGAATTAGTTGAACCAAGTCATAAAGGGTTAAAATATATAGAAATACACACCTAAAATAATATTTACGATTAAACGAATTAGTTGAACCAAGTCATAAAGGGTTAAAATATATAGAAATACACACCTAAAATAATATTTACGATTAAACGAATTAGTTGAACCAAGTCATAAAGGGTTAAAATATATAGAAATACACACCTAAAGTAATATTTACGATTAAACGAATTAGTTGAACCAAGTCATAAAGGGTTAAAATATATAGAAATACACACCTAAAATAATATTTACGATTGAACGAATTAGTTGAACCAAGTCATAAAGGGTTAAAATATATAGAAATACACACCTAAAATAATATTTACGATTAAACGAATTAGTTGAACCAAGTCATAAATGGTTAAAATATATAGAAATACACACCTAAAATAATATTTACGATTAAAGGAATTAGTTGAACCAAGTCATAATGGGTTAAAATATATAGAAATACACACCTAAAATAATATTTACGATTAAACGAATTAGTTGAACAAAGTCATAAAGGGGAAAATATATAGAAATACACACCTAAAATAATATTAACGATTAAACGAATTAGTTGAACCAAGTCATAAAGGGTTAAAATATATAGAAATACACACCTAAAATAATATTTACGATTAAAGGAATTAGTTGAACCAAGTCATAAACGGTTAAAATATATAGAAATACACACCTAAAGTAATATTTACGATTAAACGAATTAGTTGAACCAAGTCATAAAGGGGAAAATATATAGAAATACACACCTAAAATAATATTTACGATTAAAGGAATTAGTTGAACCAAGTCATAAAGGGTTAACATATATAGAAATACACACCTAAAATAATATTTACGATTAAACGAATTAGTTGAACCAAGTCATAAAGGGGAAAATATATAGAAATACACACCTAAAATAATATTTACGATTAAACGAATTAGTTTAACCAAGTCATAAAGGGTTAAAATATATAGAAATACACACCTAAAATAATATTTACGATTGAACGAATTAGTTGAACCAAGTCATAAAGGGTTAAAATATATAGAAATACACACCTAAAATAATATTTACGATTAAACGAATTAGTTGAACCAGGTAATAAAGGGTTAAAATATATAGAAATACACACCAAAAGTAATATTTACGATTAAGCGAATTAGTTGAACCAAGTCATAAAGGGTTAAAATATATAGAAATACACACCTAAAATAATATTTACGATTAAACGAATTAGTTGAACCAAGTCATAAAGGGTTAAAATATATAGAAATACACACCTAAAATAATATTTACGATTAAAGGAATTAGTTGAACCAAGTCATAAAGGGGAAAATATATAGAAATACACACCTAAAATAATATTTACGATTAAACGAATTAGTTGAACCAAGTCATAAAGGGTTAAAATATATAGAAATACACACCTAAAATAATATTTACGATTAAACGAATTAGTTGAACCAAGTCATAAAGGGCTAAAATATATAGAAATACACATCTAAAATAATATTTGCGATTGAACGAATTAGTTGAACTAGGTAATTAAGGGTTAAAATATATAGAAATACACATCTAAAATTATATTTACGATTGAACGAATTAGTTGAACCAGGTCATAAAGGGTTAAAATATATAAAAATACACATCTAAAATTATATTTACGATTGAACGAATTAGTTGAACCAGGTAATAAAGGGTTAAAATATATAGAAATACACATCTAAAATAATATTTACGATTGAACGAATTAGTTGAACCAGGTAATAAAGGGTTAAAATATATAAAAATGCACATCTAAAATTATATTTACGATTGAACGAATTAGTTGAACCAGGTAATAAAGGGTTAAAATATATAGAAATACACACCTAAAATAATATTTAACATTGAACGAATTAGTTGAACCAAGTCATAAAGGGTTAAAATATATAGAAATACACATCTAAAATAATATTTATGATTAAACGAATTAGTTGAACCAGGTCATAAAGGGTTAAAATACATAGAAATACACACCTAAAATAATATTTACGATTGAACGAATTAGTTGAACCAGGTCATAAAGGGTTAAAATATATAGAAATACACATCTAAAATAATATTTACGATTGAACGAATTAGTTGAACCAGGCAGTCAGAGATTGGCAGGCGATCAAGGAGGTCGGGTGCACACGCTCCACCGTTGAGGAATGGTATTGCTCAACCTGCTTTGCCTGTAATATATGTGAATACATGTGTCGTTCCTAAAAATCATGTGTTCTTTCGTTCTTATTACCATTTAACCCCATAACAACTGGCGATGATGGATTAGACTTTTACACGGGTTAACTCCACAAAAATAAACAAAATTCTAATTGACTTCAAAAGAATTCCCAAACCAAAGCAACCTAAGGAGTACTTGTCTTCGAAACAAATTAGCCATGTGGATAGCCTATCTAGGCTGATACCATTGAAAAGGGATCCGTTTGAAGATTTCATTGCCACTCTTCGGACGAACGGGGAAATAAAAACGATGATGGGCAACACAATCAGAAAACTCCCCGTGTCTCTACCGGAGATTAAAAAGGATGAATTTCAACAATTTCTACACATATATAGGATTACACCCAACCCGAACACACCTTGTGCGAAAAGTGAGATCCGTTTTTGACTAGCTCTTACCCAAACAGTCAAGACGACTAGTGACCACTTGTGTACCCAGTGAATGTTTCATATCAGGTGAAAGAGTGTTTTTCAAAAGTTATAAAAACAACACATTATTCTGGGAGGTGAGTACAATTACTAAGAGAGCCGGTGACATGATATATATCATTCGAGGATCAACATATATACCCACAAGCGTCACTAAAACAAACTAAGAAGATGTCGATCAATTGAAACTAGTGACAGTTCACCATTGGGAGATGAGCTGATAGACACTGCCTTCGAAACTTTTGATCTTGAACTTCCTCAACCAACAACTGAACTACGGCGGTCGTTCCATAAGAGAAAGTTTATTGGGCCATTGATGGTAAACCCTAAAAGGAAGAGGTACTGACATCTTTTGAAAAGGGGGTGTTGGAGATGCCCCTCGTTGGGATTAATGGACTATCTCATGACGTCACTTCCTCTGGTGACGTCACTTCCGGAAACGAGACCGGTGCCCGGCAGTCAGATTGGCACGCGGCCAAGGAGGTCGGGTGCACACGCTCCACCGTTGAGGAATTGTATTGCTCAACTTGCTTTGCCTGTAATATATGTGAATACATGTGTCATTCCTAAAAATCCTGTGTTCTTTCGTTCTTATTACCATTTAACCCCATAACGTAAATGTTTATTTATTTGTTTATGTGTGTGTGTGTTCATATATACCAATAAAACTTTTGAACGGATGCACCGAATTGAAAAATTCTTTTTTTTCCTGAAAGGTGCGAGTCCTTAGATTGTCCTTATCTATATATGATTCATAACGAACCATGCCGAGTTACACAAAAAGCCCGAAATGAGAGTTTTTGAGCCATTTTGTAAATTTGTCGAAAAAGTTATCTGTCCATATAAACTGAATTTAGTACTGTCTGTATACAGTCGCGATAACATCTTTTGGCATATGGACAGGACTTGTGGCGCAATGGATAATGCGTCTGATCAGAAGATTCCAGGTTCGAATCCTGTCAAGTTCGTAATAATTTTAACAATCATTTTATCCAACGTTTACTCATTATCTTTAACCTTATTTAGGGTATTTTTGTTTTTTCAGTGATTTTGTTTTGTGCATATTGGAATTTCCCATACTCAGAGTTCACAAAGTAAGCGTTGATGATAAGATGATGTTGAGTGTACTTGATGTTGAGTGTACTCGATTTTGTGTTTGACTCGGCATTGTATGTGCCGACGCGGTGTAGCTGCTAGTAAATAATATAGCTAATGGCACTTAAGTTATCTATTTTTTTATAAATAATTTTACCAAGAATTCTTCAGAGGTTTTGGTTTCGATTATACTGAAGGAACTCAAGTTACATATATATATATATATATATTCTACATAAGTTTTGTTTCAGTATCGATTTAAGCTGATGCACCCAAGTCATATCGATATATATATATATATATATATATTTTGTTTAAATCACAACTTTATAATATATAAGAATCAATAAAAAAAATTGACTATAATAATATATACGAAATCTGCATGAATTAAAATATATTTAAGCATATTTTACAACCGGGCTACGTCAGGCATCCCTGTTAGTTTAGATAAATATTTTTGCAATTTAAACAAAAAAGCTACAATAATATCAGGGCCTCTCCATTTACGCTGAACATCCACAGAATGCCAACATCAATATATTACATATGAAAGGGTCCGCTGTTGAATTTCCGCAGATCTCATGAGTACAATGTGAATGAAATATGTACAATGAAAAAATAAGTGTTAATATAAGAGCCCTCCCCTTCGACTAAAACATGTGGCAGATAAGTAATTTTGTCAGTTGAAAAAAAATTGATGAAGAAGCACAAAAGCTTACTTTCTGACATTGCTTTTGAAATTACGAAAGTGGGCTTGCATCTCTCATAAAACAGCAAATCTGTCACCTAATTGGGATCAGGAATGGAAATTATCAAACGAAATTGGAATTTAAAAAGAACGGGTGGAGATGGGGGTGAGACAAAAATAAAAGGAGGGGCCGTATGACATGCATACACTCGCTAAGTTTTAAAAAAGGGGGGAGAGGAAGATAAAGAAAGAAACTAACCCATTCTAGTCTTAAATGGGTAAAAAAAAAAAAAGAAGGCCGTATTCATTTCAGCTGCCCAATATTTTTTGTTTAAGATATGAACAAACCACCCTAACCATTCCAAATTATAGAGTTCTTTTTTCTGATTACTTCTATTATATCTGCATGACGTCACAAAAGTTTTATTTCATTTATAGAAGTTGAGTGTTTATATATTCACTCAGATTCATTAATCAAAAGAAAAAATTAATATCCATTAAACTGTCAAGATTTAATCGAAAGAAATCTTTTTACTGCAAAAATATCACTTATCTAATTATTTGTATAAAGATTTTCGTAATAGTGATTAGCTTTATTGTACTCGTTTATTAGACTGAGACAAACTATTATTTTTTTTTATGGGAATCTCTCCAGACACGACATGAAACTATAGGATTATCGCAAAGACAAGAGATACGAGGTACCTTTAATAAGTTTCCATACTTTTTGTACAGGCATCGAAAATTGTGGGAGACTCTTTAAAATTCAGTATGTTATTGCTATACATCTGATGAGATGACTGACCAATTTTTATGATTTCAGGTGAAAATGACCAGCTACAGCAAGAATTGGAATACACCCTACTAAAGCCTGCTTGTCACATCTGGTGAATTTCAAAAATGCAATCTGGACGTTAGGACACATTAGAAGAACGATATGCAATGAAATTCTGTTTTAAACTTGAAAAACCTGACACAGAAACTTATGGAATGATTCAGACTGTTTTGGGATCATTTTGTATGAATCTGGCATCAGTTTTTGAGTGACATAAAAGATTCAAGGAAGGCAGTGAGTCTGTGAAGGATGATGAGAGGTGTAGGAAAAGGTAGTCAGAACATCAGAGTTGATTGGCCAAATAAAGAATTTCATGGATAAGGACCGTCGTGTGTCTATACAGACAGTAAATGCACTGTTTGATGTCAGTGTGGGAACTGTACACACAATTATTCACAAGGAACTGAAGATGGGAAGGTTTGCGAAAGTAACTCCATCCATATCACAAACTATTTGACCAAGATGGGCATCAAAACAGTTCCTCACCCTCCCTATAGTTCAGACCTTGCTCCCTGTGACGTTTGTTTGATACCTAAGCTTAAGCAAAACCTTAGAGGATGTCATTGAGAAAATTGAGAAGATGAAAGAGGCTGTGAATAGGATCATTGACATGTTCACACAAGAGGATTCCATGTCCTCTTCCATAAGTTGTTGGAATGGTATAAGTGCATTGCAGTCTGAGGAGATTACTTCGGAGAGGACTAGAGTTTCATGTGTGTACTATCAATAAAAGTGTCCATACGAAAATGTCTGGAAACTTATTGAAGGTGCCTCGTAGCTATTGATCTTAGTCTTGAAAAGACTGAAGCTATAGGTAGGAAGAAAACAGTCAGCAGTCATAGAGTTCCGCAAATATGCAGTTTTTGAAAAGAAGCTATTAGAATAGGAAGCTGTACTACAATGAGGTATAAAAATACCAAATCGATGGAGACTATTAGACTAACAAGTCAAACTTAAACTGATCTAAGCAACATCAGAAATAGAGTGGTATCATCCACGTAAATGTTAGTCTTCTGAAAAATATTCTCTGGAAGCTCAATAATATAGAGAACAAACAGTTTGGCCTTGAATAGAGCCATAAGAAACACTAGCATTGATAGGAAAAGAGAATGAAGAGACATCAACCACTTGTTACTCAAAAGCTTTGATCAGTAATCAATGCCCCCGAACCACACACTAACCAATCAGCTTGCAGGGCGCATTGATTCAATCTGTCCCTTAAGAAACCTCTTTAGCTCCTTTGGGAATCATGGCCGGTCAGGAGAGAAAATTCGGCAAGCACAGACGAAAGACGTCTCACCTTTCTCTCTTTCTCCTGTTGCTGTCTATAAGATGCTGAAGATAATTGCTGGCCAACCTTCGACATCCCAAAGGATCCTCAACTTTTCCTTTTCCTCACTTGGACATGCTAATTTTCTGCTGTCGAAATCAACCTTTTTGTTGTTTTGTTAACAGGAGTTTTTATTTTATTTTGTGCTACGTTTTTGTACTAATATTTTCATAGAAGTGCAGTATGGCATTTCTAAAATTTTCTTGGAATATTCATCAGCTAGTGGAAACACATATAAGCTTGTGCACCATAATTCTCACTCAATTAATGTGACTCCAATCAAGAGAGACCAATGTCCTTTTCTTGTTTGGATTGCCTTCCATTCCATTCCTTGACCTCTGGTGAGTACAGGAGTATTTTTCCAGAAGGTTCGTTGTGTTGAGATATATGTCCCATCAACACAAAAAAAAAAAAAGAAATTGTATTAAACAACTGCAAATATGCATGTAATACAAGTATGCAACATTTTATCTGGCCAAAATATACTGTAGATGAGACGTAACATTTTGCATCAAGTTTTCTTAGATCCCAACAAGCATCAACAAACGACTTCACCCCTTTCTTTCTTCTGTTCCTGTCTATTAGACACTCCAGTGCAGACGATCTTCGCCCAAAGATAATTCAAAGGATCTTCAGCTTTTCCTTTTCCTTACTCGGACACTCCAATTTTCTGCTGTTGAAACCTTTTCGTTGTTTTCTTAAAAGAGTTACTTTTTTTCCTGCTACCTTTTCGTACTAATATTGTTAAAGAGATGCAATCTGGTATTTCTAGAACATTTCTTGAAATATTCTGCTGTTAGTGACAAAACAATTGCTTTCCCCAAAACTTCAACCTTCCCTCAACAATAATGTATATTAATCACACAAAAATATATGCAAAAATATTTATTGATATTGGAACCGAGTTATCCTTTTCACCTATTCTAATTAAAATTTTGCAATTTATTCACAAATTCACTCATATCTTACCATGTTTCTGTCTATAACTCTCACTCTCTACACTGTGTTATTTAATGCCTCCCCACTCTTACTTCCATCTCTCTCTGTTTATTAACAGTCAAAAGTAATAAAACTATTGAAGAAAAAATTGGAATAGTCCATTATAGACAATAGGAAATATCATCACAAGTATTAATACTATTTACCCAATAATTTGAAAACGTAAAGATGAGAGAGAAAAGAAAGAAATTAACTTCAGATTTTTATTTTAATTTGAATGACTTTGCAAACTCACTTTATCACAATTTAAATAATCTAATTTAAATGACTTAAATACATTGTAAAGCACGCTAAACTATTAACCAATAACATGGCACAATAATAAATGAAAAATGGCTAGTCAGAATCAAAGTTATATTTGTCAGCTTATATGCAATTTGGGTATGACTTTGAAAATCCGAAAAGATAATTTTATATGTTAGAAAATTTATATAAAATAATGTGAATAATAGCAGAACTTCTTGTTAATATTACCAGTTATAATGTTTCATTGTACTATAAAGATGTATGTATGCAAAGATGTTTTGTAAATGTATAATTTGGTTTCCAGTCTGCAACAATACTGTTAAGATTTAAGCAAGCCGACGGGTGAATCAAAGGTTGTACCTGCCTGATCTTCATTACGAAACAAACATCTTTTTATTTAATCACTATCCAAAAAGTTGACCTTTGTCTAGGTCAAAGATTAGAAGGAATTTGACCAATCTGCAGGCAAACCTTAGCATTTCGCCTCAAGAACTAGATTACTTAATTTATAAAAAGTTTCGTCAATATATATATATATATATATATATATATATATATAGCATAAAAGAAATCAGCTAAAAAATAATATTATCTTCAATGAAGCAAACTTATCAAAAGGGAAAAAGCTCTACCCGATTAAGAGGAGCAATTCATAAATCAAATTAAAAAGGTAGGGAAAAAAGTTACACAAAACTTTAGAAAATCATCAGGTCAATAAGAATGAAAATGAGAGGAAACTGGAAAATAACCTTTTTAGGTCATGGCATTTCAAAGCTAAAAGCGTCTCGTCATTAGAACAGTAATATGGATGGAACGACGGTAGTCTGATAGAAATCGGTTTGAAAATAAACTCCAATGCAAGAAATCTTGAGTAAGGTAGATATTTACTTGTTGTCCACCTCAGCAAGACGTGACACAAGGTCAGAAAGTGGGGTTGTCCAGCCAGCACACCTAAAGGAGGGGCACTATTGCTTAGCAAAAATTGCCTGGCCATCCCCATTGGTATTCCTTGATAGGTGCACTTTAGGCAACAAGCAATAAACTTGCCCCATTCAAACCCCAGGTGGCAAGGCCTGGGAGGGTGGATCTCTTAGGTAATACCCAGGTGGCATACCTCAGTGATAAGAATAGTTCCTGACCCCGCATCCGTCTGGCTGATTGTCAAGAATGGATTCTTAACGGGTACTTTCTACCCAGTCTCCAAGCAGCCGAAGCAGCAAGGAAACTCAGTATCCAACACTAAGAATAATGGGGGAGTAATCTGGAGTAAATCCTCCGTAGAATTTCAAAAGTCAGCAAATAATCAGGAAAAGCTTCGAGAATGAACTGGCTTTACTTTATTTATTGGAAATTGTAACCATTTATATATTTTTCATTCATTTTTTTTTTCTTACCATTAAAAATAATTATCAGCGACATATTTTCTTTCCAATAAATTAAAACGAATATTTCAAACGTTTTGTTTGATTTGTTTATTACTACAATTTACATCGTTTGAGAATAAATACATCACTTTATTTATTTATTTGCGGACTATTATCCTCATCTTTACAGTTGTTGTTTCACGACGTTTCGGCCAACTATTGCTCTGGCCTTCATTGTGAAACACGAACTATAAAGATGAGGATAATAGTCCGCAAATAAATAAATAAAAATGTAAAAAAAATCACTCATCTCAAAGAATCCCAATAATTAAATAATAAATATTTTCTTCTCCCTTACCACGAAAAATTGTCAGCTAAATATTGTTTGAATAAATAATTTTCCAGTGTTTCGGCGATCGCAGCTTTAAAATAAAAAAAAGTGGAAAAGAATAACATAGTATGACTATTAAAATTGCCTCAGCATCTTATTATATAGATTTTGTATAACTTACATTGAGACGGTGAGTTAGAAAGAATTACACACTAAACGTTACTAATGGCTTATTAAGGTAACGATACACATTCATTCACTCTGCATGTTTGGACAGACAGAATATCCAATCAGTAATCGTGACATGTATCTTAAACTTATCTGAAGGTCATATTAAAATTAAAATAGACACTTATCTGAAAGGACACTAAAATCAAAATTGTCACTTATCTGTAGGGGACAATGAAATCAAAATGGTCACTTATCTGAAGGTGATACTAAAATCAATTTTAAAAAAAAAACTAAAATCAAACTGGTCATTTATCTGAAGGGGACATTAAAATCAAAATGGTAATTTATCTGAAAGGGACATTTAAATCAAAATGGTCACTTATCTTAATAGGGACAATAAAATCAGAATGACCACTTATTTGAAGGGGACAGTAAAATCAAAATGGCCATTTATCTGAAGAGGATATTAAAATCAAAATAGCCACTTATTTCATGGGGAATATAAAAACGAAATAGCTACTTATCTTAAAGCATCAATGGAATTAAATTGATCATTTATCTGAAGGCGACAGAAAAATCAAAATGGTCATTGTCTAAAGGTGAAAATGAAATCAAAATGGACACTTCTTTGAAGGCGACACTGGAATCTGACTTACCTGAAAAGACAAGAATACAGAAAGAAATCTTTAAACATCAGAATTACTACATTATATCAACACATAGAGAAAAATAAAATTACAAAAAAGATATGTGGTAGATTAGAAATTGTGTGAGACTAATATGCATAGGAAAGTTACTTTTCTTTCTTAATTTGGTGTCATCTTTCTACTTCCTTTCTCTGCACTTACTTTATGGCAGTGGGGCGTTCGATTTTGTGGAATGAGTGCCAAAAAGCAAATGGCTTGTATAGCTACTTCTTTATTTCAAAAAGCAAGTCAGTTTTCACAGAACCGTGTTAATTCAATGTGGTACTTATGCACTTTTGTTACCGTCCTGAAATAATAACATTTTTATTTAAAAAGCCATTTTTAACAAGGGGAGGGTGTTTTATATTTATATATTTATGAAACAAAAAAATCAAAACTCCACATTATATATATTATTTAAATTTCATTCAGAAAAATATATTTATTCAAAATGGAAATTTATTGTTTGGACAAAGAATACAATTCAGTTTTTTTCTTAACTCATGCTTACTATACTGTACTTTGGGGTAATTGCATGCCAAATCCGGGGTTAATTGCACCAATTAAAAAAAAATGCTCTTTATATGTGTGGTTGCCAAGAGCACTTTTAGCTAGTTGGACTTGGCACAATTAACCCAACGTACGTTATATAAATAAATGCTCTATCACTACTCTATGAAGTATATTGAGCTATTCTCTTTTTGGTTTGGGATTATCTGTTATAATATCACCTCCTAAAAATATACCATAGGATTCATTAATCTGTGTTCCTATTCGCCTCAGAATTCCAAAGAATATATATATATATATATATATATATATATATATATATATGAGAAAGGAGAGGGGGAGAGAGGGGCTGAAATTTCGTTTTTTTATAAATACAGAAGCAAAACAAAACCAAGAAAATCTCTTGTATTCAGATGAGGTATTCTGAGTTGGGTTTATTTTGCATCAGATACCAAAGAATAATCTAGAACATTATTTTTTTTTTATATCATGTCTTTCTTTTTTATTTCGTTCACAAACAAATCTTTACTCGGACAGAAGAATGGATTTCACAGTAGACAAAAAAATAACAATCACAGTGTGTTTCGAAGCATCATTGACATTATAAGAAAGAGAAAACTCTCCACTTATCACAAGAATTGTATATTAACTCTTTCATATTTCTTTTTTTTATTATTCTTTTCGATATGAAAATATGAGAAAGAGAACAAAAACATATTCGCAATAGGGTTTTCTACTTCATTGCCCTCTCTGTTCATTGCTAAGCCACTTTAAAAGTTTGCTATTTTTACTTAGCTCTTGTGTGTGTGGATGGGGGGGGGGAGATACACTAATCATAAAACGCCATCAAAAAGTCAGATTTTTGTCTAGTTTTCTCACTGAGTTATTGGAGATTTTTTTCTCAAATACATAATTAGTATTCTTAATTGTATTACATACAGTATGCCAATAGCTTTTCATGGTCACAATGGTACAATTTGAACAAATAGTATTGAACACATAAGTATGTATTATAAGTAGTATTAGTAGCAATAGCAGTTATATACCGTTTTATCTGTTTATGTACACGTGTTTCGATTACCGAATCGAAGCATGTGTAACTAAGCAGATAAAACGGTAATAAATATATATATTTGCTCTAGAATAGGATTCAGCACTCTTTTCTGGTTTTTACTAATTACCATTTATTGCTAAATACATACATACGTGTATATATATATATATATATATATATATATATATAAATAAAATAAATCACTTTTTTGTTATCAAGTAAGATCTTTGACTTACTTGTTTCATCAAATACTTTTGCATGCAAAATCCGATCCCGCATGTTGCTAATTCCTACCCTCTGATGAGATGGAAAGTATTTCTTCGAAACTCCGCGGATTAAGGACTATCCACTTATCTAGTGTTTCCGTTTCAGATTAAATATATATAATTAACATTATTAAATTTATTAATATTTTTTAACATTTTATTAACTCTTTGTTTATATATATATATATATATATATATATATATATATATATATATAAGTAGATTGTAGTTTGCTTGAAGCATTGTTGTTGTTGAAGAAAATTATAAGGTAAAATTAAAAGCCAAGAACAATGCGAGATTTTTTTTTTATAGAGTAAAATTAAATGAAAACAAAAGAAATAAATTTCTTTTTTTTGTTGTTTGTTTTTTCTTTTTCACACAAATTTTAACTCTAAACAACAGTAATTTTTTTTCTGTTGTATTCAATGGTGTTATTAATCTCAATATATTTCAGACTTATTAGTCATTTTCAAGAGAAGACAGCGGAAGAGTGTTCAAAATTGGAAAAGCAGCCGCAGAGTTTGCCACGTGATACCGCGAAATATAGAACAAAAAATGACGTTAGGAGAACGTTAAAATAAATCAGTTGATGTTTGAAATACTTGTTGTGTTTGTGAATCAAGGGAGATGACTATTCGAGCAAGGGTTTTTTTTGTTTTTTTATTATTATTTTAATTATTGTTTTTCTTATGTTTTAAACTTATATTATAAAAGTGGAGCTCAATTCCAGTCTATTGTTTAGTGTGGGAGTATTTTTTTAACTAATTAAAGATTCGAGGATACGAAGTTGACCTACGTTTCTTGAAGAAGCAAGAATGTTGATGTGAAAATCTGGTTCTGAATTAATGCAAGTGCGAATATGTTTATAGAACGACGAAGCAGTAGTGTTTAAGTGCTCTTTAATGCGGTGATGAAGCAATCTGGTAGTGCTTCCGATGTAAGATGCACTGCATTTAGCGCATTGTAGGTCGTAAACAACGTGGTTCTTAAAGCATAAACCTGTGTGTGATATTGGGCAATTAGAGAGTGAACAAGGGGAAGGTGTATGCGATGGATGTTTTCGGTTGAGCTGTTGTCTTAAAGTAGATCCAGTGTGGATGAGTTGAATATTGAGTCCCTCGCTGTGGATGGCTTTTCGGATTGAAGATGAGATTTTGTCACTGAGGAAGGGTAGTTTTAGAAAACAATTGTTAGATAAGGGTCGGGTGTTGCGTTTTTTCTTTTTAAGTGAGGATAGGATCGTATTAGGGTAGCCGTTTAGTGAGAGGGTCTGTAGGAAATTGTTAGTGCGTGTATGTTTGTCAGAGATGTTAGTGCATTTGTCTTGTATGCGTGAGATTTTGGCATGTACGTAGTTTAGTTTGTCCTTGAGAGGTAGTGCAGATTTGAAATGTATGAAGAGGCGTTTACTGGCGGGTTTTCTGTAGAATTCAGTGCATATGGCACCATTTTTTTTTATTTGTATTTTAAAATCAAGTAGAGAAAGAGATTCAGAAGAGTCTGGGTGTTCTATAGTAAATTTTAAGTTTGGGTCGGCGTTATTGAATTTGTGGAAAATGTTAATAGCTTCTTCCCGGGAGTATGTGATAATTAAAATGTCATCGATATATCTAGTAAAAAGGAGATAAGAGTAGCAGGTACTAAGGGTGTGTCTTTCGAGTTTGTCCATATAAGCAATGGCAAGAATACCTGATAGACTGGAGCCCATGGGTAGCCCAGATACTTGTTTGAACGTGTTTTGTAGGAAAGTAAAGTAAGTGTTGTCTACTATAATTCGGAGGAGTTGTAAGAGATCTCCTGGAGTAATTCCGAAGCATTGTGGGTTTTTAGATGCTATAATGTCTGCCATGAGATTGATGGCTGGATGTGCAGGAATGGAGGTGTATAAAGAAACGACGTCTAGGCTAAATGGGTATCTGTATAGTTTGAGTAGATGGTGTGGTAGATCGTTGAGTCTGTTAATTACTTGATTGGAACTACTAACATGGGCTGGGAAGGTAGAGAGTAGAGGTTTAAGTAGGTGGGATATTAACCAAGAGATTTTATATATATATATATGAGACTGGTTTAAATACTTATTAACATTATTGCTATAAATATTGTTATTATTATTAATAATAATATTAATGTTATTATTAGTAATATTGTTGTTATTAATATAAGCATCACCATTGTTATTATTACTTTACTGTAATTATTTACTATTATTTCTGTTCAACTATTATTATTATTATTATAACTATCAATAATAATATTATTTTTACCGTTTAACACATTAGTTTCTGTTTTTAAAAATTTATTACACATTACTGAATTAATTGAAATACATATTTATTACTGGTTGAAATGAACGCTAATGCATTACAAATTTTAAAAGATAAAAAAATTAATTTTTCTTCCACAAACGGTAAAAATAATTCACGTGAACTCTTTCCAATATTGTTGAAAGGAAGGAACGTAGTCAAAATAAAATTTCCAGTTTTTTTTTCAACGTCTTTCATTTTTACTTCCCTACTTTTTGTGATCAAGAGCAAATTACCGCTTGAAATATAAAAAAAAATTAAATATTGAGTATAAAAAAGCAACAACAACATCGTTTTTTGCTTCATAAACCCTAATAACCTTAAAATTACTATTCTAGAAGCATACATGGATATAATAACATGTTCTATTATTGTTGCTAAGCGGCGACATGGAAAAATGGTTTTAGCGATGATAGATAAATGGTTTCGATTATTAGTAATTATCGAGAGTATTTGGAGACAAAACTCCCAGACTTATAGACTAAAGTTCTGTAAATTTTAAAGAAAATCTGTTCAGCCGTTTTGGAGTCTATAAGTTCGCTCCTTATATATATATATATATATATATATATATATACACTCTTTCCATTTTCACTCTTATTTAATTCACTTCATCAACTCCATGAATTCCACGTGAAGATGATTCACAGTCGAATCGAAAGTGCTTTTGATATCTAGGGATCTTTCATTAATATTTTGCATTTTGATATAAAAAAGATCATAGGGGGGAAGAAAAAAATAAAAAGAATCATAAAGCAAAGCATCTCCGTTGTATTTAATGTCTGCTTCAATGAAAAAATACTGCCTAAATATCCTAATGTGTGTGCGAAAAGAAAATTATGACAAACAATATTGAAGAAATGCAATAAAGCTGTGATTAACATGTGTGAGCTATGGCGTTTTGTTCAGATCCGAACTATGACTTTATTGACGCCTTTTTGTCGCCAATGCAAATAACCAATCTAACTGAAATCGATCATGCCTTCAACGATTCCTTTTTTTTTTTTGTGCTTATAACAAGCTAATTTCATTCAGTCTCCGCTTACGTGGGTTTGTGACAGTCAAACCCCATCTGATTTTATTAGAAACCAATTTGTGTCACGGTTTGTACACTATTGTGATTTCTGACAATCGGTCTCCAGTGCAGTGATTTTGTTATGAAGAGGTTCAAGTTCCTGCAAGCCCTTGTTTGATTTGGCGATAATAATAACCATTACTATATATATATATATATATATATATATGTATATATATATACTAGCAGGGCGTCTGGCATTGGCCGGTCGTAAAATACACTTAAATGATATTTTGATTAATGTAAATTTCTTATTTATTATTATATTATATTTGACCCAATATATAGTAATGATTTAAAACGTTTAAAAATAAATGACTCGTGTGTCGTCACCAAGAATCGAAACCTAAACGTTTAGCTTATGATTTATTTTTTCTTCTGTGGTTAATGACTGAGCTATAAAGACAGGTTTGCTGCAAGGCTAAAAATTAAAACATGAACCAATAGCTACTATATTATGCTTTACGAAGGTAGACAGGGCTGTATATGTATAATGTGTACATTAGTTCCTGATGTTGACTGGTGGCGGTATGAGGACTTTAGACTTAGAGGGAAAAGTAGTACTACTTCCTCTAAAGATGTTGGCGATCATGATGATGTTTCTCCTAGGATGTAATGTAGGATTTTGTTATAAAGAATAACTGTGTATAAAACGGCATTTTAAACTTACATAAAATAGTAGATAATAGTTTAGACATAATAAATATGTATGTGGCATTTGTTGTTGCAAACCTACAGTAATTTGGTCTAGAGGGGAATTTCTGCAATCAAAATATTATATATATGGAGATACTGAAATCAAATGCGTCTAAGGTCCATAAAAATTCTAACATTTTATAAAACTGAAGAGTTTAAATAATTAAAATATAGTTATATATATATATAAACCCATTTATTAAGTTACATTGAAATTGTAAAGAAAAAAATGGACATAAAAGCAATATTATTATGTTTTAAAAAATCAATGTTTTAGTAATTTATAGTATAATTAGTTAAATTACAACAAAAAACAGAATTCTAAAAAATAATTAATTCTTACAAGATGTAGATAGAATAAAACTCCAATATTCCGCGATATGAAGTTTTAAAAATAGATTTTTGAGTAAGGTTTTCCAATTTTTACAAAAATATTTTCATATAATATAAAAAATGACTATTGATAATTATAAAAAAGCAAATTTACCTACAACTTAAAAATATTTTAATTTTTAAAAGAGCTTATTTCTAGGGGGGGGGGAGAAAACTTGACTTTAGTACATTTTTTTTTTTTTAAATGTATGGAAGTCTCTAATTAACAAAATTAACATAATCAATAGCAAAAAAGGCCGCTTCCCTGGTTCAATTAAAGTGTCTAGATATACCAAATATTCTAACTTCTTACGATTTTCCTGAAAATTAATGATATGTTTGATTTATGGAAGCATAAAACACATCCATGTTTGTCTATGAAAATAAAATGGAAAATAACTCTAAGTAAGAAATTAGCTTGAAGGGGAAATAACTCTCACAGCTTAAATAAACTTTTTTCTGTTTCTTAAAGCAACTGGTGTCGGCTAATAAAAACTGAATTGAATGTTAATTAAATTAAAAATAAATCAATCAACTTTAAATAATATTTCTAAATAAAACAGTCAAATCAATTTTATTTCAGCAAACAGTTAATAACATGGAGCTAATTATTAAAATAGATTTTTATCAACGTAATATGCAAATGCAGTTACTTCTTCAACGCAAATTTGCTTTTCATAAATAGTATGTGAAGAAATCATGCTGAAATGAAAGTGTGTAAATGTCTCTTTTTTGTATAAAAATTAACTTATGAAACAGCTTACCTTTTGTACATATAAATCAAATTATGGACAAACAGACAGACAGGAATACAACTTTATTATAATAAGATGTCACATGACAGTAGCATTACACTATTAATAAAATGTCTTCTCTTATCATTTTAAAAGATGTCATAACATTTGTTAACTTAGTAAAGATGCTAGTTTCAATAAGTAAAAAATAAAAACGAGTAATGACGGTTTCAGTTACAGATAGATCTTTTTTGTGCTTATTTAAACAGAGACATACTTGAGCTAATTATGAAACAACCCACACATTCAACGGTGAAGCCATTTCCCGAATCCAAAATTTATACAAATTTCAATTACTGATATAATTACTACTCAACAGGTTCCCAGCTGATGATAAAATGGCTTCAATCGAGGAAGGGCACCTGTCAATTGTCATTGCAATTAACAACTTGATACATGAGCAACCAGAAAACCATAAAATAAAATCAGTTTCCGTCTTTGGAATTTTTAAAGATTCCAAAGTATATTTAATTTAACAACTTGCAAGCAAATAGATTGAAGATACGCCATTTAAAGTTGCAAGAAATAAAACATCTGTTTCTTTTTTCACTCTGATAAAATAGATTAACTTATTAAAATTAACTTTTCTTCTTACCACAAGTGCAAAGAACATTATTTTCTCGCTCCATCCGAAAGCAGATAGAATTTTCATGAACAGAGTTTCTTTCCCGGGACTTCCCTTATGTGGGACACGTGAGGATTACAACATGGTTATCTTAAAATCCAGGCCTCTTCTGATTTTGTGAGACAATGAATTCGCCTTGAAAGGCAGCCTACATGATGAAGGTTTACAATGACGCAAGGGTATTGCCCTTCTCCTGTCGTGGTAGGGAAATTTCATGATCTTGAAGGTTATGTGTTAATCAAACCACTGCAGGTTCAACCAAGCTGTGCAGGTTATAATGTAGAGATCAGACACAAATGTAGTATCTGGATAGAGCTAAGAACTCGTTCTTGTTGGATACTGATTGGCCAATGTTGAAAGGTATGCTGGTCGATGATTATGATTATTCAAGCCTAAAAGTTTTGGCCGCTAGAATATGTTTTAGAATAATAAAAATATTTAGAATGAATATTTATATACATTAATTTAGGAATGTTAACTTAAAAATAATGACATGTAAAAATATCAGGTGATGATCTTAGTGACGTATATTAATGATGTCATTTAAAGTGGGAGACGGTCTTTTTGAAATATGTGGAAATTAGTTCCAGAAAACAGCCAGTCGGAGTCAAAAGAGGGAGAGAGATGATTGATTTATCATGATGGCTCTAAGTAGAGGATGTCAGAAATAACGAAAGTCAGAATGTAAACAGCATGCAACCAAGAGGGGAAAAAACACTCTGAAATAAAAAGTTGCCAAAAATAAAACTTGAGACTCTGTCCGTCTTGGAGAGAATTTTCATTGCAGCATTTCAGTCAAAACAAGATCCAAGATGGACCAAACATGTTTCCTAACTGGCCAAATGAATATGTGTTTGCTCTTTGACTTCAAGGCTAACTGACAAACTGAAAAGGCAGTTTTTCAGGGCAGTGGTAGAGTCTGTCCTTGTTTACGGTGCTACAATCTAGACACTCATCAAAAGATCAGAAAGAAAACTAAACAACACATACATCTGTATGCTATGAACAGTATTAAATATATCTTGGCAAAATCATCCCACAAAGTAGCAACTTTATGGAAACCTTCCTGTCATATCTAATACCATCAGGGAGAGACGCCTACAATTTGCCGGTCACTGTCTGAGGAGCAAGCATGAATTGGTGAGTGATGTATTGATATGAACTCCACGACACGGACATGTAAGCAAATAGCACATGACGCCAACTGTGAACCTGAAGATTTGAGGCAGCTGATGGAAGACAGGAAACTCTGGAGAGGAAGAATCACATTGGTCCGGGCAAGGAGATTGTCCTGATGATGATGATGATGATGATGATCTTTGTGCTGATATATTTATGTATATTCTTGTCCAGTCATAAACTGTATTTAAATGTACATACACACACGACAAACTCTAGATAGACGATCACATGTATATACACTCACATACAATCACATCACTAGACAAAAATAGAAACTAAATGTATACAACTTCACTGCATGACATTCCCTCAAGATTGTTGCACTAAGGATTACAACATCCATCTTCAAATCCAGGCTTCTTCCTATTTTTAGAGAATTAATACACCCTGAGTGGAAGTTTCCATGATCAGAGTTTAAAATGAAACAAGGGTAGTGTCCTTCACATATATTGCTACGTTGTCACGGTAGGGTGATTTCATGACTTTTAAGGTTATGTGATGCTCATACTCTCGCAGGTTCAACCAAACAATGCCAGTTGTAGGGTAGAGATCAAACACAAAGTATTATCTAAGTTAACAAACCCTTCCTGTAAAATATACATATATATATATATATATATATATATATATATATATATATATATATATATATAACCTTATAGAAAAACAAACTAGACAATTGAATAAATAAACAAAGATGGAATACTGTTGCCATATTTGGGCAGGAGCTGCTAAAAACAGCCTATCCTGCCTTGACAGAGTACAAAATAGACTTCGTGGCTTAGTGGGGGATTCCCTTTTCTCTACCCTGCAACCTCTCTCCCACAGAAGAGACGTTGCGAGCCTATCCTTGTTTTATCGTTATTTCAATGGCAAGTGCTCGTCTGAACTCCAATCTCTGGTCCCCCCTCGCCAATCTTTCACGAAAAACACCCGTCTAGCTGAATCCACTGTGAAAAATTTCCCCCACTCTATATCTGTGCCTAAATCAAAACGCGGATTCCATGAACAAAGCTTCTTTCTTAGAACTGCACGCCTGTGGAACTTATTAATCAATATCCTCAAGAATGGAACGAAGTAAGGTATCGAAAATGCATTTGAAAAACTTCGTTCTGGACTGGAGTTTCTGATGAGCTGTTCCACTTAAGTTAACAAATTTACCGAACTTCCATTATTATCGATTACTATATTGTCCTTTTGACTACACTCTTTAACCCTTATCCTTGAGTGGCCTATCGGCCTTTATAAGTGGTGACGCCTATGTAAAAAAAATAAAAATAAATAAATTATAGTACAAAAAGTATTGGTTTCATATTTTTTCTTATATATTAGATATGATGATAGTTATGGAATTAATAATGGATTGTAATGAGAAAAGGAAACTGAAAATTTTTTATGTTCATAATTGTTTCTTCTTTTCAAAGACTTTCTCAAGGTAATCTAAGAAAGTTTTAAAGAATAAAAACGAAATATTGATGAACATACAAAGGATTTTTGGTGTCGTTTTTTTTTTTTTTCGTTTTTATATATTAGATTATGTCATCCTTGTTAACTAAGTAAATAAAAATAATAAAAAGTGAAAATCAGCTTCTTTTAGAAGCTACTCGACCAACAGCTTTCATTTTTACCAGAACGACCATCGTCACTGCAACATAAGAGGACTGACCATGCACACGCGTATTTGGAAAAGCTTGCCAAGAGCCAGAAAAGCTTGGTTCATGACTGATGAGTATAGTTGGGTGACAAAGCTCAATAATGAGAATAAAGAAGAATAAAATGAAGATGATTTAAAGCAGCACAGGCAAAAGGTGGACAAGTGTTATTTCAGTTTGATAAACTAGTTGCCCTACTAAGGTTTTAAAGTCTAGTCTACTCTATTATTCCACCCTTCGGGACAAGATCAAAGTGTAGTATCTGTTCCGGCAGATACTGCACTTAAGATAATTTGTACCAGTCAATGGAGGGGAAACCCTCTATACTGGGACAATTATTATTTTTGGTAACCAGAGTGACCCCTTTTAGGGGAGCTGGTTTTTACCTCACATTAAAAACGGCCTTGTGCCTAATTTGCTCAGTGGGGGAGCAAATAAATACCATCTGTTCCGGCAGATGCTGCAAGCTATGACTAGCTATGACTAGCAAAGACCAGATGTGGGGGCAACCCCACATGCCTGACCATTAACCAGCTCCCATTTCCCACCTCTCGGGAGCTGGTCCCCTTTTTCCCTTCCCCCTCCCTTCACTCCTCACATTAAAAATCGGCCTTGTGCCTAATTTGCTCGGTGGGGGAGCAAATAAATACCATCTGTTCCGGCAGATGCTGCACTTAAGATAATTTGTACCAGTCAATGGAGGGGAAACCCTCTATACTGGGACAATTATTATTTTTGGTAACCAGAGTGCCCCCTTTTTGCCTACTTTTAGGGGAGCTGGTTTTTACCTCACATTAAAAACGGCCTTGTGCCTAATTTGCTCAGTGGGGGAGCAAATAAATACCATCTGTTCCGGCAGATACTGCAAGCAAAGACCATATGTGGGGGCGACCCCACATATAAGACCTTGGTCAATGTAGGGGCAACCCTTCATACCAATTGTCACTATCCAGCTCCCCTACTCCCCGGGGAGTTGGTCCCCATTTCCCCTTCACTCCTCACATTAAAAATCGGCCTTGTGCCTAATTTGCTCGGTGAGGGAGCAAATAAATACCATCTGTTCCGGCAGATGCTGCAAGCTATGACTAGCTATGACTAGCAAAACCAGATGTGGGGGCAACCCCACATGCCTGACCATTAACCAGCTCCCATTTCCCACCTCTCGGGAGCTGGTCCTCTTTTTCCCTTCCCCCTCCCTTCACTCCTCACATTAAAAATCGGCCTTGTGCCTAATTTGCTCGGTGGGGGAGCAAATAAACACCATCTGTTCCGGCAGATAAGATGCTGCAAGCTATGACTAGCTATGACTAGCAAACACCAGATGTGGGGGCAACCCCACATGTCTGACCTTTAACCAGCTCCCATTTCCCACCTCTCGGGAGCTGGTCCCCTTTTCCCCTTCCCCCTCCCTTCACTCCTCACATTAAAAATCGGCCTTGTGCCTAATTTGCTCGGTGGGGGAGCAAATAAATACCATCTGATCCGGCAGGTACTGCACTTAAGATAATTTGTACCAGTCAATGGAGGGGAAACCCTCTATACTGGGACAATTATTATTTTTGGTAACCAGAGTGCCCCCTTTTTGCCTACTTTTAGGGGAGCTGGTTTTTACCTCACATTAAAAACGGCCTTGTGCCTAATTTGCTCAGTGGGGGAGCAAATAAATACCATCTGTTCTGACAGATACTGCAAGCTATGACTAGCAAAGACCAGATGTGGGGGCAACCCCACATGCCTGACCTTTAACCAGCTCCCATTTCCCACCTCTCGGGAGCTGGTCCCCTTTTCCCCTTCCCCCTCCCTTCACTCCTCACATTAAAAATCGGCCTTGTGCCTAATTTGCTCGGTGGGGGAGCAAATAAACACCATCTGTTCCGGCAGATAAGATACTGCAAGCTATGACTAGCTATGACTAGCAAAGACCAGATGTGGGGGCAACCCCACATGCCTGACCTTTAACCAGCTCCCATTTCCCACCTCTCGGGAGCTGGTCCCCCTTTTTCCCTTCCCCTCCCTTCACTCCTCACATAAAAAATTGGCCTTGTGCCTAATTTGCTCGGTGGGGGAGCAAATAAATACCATCTGTTCCGGCAGATACTGCAAGCTATGACTAGCTATGACTAGCAAAGACCAGATGTGGGGGCAACCCCACATGCCTGACCATTAACCAGCTCCCATTTCCCACCTCTCGGGAGCTGGTCCCCTTTTCCCCTTCCCCCTCCCTTCACTCCTCACATTAAAAATCAGCCTTGTGCCTAATTTGCTCGGTGGGGGAGCAAATAAATACCATCTGTTCTTCAGATGCGGCACTTCTATTTCTTGTTCTCTTTCGGTGGAGGAGAAATCCTTCACGACTGAGATAATTTTTATTTTTGCACCTTTTCTCCACGTTAAAAAACGACCCTGGTGTCTAACTCTGTCCCGTGGGGAGGCATAGTAAATAGGTACTCTATTATTCCACCCTTAGTGGGGATAGATACATACTTCACCATTTTCCTTCTCCTCAATTAAATGCTTTACCAAGACTTAGAGCCTAGTTTATCTTAGAATTTTATTCATGCCAAAAAAGAAATAAATTCATGTTTTTTTTAATATATTAGAGAATAAGTCACAATTAAACTTGAACACAGCATGCCAGGTCACAACAATAAAAAAAAAAACATATGGCAGTATTACAAAGCTAAATATTAACCAAATTAAACATTGCTTAATATTAACCAAATTAAACATTGCTTAACTTCAAATAAGAACCAATATTTCAACATGAATTTACCATAATTGAATATACATTTTAGAAATAGATTTTAGCCATAACTAAACGTTTATCTTGGGAATAAATGATTAAAATATCATCAATCACTGCCAGATGTCAGCAATCAATGTTCACTCTAAATTTTCTCTTATGAAAATAATTAATCAAAATCCAAATTTCTCATTTCCTATGAGTGTTTATACAATCACTATTCATAAAATACAATAATTATCAAAATTGATATTCTTTGAAATGGAGTTATCTGCCTTGTAAAGTAAACTCTTCTTAAACACTGAGAGCGGCCATCTTTTTCTCATTTTCAACCAACCTGTCCGACTTTGAATTGATATTTGACAATGAATTCATTTACGTCAAAATTTTTTTTTAAAAGTGTCTCTTATAAACAATTTCTTCATCTACATGTTTCTGTTTCGTTGCATGTTGCCTATCATCTGCTTTTGTTATTTCAGTAATATTTTTTCTGACAAAAAAAAACAAAAACACATCTATATTCTGAGTGCACCAAGAAAAAAGACTTTTCGAAAAATATGTAAATCCATCTATGTGTATATTCACTTCTTTCAATACATTTTTAAATCTAGAAACACTTGTATATGCATAATATATAAAAATTATGAAATTCATATTCCAATGTGATTGATAACAAAAAAGGAAAAACAAAAATTATATATTCGCCAACGTTTCGTGCTTATTTTAAGATTTCATCTGGTGGAAAACTTGGAATAAAGACAAAACGTTTATGAATAAATAAGTTTTGCTTTTCATTTTTCCATACAAGCTATATATATATATATATATATATATATATATATATATGAAATACTTTCAGATTACAGATTGAATAATACAGTAAAATTAAAGTCCATCAATATTTATAAAATGATCACAGTCAAATAAAAAAGATTAATATCAGAGATAGAGCAATATTATAAATGAAAATTTAGAATTAAATTCAGTAAATTAAAAAAAAAAAAAATACGGCAAATTTATTATTCAACAAAAAATACAAAAATTTAAAGTTTTTTTCCTTAACCCATGGATTTTCAATAAATGGCTCATAGCATCAGAGGTAATGGTTTTAGCAAAATAATGTTCATAAAGTCATAAATTTTCTATTTAGCACATAGATTGAAAAACTAAAAAGCTTGCATGAAAAGCCTAGAAGACGCCAAGATTAAAAAAAGGATATTCCATAGTGTAGTTAGGTTCAATGAAGAAATATAAATGTACAATCGTAAAATCCATAATATACCTTTCTTTATTGCATTGGATTTTCTGATTGTTTGTGTGTGTGTGTGTGTGTGTGTGTGTGTGTGTGTGTGTGTGTGTGTTCTGACTACCACTTCTTGACAGAAGAAAGTCATTCTTTCATAAATATTGATGCATATGTAACCACTGTCTTCCATTCATACATACCTATGTTATTTCATTTGTCTTTTTCATAAATGATACTACTAGATCACTGATGGTTGAGAAAGCCAACCCTTGACAGACAGGTTCTGTTACAGACATGTGATATATACTGCCTCAGCAACTCACACCTCAAGATGGGAATATTTTACTTGTCTCACCTCAAAACTCAGTCATCACATGCTTCCATTCAATCACACGTATGCTAACGGACTGAAAACTATATTTGATATTCTCCTTCAACCGTTTCTAACGTGTTTCAGGTGTTTAAGATAATGTTGTAATTTCTCTTATGCAAACAATTAATGAAATACAAATTTCTATGAGGGTTTATATATATTCACCATTCCTGATATGGATTTATACACGCTTACCAATGTTTGCCACTATTGTCAAATGCTATTGTTGAATATATGTACCTTGTTTAGATCGTTAGAATTAATAGAATTAATGGACAAAAATTGGAGATTATGAAAATTAATGTATAAAATTTTGAGATTATTAAACTTTAAGGACAAAAATTTGAAATCATGAAAATTAATGGACAAAAATTTGAAATCATAAAAATTAATGCACCAAAGATTGTGGACAAATAAAAATAAACACTGTCTCTGATGATAAATATTGAATTATCGATAATTAAAAATTTTAAAAATTCACATTAAAATAATAAGGACGAATGTTTTAAAAAAATATTTGCATCTTAAACGTTGTTTCAAAGGCATTTTGATTGTTTATTTAAAATTTCAGATTTTTTAAAAGATGCTCCTAAGAGCTTTTACCAACTCACATTACCATGTACCTAAAAATGTTCATATAAATATATATTCTTCATCTTACATTGTGTAACAACACCTAACGACTATCTCAATAACATGAAACAATGGAAAAAAACAAACAATTTCTCTGATGATGAATATTTTACTACCCAAAATTAATGTAAATCAAATTTTAATGACTTTAATAAAATATTTTCATTACAAAACATGGCTTCAAAGCCATTTGGTCTGTTTATTCAAAATTTCTAATCGACATATACTTTTTCATCCTTAAGTCTATGAAAATCTGTTTATTCAGCTAAAAGAGAACTAGAGGAACAAAGATTTCAGTGGTTGATCAGAGAGAAAAGAAACTGATCTAAATTTTTAATTTTTTTCATTCTATTTCACTACAAAAAAAAGATTAATCCAAAGTTTTCATATTCTTCATTCCTTTTTAGTAATATGGAATCAGGTGTTAATTACGTTAAACAGCTTCATTGTTATTTATATTAAGAACATTTTGGTCTTCATCAAGTTTCAGTTACTCCACAAGAATTTCCAATGTAACATTATACAACTCATTTTGATTTGCTGTTCTGATTGATTTTCAATCACATTCCGACGATTGTAGACGCCAACGTTCTTGTCATTCGTCTCTAATAATTATCTTGCCTTGTTTTCTCTGGCATATCAACCCGTTTTGAGCCATTTAATGTTGAACTTATTTATTTTCCTCCCAGAATGATGTTAAACAACATAAAATAAACCCTTCGCATTTCTAGAATTAGCAGAAGCCATTCAAATATCCAACAACTCTACAGTCGATCCAGACGCCATCCATTACAAATTCCTGACATACCTACCAAAATTTAAATCACTATACAACCTTCTAACAAGCTCATGAAAATGAGTTTTGTTCTTCTTTTATTATATTTTATAGCATTTTATAACATTCGATTTTAAGGATGGAGCCTAAGGATATACTCAACCTTGATTGGGTGTGAGGGACTGTAATTAGTTATTTATCTCACCCCCCTCCTCACGGTGAGATGATGGTATACAAGGGTCAGAAAGTGGGATTTGCCAAGTTAGCACCCTAGATGAAGAGTACTCTTATAAAAAATACATGGGTAGCTTAATCAGCATTTCCCGGGCACCCCAAGCAATTACCAATAAATTAACCCCTTCTCAAAGGGAAAAGGGAAAGCCTGAGAACGTGGACTCCCTAGAACTGCACTGGACCAGAAAAATATCTTCAACAACAAGTAACACGCCACCTCAACAATGGCCTATATATATATATATATATATATATATATATATATAATGGCCTTAGCTGCCGATGCACCCCCTCTGACTGATAGTTGAATTCTATATGATATTGAAGACAAATCACAATTGTACTAATAGCTGAGGGGATTGGGGCTCATACATTTCCCAAAGGTTTTAATGTATAATTCAACACCAAAGATCTAGTACAGCCAATTCCATAGTCTGTGATGGGATCCATTAGACCATCTGTGCACACACACACACAGTATTCAAATTTAGAACATCTGTGTTCAATCTCTTGTAAGTATCACATGAGTTTAGTAAATATCTTGGAATTTAAAACAAAATCAAACCCTCTGCCATTTTTCAAAGATTTTATCTTTCATTTCTAACATTCCAGTAAACATATTAGCGATGGCTTTTAAACTTTCTATAAACTTACAATAAAAAAAAATGCTTCATCCTTTTATAGAGTAAATCAAATAAATCGGCTTGAGATTTCTTGTTTCTTTAAAGTACAGCTTGTCTCAAACGAAATTATCACAACTTTTGTTTGACTCAAAATTATTCAAAGGAAACATATTTACAAGGGAAATAGTAGTCAAATATATATCTGTCTCAAGTAAATCTGCTGCTTAGAAAGCCAGTAGAATGTAGGATTTTTGAAAAACAAAAACACATTTGTTTATGATTAAAGTTTCCATTGAATAAAACAGTTTTTCCAAAATTTTATTTTTTCAAAGAGATTAGACTATATATCTCTTATATATATATAAAAGTGAACGTGTCTGTGTGTCTGTGTACATTTTCCTACGCAATAACTGTCAATTTTCAGTCTACAGACTCAAAATTTGATATACAGGTTACTGAGATTTGGGAAAATCTTTGTAATCAGTTTTCGACCAGAAATTTTGCAGTTAAGGGGTAAAAGTTCAACGATTTGACCTTTGAGAACTCTACCAAACTCTTCCAACAATGTTGGGTCTAAACAATTGAAATTTTAGATATAGGTTCCTTGGACATGGATCTAACTTGATAACTTGATTTGATTCTAAAACAATAAATGTTAAGGGGTTATAATAGGGATCAAAGTTTAAAAAAATAGACCTCTGCAGTCAATACCAAATTACTCAGACAATTTCTGGTCTAAACATTTGAAATTTTACATAAAGGTTATTCAGAGATAGGGAAAGCTTTTTAATCGGTTTGGGTCAAAAAATTTTTAGTTACCAATATATAAAGGTATGTATGTATGTTTGCATGCCTGCCTAAAACTTTCGACAGAGACGACGGATTTTTACAAGATCAGTATCGTTTTGAAGTTCGACCTTTTAGACGACAAATATCGAAAAATTGGCTAAAAACATTAATTTCTTCACCCTAAACTAGGCACTTTTCTACAGGGGGGGGGATGCAGACATTTTTGAAAATCATCCTCTCCTTTCGATTGTCTAGCCTTAATTTAAACATAGTCACTTCCAGTTTGGCGGTGGTCGTAACAGCAAAGATGTCAGGCCCCCACCTCCGTTCTTTTCCACCTTTGCGGTATGGATTCGAACCTTCCTTCCTACTTCCACTTTTTTTTTTTTTTTTTTCAACAAACACATCTAAACACCCAGGCAACGCCGGGCTGAAATGCTAGTATATATATATATATTATTTAAAAAAACAAAAAACAAAAAAAAACGACTTGGTGTGAATGTTGTATTATGGGAACTGAGAACTCTAGCTAAGAATGTCTTAGACAAATCAAAGGTAGAGTGACAAGAATGATCATAGACCCCCCCTCCCTTTCCCACTTTTTTGATTGGCCTTGTCCCTAATTTTATTTTGCAAACCTTTTGTTTGCTAAATCTATATATCTATAAAAGTGAAAGTGTCTGTGTGTCTGCATAGATTTCCCTACACAACAACTGTCAATTTTCAGTATACAGACACGAAATTTGATATACAGGGTATTGAGATTTGGGCAAACCTTTGTAATCGGTTACCGGCCAGAAATTTAGTTCTTAAGGGATCAAAGTCCAACGATTTGACCTTTGAGGACTCTACCAAACTCCTCCGACAATTTTGGGTCTAAATACTTGAAATTTTAGATATAGGTGCCTTGGACATGGATCTAACTTAATAACTTAAGCCGAAAACAATAAATGTTAAGGGTCATAATAGGGGTCAAAGTTTTAAAAAATTGACCTATGCGGTCTCTACCAAATTACTCAGACAATTTCTGGTCTAAACATTTAAAATTTTACATAAAAGGTATTCAGAGATAGGGCAAGCTTTTTAATCGGTTTGGGTCCAAAATTTGAGCTACCAATATATAAAAGTATGTATGTATGTTTGCATGTCTGCCTAAAACTTTCGACAGAGGCGACGATTTTCACAAGATCAGTATCGTTTTGAAGCTCGACTCTTCAGACGACAAATATCGAAAAATTGGATAAAAACATTAATTTCTTCACCCTCAACAGGACACTTTTCTACCGGGAGGGGTCGATTTTTTCGTTGATCTTTTCGAAAGTCATCCCCTCTTTTCGATTGTCTAGCCTTAATTTAAACCTACGTCACTTCCGGTTTGGCAGTGGTCGTAACAGCAAAGACTTCACGTTCTTTTCCTCCTTCGCAGTACGGGTTCGAGCCTGCCTTCCTACTAACACTTTTTTTTTTTTTTGCTCAACACACACCTCCAAACACCCGGGCAACGCCGGGCACCCATGCTAGTAAAATATATGAATCAAAATTCTCGGCGATATCTCACGTTCATCAGGAAATTCTTTTTTGTTCTTTCTCATCATTCCTATGTGTGGCAAGCAGTCACACAGAAGATTGAAATCTGCGGGTTGTTTCAAACAGTGATCTTAAATATGCAAGCCTTAATGTGATCATGCGTTAGCGTGAAAAATGACCCCCCCCCTTTTTGGAAGCGTTGTTTAGATTTGAATAAATCTGTAATATAGCAACAAAGTACAATGCAACAATGTTTTTAAAAGTTCAAGGCGATGAGACGGCCTCGTCAAGACTTCAGCATTATACAATCATCGTTTGAAACAACTAACGGACTTTAATCTTCTGCGTGATGACGACACAATAACACCGAAAATTTAGATTACAAACAAATATTTATTTTTTATTATTGGAACTCTTTTGATAGGAGTAATATATATATATATATATATATATATATACTAGCATGAGTGCCCGGCTTTGCCCGGGTGTTTGGAAGTGTATGATGAGCAAAAAAAACAAAAAAAAAAACGGTCAATTTTTTAAAACTTTGACCGCTTAACATTTATTTTTTGGGGCTCAAATCAAGTTATTAAGTTAGATCCATGTCCAAGGAACCTATATCTAAAATTTCAAGTGTTTAGACCCAAAATTGTCGGAGGAGTTTGGTAGAGTTCTCAAAGGTCAAATCGTTGAACTTTGACCCCTTAACAGCCAAATTTCTGACCGAAAACCAATCACATAGATTTTCCCAAATCTCAGTACCCTGTATATCAAATTTCGAGTCTGTAGACTAAAAATTGTCAGAGTTATTGCGTAGGGAAATGTACACAGACAGATACACAGACACATTCACTTTTATAGATATATTAATATTTCAGCCCGGCGTTGCCCGCGTGTTTGGTGGTGTATGCTGAGCAAAAAAATCAAAAACAGAAAAAAGGTCAATTGTTTTAAATTTGACCCATATTATGACCCCTTAATATTTATTGTTTTGGGCTCAAATCAAGTTATTAAGTTAGATTCATGTCCAAGGAACCTCTATCTAAAATTTCAAGTGATTAGACCCAAAATTGTCGGAGGAGTTTGGTAGAGTTCTCAAAGGTCAAATCGTTGAACTTTGACCACTTAAGAGCCAAATTTCTAGCCAAAAACCGATCACATAGATTTTCCCAAATCTCAGTACCCTGTATATAAAATTTCGAGTCTGTAGACTGAAAATTAACAGAGTTATTGCGTAGGAAAATGTACAGACACACAGACAGACCTACACACTGACGCGTTCACTTTTATAGATAGATAGATAGATTTGTTGAACAAAATATATACGCATACATAAATATATATGGAAACAAATTTGTGTTGACTATAAACTTTTTTCGCAAATATTATGCAAGTATAAATCATGTAGAATATCTGCATGGATATAATTACACGTAATAGTTAACTAAAGATGATTATCCCATTAAAAAACCGAAGCAACTAATAGGGAATTAAGTAAAATGAATGCTTAACAGAATATGCGGTAAATATTCAGATACGTTACAACAGAACACCGACCACTATAATTTGTTCTTTTAGGGGTAATCGAGGTCGCTGACAACGAATCTGATACGCAAACCGGGGGCAAATTTACCGTTTGCATGGTATTAACTCCTGAACCCACGAACTACTTTCCGCCATTTTACAGCTTCTGTTTACGCTGCGCGCGACAGCATAATGAACGGCTTGCTTCACCTGGGAAACTGCCTTCTCACATGGCATACCAATCTTCCGTGGAAAATTTAAAATTAGCTGAAAAAGAAATAAAACAAGAAAATGAAAGCACTCCAAGTTGGGGAGGAGCGGGGAGGTAATTTAATTGCTTTTTTTTCCTGGAACATAGAATTTTCAAAAAGTACATTATAGCACTTTTTGGATGGAAAAAATTACGGACTAACATTTTTTAATGACTTACAATTAAAGAAAAGTACAACAAATTGGGGGACCTTTTTTTTTTTGTCTCACATAGTTTTTAATGCGGTTTACAAAAACATAAGCATCAAAAATTTTTATGTTTTTCGTTTCTTTTGTTTTTGCTGGAAGGGATTTATAGAACTTATGTGGCTTAATAGGTGCTTCTGCAGTTTAGTTTTTCCCTAAGTAACGCACCAACATTTACCGATTAGAACACCTTTAACATTTTTCGAAGATTTTACTGTTTACATTGAGGGCGCCCCCGCTCGCGCCCTCAATGTAAACAGTAAAATCTTCGAAAAATGTTAAAGGTGTTCTAATCGGTAAATGTCGGTGCGTTACTTTTTGAAAATTTTAAAATTCTATGTTCCAGGAAAAAAAAACCAATTAAATTAACCTCCCCCCTCTCCCTGAGTTGGAGTGCTTTCTTTTTCCTGTTTTATTTCTTTTTCAGCTAATTTTAAATTTTTCACCCAAAAAGTGCTATAATGTATTTTTGAAAATTAGAATATTCTATGTTCTGGAAAAAAAAAAAAAAAATTAAATTACCTCCCCCCCCCAACTTGGTGTGCTTTTCTTTTCTTGCTTTATTTCTTTTTCATCTCATTTTAAATTTTCCAAGGGAGATTGGTACGCCATGTGAGAAGGCAGTTTGCTAGGTGACGCATTGAAGCAAGCCGTCGTTTATGCTGCCGCGTACTCGAACATAGCGTAAACAGAAGCTGTAAAATGGCGGAAGGTAGTTTGTGGGTTCAGAGGTTAATACCATGCAAACGGTAAATTTGCCCCCGGTTTGAGTATCAGATTCGTTGTCAGCGACCTCGATTACCTTTGAAAACAAATTAGAGTGGTCGGTGCTCTGTTGTAACGTATCTGAATATTTACAGAATATGCAACGTGGCGAGATCGTTTGCTAGTAAATGCAATTTCATGACCAAGATATAAGAAAATTGTATTTTGTTTTTAAATAAATAGAAAAGAGGGTTTTTAATATGAATATCGATACACACAAAAGAAAACCGAATTTATAGGAGTATATATATATATATATATATATATATATATATATACTAGCAAAAGTACCCGTCGTTAACTGGGTTCAAAAACAGCCTACAGAAAATGGACTCTGATTTATGAAAGTATGATAGGTTATGAAAAGGAAAGGTTGTAAAGAGATAGCTTCGGATTTAAGGGTATCAAAACCAAAGCAAAATATGATGAAAGTAAAAATAAAATAGATAACCCCCATAATTTATTATACCATACCTGTTCACACTGAAATACATATCACAATATTCTGTGGATCTATATTAAAAAAACCTTGTTAAACTTTGTAACATATTTCCATTCTATGGAGGTCAGGTGTGAACCAACAACTCATAATTTTATTATATATTTCTTTAAACTGAAACATAATCATCAAAGTATACTTACGCAGATAGATATGAAAAATCTTTATTAAAGTTTGTACCTATTTCCATTCTATGGAGGCCAGGCGTGAATGCAGACACACAATTTTATTATACCATCCCTATTTAAGTTAAAACATACTTATCAAAGTATTATGTATATCCATATCAAAAACACTTGTAAACGTTGTTTTTTTTTATTTCCATACTTTGGGGGCCAGGCGCGAACTCAGACCCCACAACTTTTATGAACCACTGTTCTGCCAGATCAAACATACCCATTCCTGATCCTCGATACATCTTCTATCATTATATGTAATCAGTTTTTTAAAATAGTTAACCATATAGGAGCCTATTCGTGACCAGACATACACACAGACATTCAGCTTTATATATATATATATATATATATATATATATATATATATATATATTTGTGGACTGTTATCCTCATCTTCTAGTTGTTGTTTCACAACGTTTCGGCCAACTTCATTGGAAGGGAGACTTACCCCTTTTCTAAACCTTAAAACCGAGAAGAACTTTGTAACGCTAAGGAAGGTAGAGGTAGGGAGTGAAAGGAGAATAGTAAAAAATAAATGTTTATTAACGGTGTTCTTTTTTGTTTTTTTAAGAAACATTGTTATTTTAGGATTTGCAGAAATTGGTTCAGTTTTACAAAAAAAAAAAAAAAAAAAAGGAAAAACAATATCAACGGTTTATGTATTTCAGGTAAGGAAGCCGATATCTCCAGACATCCTGATTTAGGAAGACTGGAACCTAAGGAGGATTATATCGCATACTTTATTTTGAAACTACAAAGCTGACATATGAACAGTTCAAAGAATATACTGTCAATGAAATAATAATAATGATAATAATACCATTGTTCAGTTTAAGCACTTGAACAATTTTCAACAATCTAATAATAGTTAAACAAACAATTTTAATCCATATCATAGCAATACCTGTTGCTACCAGATCAGACTGTCTGAAGATACTGGCTTTCAGACCATTAATGTTTTTGTTTTTTCCCTTTCCCTTTGCAAAACTCAATCATGTTCTGCAAAGTGAAAAACAAAATTTTTCCTAACTGATAAAAAGCAAACCAAACTTCATGAATAAATATTGAAGATATAAAGAACTTGAAGCATAAAATCCTTTCACAAAATTACTGGATGCAGCATTAAATAGCCTGAAAAGGATTGATATGCCATAAAACAAAATCACCGAAAACCATAACACTGCCATCTTGTAGTAATTTCTTTTTTTTTTTACCATTCACGTCTACATCAGATCAAATCCATTCTTTGACCTATCCATTCCAGTCAAGTGTAGTTGAGAATCATCCATAAGATTTACAGGGTAGTCCATAGAAATGTGTGAAGTTTGTTGAATAGTGATTTATCTTTACGAAGAATAATTTTTATAAAGTCTTTCAAAGACTAATATTATAATACATTCACAGATGCTCAAAATGTCGTCCGTGCACTTCATAGCAGCGTCTTAGCCTCGAAACAAAAGCTCATGTGGAGTTTTGAAGAGTAAACAGTGAATATCATCGTAAACTCTTGGAAAGCACTTTTTCAAATCATTAACCGAATCTATGTCACGTTGACATTCTTGAGTTTCTGCTAATAACAAGATCCAAACACAGTAAACCATGATATTTGAATGTTGGTTTTTCGAGGATCAATATCTGCAATTCAAATGAAATCGGGATTAGATTGTTGAAAAAATGAAATTGAAATTCTTGATGTATGAACCTTTGCCCATCTTGTTGTCATGTCCGTGTTTTATCATCCATTAGATCTCTTCTATCGTGGAACACTTATGGACACATCTCTTCACCTTTTCACCACAGGAAGATGTGACACTAGGCCAGAAGATTAGGAAAGTCAAGTCAGCACTTCAGCCTTTTAAAATTCGCCTTAATTGCCCCATCGGCATGACTCAGGAGGAGTATCTCAGGCAATAAATATTGAACTTACATAATATAGGAGGCAACAACCTGGGAGGGTGGACCTCCTTGGACTACCTAGAACCACACGTCATCTCAACAGATACAACATTATCTCATACTAAAAGTAGCAAAAAAATCCGTATTAGAACTATAATATATTTACTACATCAAATTTCCCACTGTTTTTAGCAACCACCCTGTACTTTAGAAAAGTGTATTTCATGATCAAATTTCAATGTGTTACAGTCGTTTACTTTACTGATAGGAGCTTTCCAAGAAGATTTTTTCACAGATCATAATTTGCCAAGTATTTCTATACATTTTGTCCTTGACCACCTCAAGTTCAACTTGATCTGATCATTGAGCAAAAGTGGATTATAAATCACTTTAGATTAGGTTCATCTCACAGAAGCAAATTTTCCTTTCTTTATCTTAAATTATGTAGCTTTTCAACATCACTATCGTTCAATGATCTCTTTAAAGCAATTTGATATCTCCAAAGTAAAAATTCACTCATTCAATGTTATTTTCTGCTTTTCAGTGTTAGATTATTTCTATCCTATATGTTTGAAGATATATATCGGATGATATTTTCAAGTTTTCAGAGGCTCTAATTTAATATTACTTCAATGAACATATAACTTCAGTTCGCATATTTGGACAAATTCTAGATATCTCAAATAATATCTGCTAAAAGTTGTTGAAAATTTACGAATATTAATGCATGAAATTTTCCTAGTTTTAATTTGATAAAGAAGGGCTCATAACTGAGTTTTTAAACTTTATAGAATTTATTTGAACCACTGCCAACAATTTTCCATATTCTCTATTTGTGTCTAAATCTAAATACAAATTCCATTAACAAAGCTTCTTTTCTAGAACTGCCTGCCTGTGGAACTCTGTTTCACTGGTCTGCTTCCCAGCTGACTATAACATAGGTGCATTAAAGTCCAATGTAAACAAGTTCTTGTTGAGTCGACCTCCTAAATAATAAAATTCTACCCAATTTCAACTACTACCTATTATTACGGTGTCGTCTCACTGATCATCTGACATTCATTAACTCTTATGCTCAAGTGGCCGTCAGGCCTTGGTAGTGGTGGCTTACATGTAAAATAAAATTTTAGGTGTTTCTACAGAGAATTATTTCTCTTGCTTTGTTCAAAGATGATATTCTTGAACTTTCATTAAGTTTTCATAAATTTTTTACAATGATCAGTTTTTTTGTTTGTTTGTTTTTTATGAAATATCAACCCGTTGTGGGTTGTTTAATGCTGAAACACAAGACGCATTCTAAACAATTATATATGTTTAATTGAATAAAAGTTGCTATTCAACCCATAGTTTCACAGAAATTGTATGTTCGGGGTTTCGGTGTACAAATGAATGCAACTGATATGCAAGGATTCGCTTTTCTAGTGAGAATATCATTTTCAGATATACTTTTTTCATGGAAATTGCTCCAGACAAAGTGTGAAGTCATTTGATGTAAGGAGTTTATGTAACGAAAACTGACTATTGCAAAGACAGAAGATGTCTATTAGAACTAGTCTTGAAAAGCTCAAGACTATAAGTAAGAGGAATGCAGTCAGCAGGAAGAGAGTTCCACAAGCCTACAATTCTTAGAAAGAAGATGCTGTATTACAATGAGGTATCAAAATAGCGATTTGATGAAGACCACTAGACGAATAAGTTAAAGAAGCTGAAACAAAAGAAGCAGGGAATAGATCAGACAATTCTAGTATTTATAAAAACAGACTGAGACTAGCTAACACAAAGAATACATTGTATACATAATAAGAAGAGGAGCATTGTTCGGTTTAATCATTAAAATGGAAAAGAAAAACGGAAGGGAGAAGGAAAAAAAAAAACAATAACATTAATGTTTGTTGCATTTTGGGCCAGGAAGCCAGTATCTTCAAACAGTCTGATCTGGTAGTACCAGATATCCTAACAGGTATTACCATTCAGGGCCAAAGTGAATCTGAGAGAAATGATAACTAAGGGTTATTTCCCACAGGCCATAAATGGAACCTCACCACTGAATGTCTTTTAATGTCATATGCAGGACCTAAAACTTAGAATAGACGCGAAAGTAACGTTAACAAATTACAGTCTCTTTACTGTATGTAATTTTGCAGAACAGTGAGGTGTGGAGTCAGGAAACAGGGTAGACTTCTCAAGACCATTTACTCTATTGAGAAATTATCTTATGCTTATTATTATGGGGACTTACCCATTCACGCATAATGAACTCTTCCAAGCATTATATGAACCACGAGGCTAATATGCTTGTGAAGAAAATATTGCAATGTAACATAAGATTACAGACTAACATATCAGTCGGAAAGTACCGACAACTTTTTTTGTATTTTATTTTCTTGTAGAATATATTCTTTCATATTCTTTTATGATATATTTTTTCTACCTATAATAAACTCTTGTTTTTTTTCCTAGGATCACAATAACTGGCGACAAGATTCGGAGACTTTTCAAGGCTGTTTACTCCATTGACAGTGGAGAAATGGTCTTATGCTTATGTAGAGACCAGTCCCAAATTGGTATTGAATACAGCTAGTATAGGTGGTCCAATCATTTCTTCCATTTTAATTTTCATTGGTCAACTCCTTGAAATTCAACCAATCACAGTGTCCTGGTAATTTTCTTAGGTAATCTGATTCGTTAATTCTTTTATCCCATTTGCTTCTTTAATTTTGTGAATTTTACCTAACTCCTTTGTTGACTGACAAAAACTATCTCTTCCAATTCAATTCTGAATGGTCAGCCTTTTTTTTTCACTCTGATTCTCACCTTCACTTTTAACCAAGCATCCTATCACCTCAAGAACAATTTCTTTACTTATTAGGTTTTCAAACTTAATACAAGGTTTTATATTGCAAGTGATTTTTCCAAGTGGCGACTAGAAATAATAAAACGCCTTTTGGCAATTATGTTTTTACACTGACGATCAGCCAAAGCTCATTATTGAGTGAAAAATATCTTATCAACCTTTTTTTTTTTTTTCATATAAAACGAGTAGAGTAAAATTATTTAAACAATAAAAAGGTTTAATAGAACAATATTTTCTTTTTTAATGAAAGCTGTTAAAAAAAAAAAACATCTGAAGAAATTCTAATGGATTATACGTTCAAGTCTAAACATAAAATTCAGTGGATATTTAGAATTAAACTTATTTTTTTAAAAATACAGAAAAATCTTAATGATGGATGTACTCGTCACTGAACAGAGATGTCATATTCCAAAAATCATATGTGTTTGGGGAGCAACTTTTCTATTTAGCTAGTAAACGAAAATATTTAGTTGCCAAGGTACAACTAAAGATAAATTTATCCGTAGAGCCCTGTTAATAATTAATATTTCGCAGATTTCATTCAAGCAATTTCTTTCAACGATTCATTTGTCCTTATCGACAATCATGTAAAAGATTTCTTATCTTGTAACATCTAGTTTATTTAGTCCTTTTGGACTGCATAACGTTTTATCAGTAACGTTTGGAAATATCTTGGACTGTATTAGTAACGTTTTGCTACAGGTTTTAATTTTAGTTTTGTACTCGTATTTTGCATTCAGCTAGGGAATGTCAATTTAATTAACAACATTTTTTAGAGAATTAGGAAGAAATCAGTTCAAGAAAAAACTTTGTTCCATTTAAAGAGAATCATAAGCATTTGTAATTTTATGACATTTTGTATATTGGAATTTAAATGAAATTTGCACAGATTTTAAACATTTGTAACTTTTGATCAGACGCGTTGAATAAGATATGGCGTTGTCGAAAATCACAGTGAAATTAAAATTTAAAAGTAGAATTTATACTTTGATCTTTTAAATTGGATCGCGTTGCTTCTAAATTGGCAAATATAAGTCCAAAATTCCTTTTTTCTTCTTTTTGGTAACTTTAAACCATAAAGTTCTATTTCAGACAATCTTGGTTTGGTTGCATCCAAAGTTATTACATTAGATGGGAAAATGCATACAATTACATACATGTGTGTGTAGCTTGTTTGTGCATGTGTAAACATTTGTGTATGTATTTATGCATAAATTGATATTTGAATTTGTAGCATAGACATAGCTTTCTCAGTAGCACATGACATAATTAAAATTACTATAAGAGTCCAGCAGATTATTGGTCTTCTGACAAGGCATCAAGCAATGTTTGCTCACAGACATACCAGCAGACTTGCCTTCTCTCTTTCTCATATATATATATATATATATATATATATATATACACACACACACACACACAGTAGCGTCCAAAACTAAGGGACACAATTTTAAAACCTAATATTTGCTAGAAATAACAACTGTGAAAAGCTGAAATTTTGACAACTGGTAGTCGTTATCATCCATAATAACATACTAAAATTTGAATCATTTGCAAAGGATAGAAAAAGAATTATAACAATTATTTATTTATTTAGAGAAACATAACTAGAATCAGACGACCAGGCCTTTATGTGCTTCAGACTAAACATGCAACATAACATTAGCTAGTTATATTTTCTCTACCACTCTTCCTTGACCAAGGACTGTACCCTAATAAACAGTCTCTGACAGTATAGATACAGCACTCTCCCTCGATACTAGTGCACAAGTACATGTATTTGGTGACTTTAATGTCCATCACAATAATTGGTTTGAATTCTCTACTTACACAGATGCAGCTGGTACCACAACACATAGCTTCTCTATATCTCATTCCCTATCACATTTCCTACACGTTTCACAGACCAGCAAGATCAGCATGCCTCACTTCTAGATCTATTTCTGATCACAGTTCCAAATGATTTTGCAACGAATGCCCACTCGAGAATGCTGATTGCGCTATGATAATGGTAGAAATGGGCCAGAAATCGAAGAGCCACTAGTCAAAACAACAGGGTATTATAAAAAGGCTGATTGGGAAGCCATCAGGGATTTCATCAGAGATACCCCATGGAGAAATATCTTTTCTCTTCCAGCTGAACAGTGCGTAAATGAGACCACAATGGTTCAAAACTGCAATTGAAACACATGTTTCGCCACAAAAATTCTATAGCAAGCCCCATTCTCCACAATGGTTTACTTCTACTTGTGCAGCTGCCATTGCTCAAAAGCAGCGCGTGTACTGCAGATTTAACTGACATAAGTCCAGTTCAAACAGACAGACGTTTATAGAAGCTAAAAGTAATTGTGAGAGAGAAATAGCGACAGCTAAGACAGAATATACTGAAATAAACTGAAAAATTCTGGGCTTGACCTTTACTCCTGATCTTAAATGGAACTGGTACATCAAATCTGTTGCCAAGGCCACTGGAAAAAATGGTGAGATCCTTCTATCGATCCAGTAGATATCTCACTACTGATGCAATTCTCTATCTATATAAGAGCCAGGTACGTCCAAGGATGGAATACTGTTGCCACATCTGGGCAGGAGCTGCTAGAAAGGACTTGTTCTGCCTTGATAGAGTTTAAAATAGACTTTGTAGCCTCATAGGAGATTCCTTTTCTTTTCCCTGCAACCTCTATCTCACAGAAGAGATGTTGCGAGTTTGTCGCTGCTGTATCATTATTTTCATGGAAAGTGTTCGACTGAGCTTCAGTCTATGGTCCCCCCTCGCCAAACTTTCACAAGAAACACTTGTTTAGCTGAAAACACTATTAATAATTCCCCCCACTCTTTATCTGTGCCTAAACCTAAACGAAGATTCTATGAACAAAGCTTCTTTCTTAGAACTGCACGCCTGTGAAATTGTCTTCCGCTTTCCTGCTTTCCAGTTGACTACATTATGGTTGTCTTCAAGTCTAATGTAAACAAGTTCTTGATTAGCCGTTCCACTTGTTAACAAATTTACCGAATTTCCATTTACTAACGATTACTATATTGTCCAATTTCTACTGTACACTCTTTAACCCTTGTCCTCGAGTGGCCTCTTGGCCTTGATAAGTGGTGATGCCTATATATAAAAAACAAAAATAAAACACCAGAAAACGCATAAAAGCACAGAAATTAGGAACGCATGATTTCTGGAAAATCTACAACAGTGTAGTAAATCATGATCAATCAAGAATTACTCCACTATCAAACAATCGTGAGGTTGTTTGCACAGCAACCGAGAAGGCTGTATCAGAAAACATGCTATGTGATATACAAATATCTGTACGTGATGTTGCCAAGCTAATCAAAAACCTTGATTCCAGTAAAGCAACCGGCCCTGACGGTATTCCAATTATAGTACTCAAAAGACTTCAACTAGAATTAGCGCCCATCTTTACAAAACTGTTTAAACGTTGTCTTAAGGAGAATTGCTTCCCATCACCCTGGAAAATCTCATCAGTATGCCCTGTATTTAAGAGTTCAGGTGATCGCTCATCTCCCTCTCAGTACAGGCCAATAAGTCTCCTGTGAGTCATGAGTAAGTTGCTGGAATCTGTGTCAAATAGAGAAGTAATCAACCATTTCAGCAAAAATAACCTTCTTAGTGACACACAATATGGTTTCCGTTCTGCTAGATCTACATTAGATGTGCTTACAGTTATATCTCATAGGATTAGCAAATTTCTCGATGGAGGCTACGTTTCTAGGGCAATTGCCCTTGACATATCAAAGGCCTTTGATAGAGTATGGCATAAAGATATCCAGCTACAGTATAGCTGGAAATGTCTTCTCAATTATTAAATCATGTCTCTCTGATAGGTTCATAGGAGTAGTGGTTGATGGGCAGAAATCAGAAGCTCACAGTATTAATGCTGGAGTCCCTCAGGGGTCAATCTTGGGCCCAACTCTCTTCCTGATCTACATGAATGATCTTCCAAGCCACATCCTTACATTATTCGTAGAAATTTATGCTGATGACACTACTATCTATGGTAGCACATCTAAGACGGTAAACAATCAAGTTCTCTGATTCTCTATCCTCTGATCTTGAGCATGTGGTACAATGGAGAAAGAGGTGGCTTGTTACTTTTAATGCATCTAAAACCAAGAATTTATCTTTACATCATCAATGCTCTGATCCCCATCTGGCATCAATTGAAATGAATGGCTCTCGTCTTGGGGAGGCCTCATGTTTTGATAAGCTTCTGGGCTTGACATTTACTCCTGATCTGAAATGGAACACATAAATTATATCCGTTGCCAAGGCCGCTGGAAAAATGTAGGGATTCTTCTATCGATCCAGTAGATGTTTCACTGCTGATGCAATTCTCTATCTATATAAGAGCCAGGTACGTCCAAGGATGGAGTACTGTTGCCACATTTGGGCAGGAGCTGCTAGAAAGGACTTGTCCTGCCTTGATAAAAATCAAAATAGACTTCATAGCCTAGTAGGGGATGTCCTTTTCTCTTCCCTGCAACCTCTTTCTCACAGAAGAGATGTTGTGAGTTTGTCTCTGCTTTAGCGTTATTTTCAGGGAAAGTGCTCGGCTGATCTTTAATCTTTGGTCCCCCCTCGCCAAACTTTCACAAGAAACACCCATCTAGCAGAAAACACCATCAATAATTTTCCCCAGTCTTTATCTGTGCCTAAATCAAAACGTAGATTCCATGAGCATAGCTTCTTTTTTAGAACTGCACGCCTATGGAATTGTCTTTTATTTTCCTGCTTTCCAGTTGACTTCAATATGGTTGTCTTCAAGTCTAACGTAAACAAGTTTTTGATGAGCCATTCCATATGTTACCAAATTTCCATTTAGTAACGATGACTATTGTGTCAAATTTCTACTATACACTCTTTAACCCTTATCCTCGAGTGGCCTCTTGGCCTTGATAAGTTGCGATGCCTATGTAAAAAAAACAAAAAAAAACAAAAAAAAACAAACCTCCACATTAAATCCAGCAAACCACTCTCTCCCTGACTTTCCTTTGTGGACAGACGTCACTCTAGATGATCTGATGATCATCCCTTCTCAGGTGCATGGTATCATAAAAAACCTAGACACCTTAAAAGCATGTCGACCCGATCTCATCCAGGCTGTGGTATATAAAAAAAAATGCCCCGTTTAGGCTGCTCCCGTCCTCCTGAAACTTTACAACAAATGCCTTAACGAATTTGCTTTGCTGACTGCTGGAAAACTGCTTCTGTGGTACCAGTTTTCAAGAATTCTGGCGACAGAACTGACCCATTAAATTATTGCCCCATTGCCTTCTCCAGCTTTTCGCCAAAATATTTGAATCCATAATAAATGAAGCTCTAGTTCATCACCTTACAGATGCTAAACTTCTGATCGACCATCAATATCGATTTAAGTAAGCCCATTCCACAGCAGAAACCCTAACTGTAATCTCTGAATGTATATACCATTTACTGGACAAAGCAGGGCAGGGAAGAGCAGTAGCCCTCGATATATTGAAGGCTTTTAGGGTATGGCACGATGGTGTTCTAAGGAAAATCAGATCATATGTTATTATTGAAAGAATACATGAAGTAATTAAATCCTTCTTAAATAAGAGAAGAATTCGGTCGTCCATCTAAACAATACGACATAAATGTGAGAGAACCTCAGAGTTCTATCCTAGGACCTTTATTATTCTTGATATTCATAAATGACCTCACCAATAAAATTGTTTCTGAGATGGGTATATTTGCTGATGACACCATTGTCTATAACAGGCACAAAGGGAAAATGTATGCACACATATCTAAGGCAATGTCAGAAACATGAGAGGAAGAAGTAGTGAAATGGCGACAAAAATGGATAGTCACATTCAATGCTGCCAAGACTAAGCTTGTTTCCTTCAATAATTACAAGAAACCTTCTCTACCACCAATAGCAATGGCCAAGAACACATTACCCAAAAGTACTTCCTTTAAACTTTTCAACTTAACGTTCACAGGGAACATGAATTGGAACAGATACATTGAGTGCATTGTCAGGGCTGCTGCGATGAGGGTGGGCTCTCTCTACCATGCTAGAAAGCTACTTACACCTGAAATTACCCTGGACCTTTATAAGGCTACCATTCGTCCATGTATGGAGTACTTTTGTCACATTTGGGTTGGTGCATTTGCTACTAGTCTCTCACTCCTGGACAAGATTCAAAAGAGAGTCGCCAACCTGGTAGGTCCTGAACTGTCATCTAAGCTTCAGCCTCCGTTCCACCGACGAAATGCTGCATCCCTTTGCCTGTTCTACAAGTATTTTAATAGTGAATTCTCTGACGAAGTACAAGCATTTGTACCCCCTCGACATAAATACCCCTGACAAACCCACAGCTAAATCCCACCCCTACACAGTAGAGATCCCTAGGTGTAGGAAAGCCTTCTATTCCAATAGAATAAATTAAAAGTGTAATGTAGACACAAATTGGCATCATACTAAATCCAAAAAGATCAAGGGGGGTGGAAAGACTAAAGAGAAAAATTGAAGAGTGTGATGAGGACTGGGATCTTCGGGAGGCTTATTGGCTCCCAAATTCTAATGAAAATCGATGGTCACTGCCAGCGAAAAATCAATGGCAAACGGTTGTTGCGATAATGCAAACTCATTTGCAAAGGTTGTTGAAAGAGGTGCAGAGTACTGGAAATCTGGGGAGACTTGTCATCTGGACTCCAGGGAACACCACCGGTTTTTGCCAGTGAGTAATCACTGATGATTACCCGTGTAAGAACTCCAAGTGAGTAAATAATAATAATAACAACAATAAGAAGAAGGACAAAAAAAAAAGAGGAAGGAAAAGAAGAAAAGAAAGAAGGACAACGTAGAAGTAAAGAGACGTTTTTTAGTTATGCAAAAAGAATTTGTGAACAGATACGTCACAGTTTATGAATTTCCATAAAGAATAGTTATAGGGTCTGTGACCCAACGGGTTATAGGCGCATCTCATAAAGTATATTTTAAGATCAGATGAACATAATCTCTTTCTTTCATAGTTTTCATAGAATAACGTGAATGTTGAATTTCTGGCAATATTTCTTTTCTTAATGGCTTTTTGTCCAGCACCTCCGAACTTTGATTCATTGTTAATCATGGTTTTCTGATAAGGAGTAAACAGATAACATTTGCTGCATAATGGCTGCAGTTAACTCACCCAGAAATCGATTTATCCTTAATTAGATAGGCAACAAACCCTCAGACAAACGCACCTGTGCTAACATTGGTTTCCACTGAAATAACACTTTATTCTCCCATTTTAACGTCTTTGAACACAGCAGTTAATTCGTCTCCGACTGAAGAATCATCACGTGTTGAAAACAAAACTTCATCAGGAACCGCTTGCATCCTGATTCAAGGAAACAGCAAACGGAATTCATAAAAGACGGATATTCTTTTGGAATTTTTTGTTGAAATACTAAAAGAAAATACTCAGCTAAAGCAAGCCTTAACCCTACTGTGTAACTCTGTACCACGTGTCTGCTTTCTTGCTGACTACAACGTGGTTGTTTTCAAATCCAGTGTAAACTAGTTTTTGTTGAACCGTCCTCTTAAATAATTAAATTTAGTTAACTATTACATGTAATAATATTCATGCAGATATTCTACATGATTTATACTTGCGTAATATTTTCGTAAAAAGGTTATCGTAAACACAAACCTCTTTTTATATATATTTATGTTTGCATATATATATATATATATATATATATATATATATATATATATATATATATACACACACATTTGTTTAAAAAATTTTGTTTACAAAACTCCTTTGTCAATATATAGGGTATTCAACTCCATGCAAAACTTTATATTTGGTTTTTAGCTAGGGAAAATCGATGCAAAAGTGTGAAAATTAAAAAAATGGAATTTGCCAGGTGGTCGAACAATGGCATTACGAATATGCATGCTTAATGTAATAGCTATTGGTTCATGTTTTATTTAAAGATTACGTTGAGGACTGGAGGTTTATTGTTTCTCAAATTATAAAGAAACTGGCCAACTACTATTGGTAAGAAATCAGTAGTAATGACTGGTATGAAAACTCCTGAGGAGTAAAAAGAGAATAAAAGGGAAAGAACACCAAGTGAGTTGCAATAGTAATCGAATTGATATATACTAAAAATCTGGAAAGACTTTCTGTTACTTGGCCTGCAGAAAAGGCCAAAAGTTTTATCAGCAAGAATTCACTGGTAACAACTGGCATGCGAACTTCTAATCTATCTATATATCTATAAAAGTGAACGTGTCTGTGTGTGTGTCTGTCTGTCCGTCTGTCTGTGTACATTTCCCTGCGCAATAACTCTGTCAAGTTTTAGTCTACAAACTCGAAATTTGATATACAGGGTACTGAGATTTGGAGAAATCTATGTGATCGGTTTTCGGCCAGAAATTTGGCTGTTAAGGGGTCAAAGTTCAACGATTTGACCTTTGAGAACACTACCAAACTCCTCCGACAATTTAGGGTCTAAACACTTGAAATTTTAGATATAGGTTCCTTGGACATGCATCTAACTTAATAACTCGAGTTGAGCCCAAAACAATAAATATTAAGGTGTCATAATAGGGGTCAAAGTTAAAAAAAAAATTGACCGTTTTTTTTGTTTTTTGTTTTTTGATTTTTTGCTCAGCATACACCTCCAAACACCAGGGCAACGCCGGGCACCATTGCTAGTATATCTATAAAAGTGAACGTGTTTGTGTGTCTGTGTGTCAAAATTTCCCTACACAATAACTCTGTCAATTTTAAGTTTACAGACTCGAAATTTTATATACAGGGTACTGAGATTTGGGAAAATCTTTGTAATCAGTTTTCGGCCAGAAATTTTGCAGTTAAGTGGTAAAAGTTCAACGATTTGACCTTTGAGAACTCGACCAAACTCCTCCAACAATTTAGGGTCTAAACACTTGGAATTTTAGACATAGGTTCCTTGGAAATGGATCTAACTAACTTGATTTGAGCCCAAAACAATAAATTTTAAGGGGTCATAATAGGGGTCGAATTTTAAAAAATTGATCGCTTTTTTTTTTTTTTTTTTTTTTTTTCTCAACATACACGTCCAAATACCCGGGGCTGGGCACCCATGCTAGTAAGTAATAAATAATGTTTTATTTCATATTCAAAGCCTATATATACAATATATATGTATACATATATATATATATATATATATATATATATATAGAGAGAGAGAGAGAGAGAGAGAGAGACAGACAGACAGACAGACAGACAGACAGAGATACAGACAGAGAGAGAGAGAGATGTGCATATGTGTTGCTGTTGTACAGCATTAACCCCAAGCAGGTCAAACCCTTCTCCAAAGGTGGAAGTATCAAGGGAATATTCACAGACGGTTCCCAGTCACCTTTAATATATATATATATATATATATTTCTCATATTCATTATTGATTTTCTTATAAAATTGTTTCCGAGATGAGTATATTCGCTGACAAAATCACAATCTCTAACAGACGCGAGGGAAGAGTGAATGAACACACATATAAGCAAATGGCTGAAACCTTAGAAGAAAACCTTCAATCTGTAGTGGAATGGGGGTCCAAAATAAATTTAACATATAACGCTTCCAAGCTTCCTTCCTTTAATAATTACAAGAAATCATGGCTAATAAAACACTACCTGAAAGCTCTTTGTTTAAACTTCTTGGTTTAATATTTACAAGTAACATGAATTGAAACAATTACATTGAGAGATTCAATGAGACTGCTGCGAGGAATGCGAGCTCTCTCTATTGTGCTAGAAAGATACTCACACCTAAGAATATTCTGTACTTCTACAAAGCCACCATTCACCTCTATATGGAGTATTGTTGTCACATCTGGGCTGGTGCGTTTGCCCCTAGACTCTCACTCCTAGATAAGGTTAAAAAAAAAAAAAAGAGTCACCAACATAATAGGTTCTGCACTATCAACCAAACTCCAAACTCTGTCCCATCACCAAAATGTTTCATCTCTGTCCATGTTTTCCAAGTATTATATTATAGAATGTCACTTAATGAACTCCAAGCACTTGTACCCCATCGACGTAAATACCCTTGACTAACCTGACAAGCAGCAAAATCCCACCCTTATACTCTTGAGATCCTTAGATACCGAAAAGACTTTTACTCAAATAGTTTCTTAACTCTCAAACTGCGAGATTTTGGAACACCCCCTCAAGTCCTTACTTCTCTGACTGTACTGACATGCTGACATTTATATGTAATGTGAACAAACATATTGCTGCTCAGCTTCCTACATATTATCCCTGCAAATTTTGTTCCAGATAGAAGCCAAAGTGGTGCTATGTCTTTTTTTTGTAAATATATAATAACTTATATAACATGTTCGGTCACAGCCATTCGAAAATTCATAAACTGTAAAATATTCTTGCAATAACACTAGCACCTGCCCCACTCTGTACTCCAATAGTATCACCAAGGTAACAGAACTTCTCGACAACCTCAATAGCTTCACCATCAAGATATATTTTCTTCACATCCGAGTTCTCATCCATCTTCATTGTCTTACACTTTTTGCACACAAATTGGTTATCCTCTCTCAAACTACCAGTAATTCCACTGCATTTTTTGTATACCTAACGGTTACTGATACCACATCAAATTTAACTGCACCTGACCACCTTTTCACAAAATGAGCAGGGAAATCTTCCTCTTTTTGGGGAGCTTTTTAATACTACAATCACTGATCATCACTTTAGTGTTGATAATATTCACTCAGAAGTTTATGTTAGACAGAATTCCTTCAAGCAAGTCTTTAACTTAATAAGTAGGTCATCCATTGTTTCACAGCCAAGTACTAAATCATAAACAATGAGATTAAATCATATTAATTAAAAAATATTGAAAGAGTTGTCTCCCTTAAAACTAAAATTTTATTTCTTTTTCTGTATAAGTTTTAAAAAATGTGCGATCAAATCATACATCATACAACTAATAATGGTGTATTCCTTCTGTACCTAAAATAATGCTGGCAAACACTGATGTGTAACTAAATATGATATATTTTATTGATCAGTTGCAGGGAGATGAAAGAGAGTGAAAACAGGGAAATTGCTGGAGTTGATCCCTCAAATTCGCAGGAATTCTTAATCTCAATTTGGACTAGTTTTATAACAATTTTAGACATTCACATATTTACCAGTAAATGCTCATTCCCAGATTTCACCTCTGCTGTTGGTAAAATCAAACCCGTAAGGATTATAATTTCCATCCATTTTATTATTTACTTAATTACGGATGTATTTTCGTCTGCAGAGTACCTTCATGTGTGGATTTGAATCAAATCAACAGATATTTTATTTTCCAGACAGTTTGTGTATCGATGTCAATCAACTGTATTTTGTTTATTCTGACCTTCTGCATATCTGTGTCAAGTAGGTTTTATTTATTCCTGTCAAGTGTTATTCCAGGTACATCAGTCCTAATAATCAATAATAATAAGTAATATAATCCTTTTGTAAATTAGTCGTTCAAAAAAATTAAGCCACAATTCACCCATGCATGGAGTTTCTCTCTCTTAGACAGGGTACAAAAAATGTCTCCAGTTTGATAGGTCATGCACTATTAACCAAGCTCCAATCCTTATCTCATCGCCAAACTATTGTATTGTGCTCTGATGAACTCATAGCACTTGTGCCTCATCGAATTTGAATACTCCCGACTAACCCATCTAGTATGAAAATATTACCACTTCACAGTTGGGGTCCCTAAATGCTGTAAAACCTTTTACTCTAATAGTTTCTTCCCCCGGACAGCTAGACTGGAATGCCATAACTGTTTCCTGCTTACCTGACTGTACTAACATCTTGAAATTTAAATGTAATGTGAACAGACATCTTGCTTTTAAATTCTCTACATAGTGTCTCTGTAGACATGGTCAAAAATAGTATCCCCTTACCTTCAAGTCGTATTCACTGTGCCATGGGCCTAAAAGGTTCCTGGTGAGCATTGTCTATAGATACCGGTTTCAATCCTACCCAAAGCAAGAGGATTAGTTGATGAAGAAAACGTGGTGAGACAACAACAACTATGGAAGGCAGTAATTATTGGGGATACAGTGACAAGATTCAACATTCCTATCCCGTCACGGTTAACCACCTGAAGAAGGCCAGAGGATGAGTTGGCCGAAACGTAGTGAAATAACAACAATAATGAAGATGAGGAGTCTGATAAAAAATAAATACACAAATTATGTAGCCTCATCTCATAGGATTAATATAATAGATTAATGCTTTATATTTAGAATGGATTCATTGGTCATGAATACTTGTAGTCTTGTGTCTGACATTATGCAAAGTTTATTAAATGTCTCTAACTAAAATCATCTTACAACGAAATGAAAAAAAAAAAGATTTAACCTCTTTTAGTATCGTGACTTGAATCATTTCATCCCACGGATTTTTTTTTTTTTTTTTGGACATGTAAAATTACAAATTTTTACTGGAAGGAATGTCACTTTATTAATTTCTTTCTAAGCATTCAATCAAAACCATTTTTCTTTTTTTTTTTTTTTTTTTTTTTACTTGTTCTTGAGGAATTATCTCGAGAAAGTTTTGGTGAAAAAATTAAATTCAATCTCATCGTCTGAATAATAATAATAATAATAATAATAATAATAATAATAATAATAATAATAATAATAATAATAATAATAATAATAATAACAGGAGAAAAAGAAAAGAAAAACAATAAGAATAAAGGGAAAAGAAGGAGAAAGAGAGAAAAACAATAATAAGAAGAACAACAACACTGAAAAGAAGAACACAAAGAAAAAGACGTAGAAGAACAAGAATAGGAAAAAAGGAAGAAGGAGAAACGGAAGTAGAAACGAAGATGTAGGACAAGAAAGCCGATGAGAAGAAGAATCAGAACGAGAACAACAACAACGTGAAAATGAAGGGGAATGATTAAAAGGGGAAGAATGAAAACGAAAATAAGAAAAAAGAGAACAACAATAAGATGGAGTATAAAAAATGGAGAAGAAAAAAAGAAAAGCGAGAAAAAGAAGAAAAATACGACAATCCTTCAGGTCTATCTTGAATTCTTTAACAAATCAACATCTTAAATGATTATGTCATCTGCGCCTTCGAAAGTTTTCCAAGTCTTATGACATGCAAGTTGCACAAATAATTTAACAATTCAAAAACTCCCCTTCATCCAAAAAGAAAAAAAAGAAAAATTATTCTTAAAAAAAAATGTCAGTCTGTTTTGTTTGATATTTCTTTGTGGCTTTGTCTTGTATCTTGTTGCTCTGATATTATGAATATGGCATAGCATGACTCATCAATCAAATGGACGCAGGACGGTTTTCAGCTTTTCAGATTAACTCGGCTCAGAAATAGGGCGTAGCTGCAATAGTACAGATTAAACTCTGCTTTTCTGCAAACGACACTAACAGACACACATGTACATCAAGCCATACAGTGTATTGTCTTCCTAATAATGAATGATTTATGACTAGCAGGACCTGTAGAGATTCAACAGCGGACCCTTTCGTACGTAATATATTGATGTTGACATTCTGTGGATGTTCAGTGTAAATGGAGACGCTCTGATATTATTGTAGCTTTTTTGTTAAAATATCAAAAATATTTATCTAAGCTAGCAGGGACGCCCGGCGTAACCCGGTCATAAAACATGCTTAAATATATTTGAATTCATGCAGATTTCATATATATTATTATAGTCAATTTTGATAAGTTGTGATTTAATATATATATATATATATATATATATATATATATATATATATATATGTATATATATATATATATATATATATATATACTAGCATGGGTGCCCGGCGTTGTCCGGGTGTTTGGAGGCGTGTGTTGAGCAAAAAAAAAAAAAAAAACGATCAATTTCATTTAACTTTGACCCCTATTATGACCCCTTAATATTTACTGTTTTGGGCTCAAATCAAGTTATTAAGTTAGATCCATGTCCAAGGAATCTATATCTAAAATTTCAAGTGTTTAGACCCCAAATTGTCGGAGGAGTTTGGTAGAGTTCTCAAAAGTCAAATCGTTGAACTTTTACCCCTTAACAGTCAAATTTCTGGCCGAAAATGGATTACAAAGATTTTTCCACATCTCAGTACCCTGTATATCAAATTTCGAGTCTGTAGACTTAAAATTGACAAAGTTATTGCGTAGGGAAATGTACACAGACACACACACAGACACGTTCACTTTTATATATATATATATATATATATATATATATATATATATATATATATATATATATATATATATATATAACTTGAGTTCCTTTAGCTATAATCGAAATCGAAACCAAAACTTATGAATAATTCTTGGTAAAATTATTTATTACAAGAAATGGAAGGTCACGACAAGTAAACGACGGTTACTCGAGAGGAAAAAAAAGATGTAAGCATGGCACACAAAATAACACACACGCTATAGTATTAATATATAGATAAACCTGCTGGGTGATGCTTTTTTCTCTTTCCCACAAAGGAGACGTTGCAAGCCCGTCTCTGCTATATCGTTATTTTCATGGCGATCACTCGTCTGAGCTCCAATGTATGGTCACCTCTCGTCAAACTTTCATGACAACATCCGTTTAGCTACAAACACTATCAATAATTTTCCCCACTCTCTATCTCTGCTTGAATTTAAACATGGATTTCATGAACTAAGTTTCTTTCCTACAACTGCTTGCCTGTGGAACTCTGTTCGTCTGGCCTGTTTTCCAGTTGACAACAATATGGTTGCATTCAAGTCCAATGTAAACAAGTTCTTGTTGAGCCGCCCCCTTAAATAATCAAATTATACCAAATTCACACTATTAACGATTACTAACTTATTTTCTGATGACTACCACACACATTAACCCTTATTCTCAAATGTTTTTTTGGTCTCGATAATGTAGAGGCTTTTTTGTAATATATATTTATATGTGTGTATGTATATTAATATTATATATATATATGTGTGTGTGTGTGCGTATTACAATAGAAAAATGCATGCATGAAAAGTAACATGGTTAAGCTTAAACATGGAAAAGTAAAGGAATAGTTGTTAAAACTGGAAAAGAAAAGGACAAGATATTCTAGTAAAAAAATATAATAAATTTATAACTTAAAATATTGCAGCATTAAGAATCGATTATATAATGTTATAAATTGAATTTTAAAAAAAATTCTTAATGCTGCAATATTTTAAGTTATAAATTTATTATATATTTTACTAGAATATCTTGTCCTTTTCTTTTCCAGTTTTAACAACTAGTCCTTTACTTTTCCATGTTTAAGCTTAACCATATTACTTTTCATGCTCGAATTTTTCTATTGTAATCCATGATTTTTCCAGGCTTCTAATAAATTCACTTGTTCTTTGTTTAATTGCAGTCTTATTTTTTTTTTTTTTTGCCCCATATACACATACTTAATAACAACGTATGGCACTCGTCTGCTTTCGTTTAAAAAGGATGTGTCCTCTATAGTATCAGACCTGACCGAATGGTTAATAATAGGCATAGACCGATTCATACCATCGAAAAAATTTCAACAAAAACCCAACAGCCAGTCATGGTTCTCCCCTGAATGTGCTGCTGCCATCGCACACAGAAATCACTTTTTCCATAGCTACAAACGTAATAGATGTACTGAGACTAAAGTTGCTTTCAGGACTGCCAGCAACCACTGTAAAAGAGTAATAAAACATGCAAGAGAGCTATATGCTCAGTCTGTAAAATCCAAAGTAGCTGAGCAGCGGCTTGGTTCCGACCAGTTCTGGCAAATAGCAAACAGGATCTTGAACAGAAGTGTGCATTCTATCCCAACTATCATCAATGGACCTGAGGTCATCTCGTCAGCATCAGACAAGGCCAGACTATTTGCCAAGAACTTTGCAGCTAATTCTACCCTATGCGACAATGACCATCAACTCCCTGTATTTCCTCCTATAACAGACAACACGTTATACAACAGACAAATATCTGTGCATGAGGTCGCCAAGCTAATCAAAAACCTTGATTTGAGTAAAGCAACTGGCCCTGATTGCATTCCAGTTATAGTGCTGAAAAAGCTCCAACCAGAACTTGCCCCCATACGTACAAAACTGTTTAAGCGTTGCCTTAAGGAGAAGTGCTTTCCAACACCCTGGAAAACCTCATCAGTATGCCCTGTATTTAAGAATTACGGTGAAAAGTCATCTCTCTCTCAGTACAGACCAATAAGTCTCCTCTGTGTCATGAGTAAGTTGTTGGAATCCATATTAAATAAAGTAGTCAACCACCTCAACAGAAACAACCTTCTTAGTGACATGCAATATGGTTTCCGCTCTGCAAGATCTACAGCAGATGTGCTAACGGTTATATCACACAGGATTAGTGAATCTCTTGACAAAGGTTTCCTTTTCAGGGCAATTGCTCTTGACATATCGAAGGCCTTCGATAAGGTATGGCATAAGGGCCTATTTCACAAGATTTCCAGCTACGGTATAACTGGAAATGTTTTCTCAATCATTAAATCATTTCTCTCCGATAGGTTCATGAGAGTAGTGGTTGATGGGCAGAAATCAGAGGCCCACAGTATTAATGCTGGAGTCCTTCAGGGGTCCATCCTGGGTCCAACTCTCTTCCTGATCTACATCAATGATCTCCCAAAACACATACTTAAATCATTCGTTGATATCTATGCTGATGAGATGACCATCTATGGCAACACATCAAAAGCCGTAAATGACAAAGTTCGCTCTAATTCTCTCTCCTCTGATCTTGAGCATGTGGTACAATGGGGGAAGACGTGGCTGGTCACTTTTAATGCATCCAAAACCAAGCTTCTATCCTTACATCATCAATGCTCTGATCCCCATCTGGCAACAATTGAAATGGATGGCTCTCGTCTTGGAGAGGCTCCATGTTTTGACAAGCTTCTGGGTTTGACCTTTACTCCTGATCTAAAATGGAACACGTACATCAAATCTGTTGCCAGGGATGCTGGGAAAATGGTGGGATCCTTCTACCGCTCCAGAAGATATCTCACTACTGATGCAATTCTCTATCTTTATAAAAGCCAAGTACGTGCAAGGATGGAGTACTGCTGCCATCTCTGGGCAGGAGCTGCTAAAAACAGCCTATCCTGCCTTGACAGAGTACAAAATAGACTTCGTGGTTTAGTGGGGGATGCCCTTTTCTCTTCCCTGCAGCCTATCTCCCACAGAAGAGACATTGCAAGCCTGTCTTTGTTTTATCGCTATTTCCATGGCAAGTGCTCGTCTGAGCTCCAATTCCTCGTCCCCCCTCGCCAATCTTTCACGAGAAACACCCGTCTAGCTGAAACTAAAGTCAATAATTTTCCCCACTCTTTATCTGTGCCTAAATCCAAACGTAGATTCCATGAGCAAAGCTTCTTTGTTAGAACTGCACGCCAGTGGAACTCTCTGCCGCTTGCTTGTTTCCCACCTGACTACAACTTGGACATCTTCAAGTCCAACATAAACAAACTCCTGACAAAACGCGCCCTTAAGTAAGACACTCTATCAAAACCCCCAATACTAATGATTACTACAATACTATCTCATTGATTATTGTACACGCAATAACCCTTATCCCTGAGTGGCCTTCGGACCTTGATGAGTGGTGACCCCTATATAAAAAAAATAAAATGAAATAACCCCACCCCCATTTATCTCCCTTTCATTTTTTTATTCTCTCTGTTTCACTCAGTACTTCTCTTTTCATGAGAGTGGTGAATTTGTAGCAACAGTAGTCGCTGAAGTGACATGGTTGCTATGGAAACCATTCATAAAAAGCGTCACTCACCTCCTTACATATTTTTATGATTTTGAACACCAGAAAACTCATCATAACTTTTGTTTTACTGAACGAAAATTGAAAATTTTTTTTTTTCACAATATAGCTGAGAAGGTGATCTATAAACTGAAATAATTGTTTGAAATTTGGTGGAAAAAATGACTGAGTGGTGAAGCTTTAAAGCAGTTTTAAATGACTAAAACTGCCACCTAACCATATATTCAAACACAGTACTGTTTGAATTATATATATATATATATAAGAATATTTTGAACTGAGAGAGAGACTTAGCTGTCGTACAAAGCTAAGACTCTGTAACATCATCTGTGTATAGATACTCCTTCAGGCATTTGTCTATAATAATGGTCCTGTGACGATGGAAAAGTTGTGACGCGTGGAAGCTTGAAATGCTGGAAGCATGTAATAATTGATCTCAATGACCGTCTTCAGTGTCATGCCTGCTTGAGCGTGGGAAATGACCAGTAGGACTAAAAAAAAAAAAAAAGAAGCCATTTTTGGGCTCATGGACTTTAAGTGTCTGAGGGAATGGCACTCGTCTGACAAGTTGCAATCATCATATAAGAATATCAATCCACCTTCTTTGCAGCAGCCTTCACAACAATGTATTTGTTCATTTGTTTAGTTGTTTTAGTTGTTGAAGCCTATGTAAAAGCTTCTCTACAATATGACGAATTAAATGTATTTGGTTAGGGTTATTCTGATGCCATTCCGTCATTATTATCTTATCCGCTTGAAGGCCCTGGCCATTCTATTTGTTATGCTACCTCCCAGAAAGTTCCTCCTTCTCTAAGTCATTATTTTCTATTTTGCAGGGTGAGTGTCGTATATGTTTGTTCACGATGATATTATCGTTCGAAGCAAAAACATGCGACTAGAGAGAGAATCTTATATTTTACAGTAGAACCCTGGGATACGGTATGTTTTGTTTTTTTTCAGTTTACGATGTGGAATACAAGGTTACAGCATTTGTCTCGCCGTACGGTGTTTTTTCTAATGTCATTTGATTATATACATGTGTATTATACACTGTACTATATTTTGTCACTAATTTTTAATGCTTTATCCTGGGGTTCTACTGTATATGTGTATAAAACTATGAAGATAATAAACATTTAAATATTTGTCTGAGTAAATTTACTCCAATAAATGTTAGTTATGTTAAAAATACAAAGAAACTTGAGTGGATTGTTACCAGAATATGTGAAAAAATAGATTGTCTATATTATATAATAAAATTATATATATACTATCAGGGGAAGGCAGCTTTGCTCGGTCATAAAATATGATTAAATATGATATTTTAATTTGTCCAGATTTCTCATATTATTATAGAATCATGATTTCAAAAGTTTATAAAAAAAAAAAGTATTTCAGTGCCATCAGCTAGAATCAAAACCGAAAGCAAAACTATAGCATTCAAAGCTGGTGACGTTACCACTGCATCAACATGACACACATATGAACTGATTAAATATAAATTAAGATGAATGTACAAAATGTATAACGTTTTTTTTTTCAATTTTCCCCCCTTTTTGACCCCCTTAAAAACAATTTTAATGGGCTAAAGACCCATGAAAAAACGGTCCATAAAAAATCCAATCATTTGAGACCCCCTAGTGCCACTCTGCGACTTTTAGTTTCGGAAGATATAGCAATATGGAGACGGACAGACAGATAAACATAGTAAGTTTTATAAATTAGATAATGTCAATTTTTCATTTTTTTTTTTTATTATTTTACTTTTTCTTTATGCATAAGAAAAAATGAAATAAGAAAAAGTTAAAAATGTGCATTATTAGTTCACAAAGAATGTAATAAAAGACTTCTTTTATTTTCTGGGGTTTCAAAAATTAGGCTTTTATCGTCAGATGAAATAACTAGCAAAATAAAAACATAGAATTGCTATCTAAACATTTATAAAAGTGAAATTGTCTGTGTGTGTGTGTACATTTCCCTACCAAATTACTCTGTCAATTTTCAGTCTACAGACTCAAGAATTGACAAAGGGGTATTGCGATTTGGGAAAATCTTTTTAATCAGTTTTCAGCCACAAATTTGACTGTCAAAGGGTCAAAGTTCAACGATTTGACCTTTGGAAATTCTACTAAACTCCTTCACCAATTTTCGGTTTAAACACTTGAAATGTTAGATGTTGATTACTTGGACATGGATCTGACTTTTTAATTCGATTTGAGCCCAAAACAATACATGTTAAGGAGTCAAATTTGGAGTCAAGATTAAAAAACATTTGACCTTTGCGGTCTCTAGTAAACTATTCAGCCAATTTTGGGTCTAAACACATTTGAAATTTTAAATAAAGGGTATTCAGAAATGCAGCAAGCTTTTTAATCAGTTTTTGGGCGAAAATTTGGCTGCCAAGAGGTCAAAGTTGAAACAGTTGATCTTTGCAGACTCTACCAAACTCCACTGCCAATTTTGGGTCTAAACACTTGAAATTTTAGGTGTAGGTTACCTGGACATGAGTCAACTTTTTAATATATATACGTATGCACATAAAATGATGAACAGTACATCGGGCCTGAGCAAAGCAGGGTTGAACTGCTAGTTTAACATAAAGATAAAAAAAAAAAAACGTCTTTCATTATGTGAACTAATAACTAAGAACTTGAAGCATAAAACTTTTACCAAAATTAATAAATTTGGAACTAAATGACCATAAATGTGTATATGCTGTAATTGAAAATAAACTGGATCAAATTCTGGCTGATCTTTCAGAAATTCTTAGGATCAGCTGAGAGTATTCTTTACATTTTAGTCATAATTATATTTTTCCACTCAAAAACACGAATGGCTTAAGAGCTTCCTGATCTATTCAGGACATTATCGATTTGATTGTTATGCATCCCAGAACTATATGATACACAAAATAAAATTTCTTCCTAGTAAATAACAATCTGTACATGGTGAAGAGCCACATCCTTCACAAGGTTAGCCTGTTAATATCGACAAACAGAATACGGCGGATCTCGAAAAGTAAACCCTAAACAAAAACTCCTCTATATTTTATGAGTAGTTCTAGCACTTCAGCACAGAGAACTGCTTTGTAGAATATCATTCATGTCAATTCTGCTACTCTGAGTGGAGAATCCTACAAGTGTACAAGCATTGGTGAGCTATGTACAAGAAGTCTTCAATAAGTTTCCAGACTTTTTTTTGTACAGGCATTTAAAATTGTTGTAGACTCTTGGAAAATCAGTATGTTATTGCTATACATCTTATGAGGTGACTGACCAATTTTTATAATTTCAGATTCAAATGAACAGCTATAGCAGGAATTGGAATACATTCTACTAAATCCTGACTGTCATGGCTGGTGAGTTTCAAAAATGCAATCTGGACATTAAGACACTTTAGAAGAACGATATGCAATAAAATTTTGTTTTAAACTTGGAAAAAATGCAACAGAACTGTATGGAATGTTTCAGACTGCTTTTGGGGCATCTTGCATGACTCGAGCATCAGTTTTTGAGTGACATAAGCGATTCAAAGAAGGCAAGGAGACTGTAAGGGATGATGAGAGGTGTGGAAGGAGTAAGGAAGTCAGAACACCAGTTTTTAAGCCAAATGAAGAATTTCATAAATAAGGACCGTCGTGTGTCTATAGAAGACAATAAGTGCACAGTTGACCAAGATGGGCATCAAAACAGTTCTTCACCCTCCTTATAGTCTAGATCCTGCTCCCTGTGACTTTTGGGTATTCCGTAAGCTCAAAAAAAAAAAACTTAAAGGATGTCGTTATGAGACAAGTGAGGAGATGAAAGAGGCTGTGATGAGGATCATTGACATGCTCACACAAGATGACATCCATGGGACCTTCCGGAAGTTGTTGAAATGGTACAAGTGCATTGCAGCCAGAGGAGATTACTTTGATGGGGACTAAAGTTTCATGTGTATACTATCAATAAAAGTGCCCAGACGACAAAAGTTTGGAAACTTATTGAAGACACCTTGTATTTATCCAGCCCTAAAAATGTCTTTAGCACGTATTTCAGTATAACTTGCTGATCCACACGTGATGAAACAACACAACAATCAACCCCTGGGCAGATTTTGTTCTCAAGCATATACTGAAGCTCTTTGGAATATACACATGGATGAATGAAAATATTTGCACAATCTAAAAATAAATGCTATTTTAATTTAAAAATTTTCATACAAGCCGTAACAGGAAATCGTAATTTTATTTCATTCAAATTTATCATACATCTTTTTTATTAACAGCTAAAATTATTATCAAGTTCAACTCCACATTTTACAGAGATTACATATTTAAGCTGGGGAAACATCAGCTACAGCAGAAACGTGTAATAGGAGTAAATATTGTTCTTAACAATAGGCCATAGATTCTAAGGAATCCGAGACAGCATTTTGATTCAACAATACAACGATGGAGATTAAATTATGAGCCACACGAGCTGTTTTGGGAGAGATTAAATTTGAATAAAATAAATGGTTAGGTAATGCATTCTAAATTGATTCGGCTGAATAAAATACAGGGTGTTCCCCAAATATTTGGCATCATTTTGGGCAGTTTTTGTTGAAATAATCTCAAATCTTGACAGAATGTATAAAACAAGTACAGATGTATCATTTTGATTCTTCAGACCATTGTTTTCATCTTTAGTATTATTTTTATAACATGTAATGTGAAAGACTCGTGCTGAAATGGACAGAATACTTGGTAAAATTCAGTTGTAAAAGTTACACTCTTCTAGAGGTTGAAGGTTCAATCTTTAGTGCAGGTGACACTCAAAAATACAATTGCGAATTACTTAGAACTTTTACCCAGTCATGGCTAATGGAACAAGAAAATGATGCCTTCGAAATTCTGTGCAAATTCCAGAGTTTGAAACGACACACCTGAAGAAGATTGGAAGGTAACCGAAACGTTGTAAAAACTCAAGATGAGAAAAGTAGTTCAAAGAATTGAAATCATAAAAATAATCAATCTTTATCTCATAAATTCAATATCGAGTTTAGATTTGGTGTTTTATTTCCATCCTGTTCTAGGTTGAGGGATGCTGTTCACTCCTAAAGGGGTTGACGTTTTTTGGCAGTCAGCCTTATAATGCCTTCCTTCCTTATTGGGCTATTGAAGGGATTACATTTTAACTAGCTTGTTTGACATCCAAGAGATTGAACGCTGGTAGTGGTGTTTCTTTTAAGATTTATTTGTCTTGAAATGCTCTCGCTACTCCCTTTTTATCATAATGATTAGTTCCTTAGATCAAGTGATTCTACTTTTTAGGGTTCCAATTTTGGTGGAAGACGTTTGAGGAAGAGTCGGTTTTAGAGAAAGATTTTTAATGAAAACTTATTCAGTCATTCTCAAATGTGTGTGAGAGCGAGAGAAATATTAGATGATAAACACATATAAAATATTGAATTCCAAAGCACAAATTCACAAAATAAATACCTTATTTATATTTAAAGGTGAAAGTTTGCATATGTATACATAGAATGTTTAATATTTTTTAGAGCCTATGCAAAGTAAAGAGGGTTCATACGATGAAATATCGAAGAAGTCTGATAGAATAATTTAAGGGTCGTGAATAATGTATGTGTTTGGAAAATCGGAATCAAAATTCCTCACTCAATTACACAAATTACATTCGATTAAAAGTTATTGATATAAGTCAATGTTCATTTGTTTTTATTATAGAAAATTCACTGATAAAAAGTTTATTAAAAAGAATAAGTTTATACGCTTGCTTTTGGATGAACAGACGATAATGTGAAAAGTTAACGAGTTATGTGTACGCGTGAGTAAGTATCGGTGCGCGTATGCTTTTAACTGTATGCATGAGTTAAGATAGCTACCCCAAAATTGACAGAGGAGTGGGGGTGTCGATGCTACGCAGATGTTAGCTTGTCGTGGTTTTGGGCTCAACTGTTTATTTGACGAACAAAAAATTGTCTTTTTACGCATTTCATACATTTAATTAAAAAGAATTAATAAAAGTCAATGTCCATTTGTTCTCATTGTGGAAACAAAGTTCAGTGAAAAATTTTACGAATATTACATTGAGTTTATAAACTTGTTTTCGATGAGAAAACAATAATATGAAAAGGAATTAATGCATCGTGCATATGCTTATGACTGTGTGCATGTGTGAGTTGGGAGAGCTACCTCAAGTCTGACATAGTCTGACATGTGGGGAGGGTGACAGCTCCCGACAGTTCCAGGTGCGCATTGTCTGAAGATTGCAGTTTCAATCCTACCCAAAGCATGCTAGAGTATTAGCTGGCCAAAACGTGGTGAGACAAAAACAACAACTATGGAAGGCAGTAAGTACTGAGAATACAGTTACAAGACTCAGCATTCCTATCCCATCGCAGTTAACCACCTGAGGAAGGCCAGAGGATGAGTTGGCCGAAATGTGGGGAAACAACAACTATGAATATTAGGATAACAGTTAGTAAAAAATATGAAGACAAAAATTATGAAGCCTCATCTCAAAGGATTCCGAAAAAAAAAAAAAATGAAATAATATAAAAGAGTCTAATGAGTTGAGTGGAAATCCGCTTTTTATGGATTTAAAAAAGTAGAGATTTAACATCATTATATTAGTGATGGGACGATTCCAATAAAATCACTAATTCCGTGCTAAATTATTGATTCCGATTCTTTATAAATCTCTTAATATTTGACTACAAAGTTGCTACTTTTCCTGATCACAATAAAAATTAGCAGATATTTTCTCAAGCATAAAAATACACTTGTGGGGGTGAGGATGTCCATGGTTTTTAGTTTTACTGGCATTCAATAAACATTTACCATTTTATTATTATTATCGGCAGTGCAAGATTTTCTTGTAACAAAATCGAATAAAGAAGTTTTTTGCCATCAGATAATAGACACAAATGTTTATGATTTTTCTGGTTCCCATCTCAATTCCAATTAATCATATATATATATATATATATATATATATATATATATATATATATATATATATATATACTGGGTACAGAAGTTAAATTTTCTGCTATTTTCATGGGGTGCAAGATTTGGTTCAGGAGTAAGAATGTTGACTATTATACTAACGGTTGGTGATTTGCGTTTTTATCTTGAAGCACTCATCATATCTAGTTATATTGAGGAGCCGTGATATGATATTCTGTGGATAACAATATATATATATATTAGTGTTGGGACGATTAATCAGAATCAGAATCAGAAAAATCGGAACTTTTGATGGTATCAGAATCAGAATAATTTGTGCCTATTTTCTGATACCAAAAATGATTCTTTCAATTGTTTTTTTTTTATTTGATTTTGTTTCAAGCAAAATCTTCCAAATATATATTTATCGATTTTAAATTACCAGTAAAACTAAAATCGATAGATTATCCTCACCAAGTTTTTTTTTATGTTTGAGAAAATATATGTACATTTAACATGTGTTTTTATGGCAATCGGGAAAAATAACAACTCTATAATTGAATTTTTAGAGATTTATAAAGAATCGGAATCGGTAATTGTATCAGAACAGGGAAAAATATTGGAATCGTCCCATCCCTTATATATATATATATATATATATATATATATATAGATGTTATTTGTTTTTGTGATATGTTTTGAATGAATTCAACTATTTACGAAAGTGCATTTTTACCTAAATGCGAGTTGGGAATAATTTTCCCTTTAACCAATTTGGTACCCCCACATGGGGAGCGGCATACATATTGTTTTTAAAATATAATTATCCACTGACACGTGTTTCGTCATCTACGACTTATCAGAGTGACTGAATCTAGCGAGATTCGAAATCGGAAATATATATATGAATGAAATGTTGGCTATTCTATTAAATTCAATCCAATTTCTCTTATTAATGTATTTTGATGAAGCAAGCATGAGCCTTTCTGAAAATGAGAGAATATTACTTTCTTTCTTAAAGAAAATAATTAGATTCTCTCCACAGTTGGTGTTTTTTTTTTTCAAGTCTTACCTGCCACTGATGTGCTTATTTTGATAAAACTTCGAATTATTCTGAAATTACCCGCTTAAAAGAATTAGGAAAATCGAGTTATTGAAAGTAAAGATATCACAATTCCTTTTATTTTCCACTCAGAATGATAAAGAGGTAATTAGTTTTTGTTATCGCTAAGGGAAGTCTTCATCTACACTAACTGAGAGGTTATATTTACAATCCTAATGAATTTCCTCCCTTAGGTTTTCATTCTCTTTTTTTTTACTCTTATTCATCTCAAACAAAGCATATTGCCACTTGGACCATGTGTATAGGGGCATTATATAGGGAGTTAAGCAATGAGATGTCTGTTCACATTGCATTTAAATTTCTGCATCTTATTACACTCAGGAAAGCAAGAAACAGCTACAGAATTCAGAAGTTTAACAATTTGAGAGAAGAAACTAATAAGAATTTTCTACCACTTAGGAATCTTTACAGTGAAGGTGTGCGATTTTGCTGCTGGTCAGATTTGTCTGGGGTATTTATGCTGAGTGCACAAGTGCTATGAGTTCGTTAAAGCACATTCGATTAAAGTACTTGTAAAACAGGCATGGCGATGCAACATTGTGGCGATGGGACAGTGGTTGGAGCTTGGTTATTATTAGATTGGAAATTCTTTTTTGAATCCTGTCTAAGATAGACTAGTGGTAGATGTACCAGTCCAGATGTGGCAACAATACTCCATGTATGGGGGAACTGGCTTTGTAGAGATAAAAGATACTGTTAGGCATGAGTAGTTTTCTAGGATGCTAATGGGAGTTCTCATCTTCCTTTGCAGCAGCCTTGGCAATGTCTTTAATGTATTTGTTCCATTTCATGTTGCGTTCATGTTAAGTTATAAAACCAAACAGACTACGAAATTGGCTAGACTTATTTGAAACCTCATCAGATTTATCATAGTTCATTTATCCATCCACATGCATACTGCAGAGAGCTTCGTCACAAGCTTGTAAACAGAACTCTGCTCAGAGATCAATTATTCCATCATGTGATCACTATGTGAGTTTAGCAGATTATATTGAAGCATTTGTTAAAGGCCTCCTCAGAGCTGGAATTTTTGCTTTCTTCCTATGTACAGCACCTGGTATTACTCAATAGTTACTCATTTGGTATTGGCCAGATTCAACTTTGTTAAACTTCGGTGATCTAACAAAATCGGTGTATCAATTTAAGTCGCATATAAATTATTCATAAGTGGGAAAGGTATGAACTTTCAATTTCTCTCCAGCTATGCATAAAATAATGAATTCTATTTAATTAATCATATAATAGGTAACCTTCTAACTCTACCTTCTTTTTTCTTTTATCTGGAAATCCTCACATTCCATGAGTGACGTCTGTGCAAAAGAGAATTAATTTCTGCTCTTTTTTAGTTTGTTGTTGTTTTGCGTGGACGATCAGTGGAAAATCTTCATCCTCTCATTGTATTCCCCATCATTCAACTGTCAATCACATGGGACAGAGACGGGCAATATTTTCCTTACATTTATTTATAACAGCATGAATGTGCAACCTCTGTCAAAAACGATTCAACAATTTTTCCTGCATCAGTGTTTGCACAAATATCTATATTCATCTATTCTACATAATAAAGTAAAATCAAATTTCCCATATTTCATTAATCATTATAGATTTTGAACAAAACTTTTATATGCCAATCTATACCACCAGCTATAAATCCTCCTAATGCACGTTTTGTTTACTTTCAAAATTTCTTACATTTTTTCTGGGTGAACTGCTTCTCCTGACACAGTTATGTGACAAGCATTTTCATTATCACACTACTATCTACTTCCACAGGCTCTAGATTCTCCAGGAACTTGCTCACGGGATTATGTGTCAGCATAAACACCAATTGTTTCATTTTTTATGTTAATATTTTTTATGTAACGTACTGTACATTTTCAATCTTAATAATAACCATTCCGTTCAAGTTCCGGGTAATCTGATTTCTACTCAGAATGCTTTTTTTTGCCTCATCATAGTTTTTATTTTGCACTTTTGACATCATACGATTTATGTAAAATAAATATCATTACCGGGTTACTCAAGTAAAATTAAACTATGTATTTTTTTTTTATTATTATCTTTTTTTCATGCTCAATTTTATTACACTTCTGATTCTATTTCTGAATGATTAATATTCTCTTACTGACAAAAAATGTCTATTAAAACTTTATTTCTATTTATTTTGTTTTTTATTATTCTACTTCGATTACGGACATATTAAACAGACGTGTCTTTGGGTAAACTTCCTGTTTGTTTTGTTTTTAAAGTTGGACGACATATACATTTGCTTGATCGTATTTCTCATTTGTTTTTTCCTTTTTTATTTAGTATATCTTTTGTTTTTGTCATATTTTTCTTTTATGTATCATAACGGTCGTTTTTTTTTTCCCTTTCGGTGATACGATTTTCTAACTTATTTTTAAGCAAAATAAAAAGAACAAATTGTCCATTAACCACCATAAGTCCGGGTGCACACACATTATCCCACCACCACCTCCAAAACCGGGGTTTTACATCGTGGGGTCTGCTTTTGCACCGGACGTCTCCATGTGAGTGAGAAAGAGAAAAAGAGACATAACGAAAGAAAGTGGAAATGGGTTTATCGGCAGAACAATGGGGAGGAATATATATGTGTGTGCACACACACATTGCACGTTATTATAGAGTAGAAGATAATTGTAGATTTGGGCAGTGATACATTTGAATTGTCGTGGCAATAGAAGTGACGGACATCTGCAATGGAAGGCTCACTGATATTTTGACAGTTTTGTTTACAATGATAACAATGTGTTTTAATATGATTCCTTCCATCCAATGACGATCCTCTGCTTACAGTTGCTTTTGTCTGCCTTGTATGATTTGCGGTGTTAATTTACTTCCCTTGAATGGATACTGCCCCGATACGATCAACGAGCAAGATTAGATTTGGCCCTTTCATACGCAACCCATGTCCAGCATGTAAATACATCACAAGAGGGAAATTCCAATCATCTTAGAATTCTCAGGCAGAGTAAAATAAGGGTCGCATAATAGGAAGACATTCAAATTACACATATAAATTACGGATTACTGCAGTATGCATGTACACAAATACTACACATGCATGCAAATATATATATATATATATATATATATATATATATATATACTAAAAACAAATTTGTGATCTGTTCGGTCATCCTTGGTTAATGTTTTTTGAATCAGTAAAATGACCACATTACAACGCTTTGACATATGACTACATTTTGATGTATCACTTGTAATCACAAATAAATCATGTTATATTTTTTATAATTCAGTTTTTTTATTTTATTTATTTTTACAAGGGAGTCACCGCTTATCAAGGTCTGAAGACCACTCGAGGATAAGGATTAACAAATGTAAGATGCACTAAGATCGGGCCGGCCACTTCATCACAAGCAGTTTGGGAAGTCGTCTTGCAAGGGGCGGCCTCATGGGAGGAATGGCTCTAGACCTAGGTCAGTGGCCAGTACCCCGAATGGTGACAAGAGGGTGTTGAGGCGGGTGGCTTATGCTGCCATTCAGCAACTATATAGCATAAAGAGGAAGGAATGTGCTGACACAGTCCTCACTGGGAGATGGAGTTAGGTAACGTGACTTGCTGACAGATGTCTTGGGGGGGGGGGCTGTGGACTTCTGGGAGCGGAAGCTGTTTGCATCCGGTGAGCCAGATAGAAGACCGGTACAGTCTAGAGGGCACGAGTAGTGGTCTGTGCTAGTCCTCCACCTCTCTGTGAGGAAGAGGTTGAGAGTTCTCTGAAGGCTATGCACGACTCCTTGCCTGGCTTGGACAGTCTCTCAGCTGATGAGGTCTTGCAGAGGTGTAAACTAGTAACAGTCACCTTAAAGCCACCAGATGAGCACTTGCCATGAAAATAACGATAGAGCAGAGACAGACTCACAATGTCTCTTCTGCAGGGAAGAGAAAATGGCAGCATCTACTACGTTTTGAAGCCAGATTTGAACTCTATGAAGGTAGGATAGGGCAACCCAAGCAGCTCCTGCCAGATATAGCAACAGTACTCCATTTTAGGACATACTTGGCTCTTACAGATAGAAGATTACATTGGCAATGAGATACCTACTCGGGTGGTAGAATGATCCAGCGATCTTGACAACAGATTTGATATACATGTTCCATTTCAGATCAGGAGCTTGTCAAGACATGGTGCTTCCTCAAGACGAGAACCATTTATTTCAATTGAGGCCAGATGGAGTTCAGAGCGATTATGATGAAAAGAGAGATGGTATTTATTTGCTCCCCCACTGAGCAAATTAGGCACAAGGCCGTTTTTAATGTGAGGTAAAAACCAGCTCCCCTAAAAGTAGGCAAAAAGGGGGCACTCTGGTTACCAAAAATAATAATTGTCCCAGTATAGAGGGTTTCCCCTCCATTGACTGGTACAAATTATCTTAAGTGCAGCATCTGCCGGAATAGATACTACACTTTGATCTTGGCCCGAAGGCCAAGAACAACAGAAAAAAGGCAAGCCTCTTTTCTATTGATGAAAAGAGAGATGCATTAAAATTAATCAGCTACTCTTTTCCCCATTGCTCAAGATCAGAAAAGAGAGAATCAGAAAGTAATTTTTTTGTTTATTTCTTGGTTATGTGTAAAACCAATTAAGAAACTAGTAATTCTGAGACATTTTTATAAACATATACAGTATCTATATCTATATATATATATATATATATATATATAGAGAGAGAGAGAGAGAGAGAGATGGCATGGCTTCGTATCTTTGTATTAACAAGCAGTTTGATTTCTAACAGGCTGATCTAAATGTAAAAAAAATGCAATACATTCCTGAACAATAATGATCTAAAAGGGGAGGTAACTTTGAAAATGTGTCATATTTGAGCATGAAATAAACAATTCATAAATGTTTCTATTTACTTACCTCCCCACGAGGGCAGAGTTAAACACAAGGTCGGTTTTTAACGTGGGGAAAAATCTAGCTCCCAAAAAAGGGCACTTTGGATAGGAACAAGAATAAAAAGTGTCTCAGTCATGAAGGATTTCTCTTTCATTGACCAAGACCGAAAAGGTCAAATGTAGCATCAAAACAGATACTACACTGTGATCCTGGCCCAAAGGCCAAATGTTGACAGAATTTATTATATGTTATTTTAATTCTTAGACATATTTTCATGTTTTCAACAATAATTTTCAGGGATGAAGTGGATAATGATGCAGTTGATGATCTGGATGTGATAAAATTGAATCCAGTTGTTTCCATAGCATCACTTTGATTATGAATGTTGGCAACCTTCATGTGGTTCATCCTGTAAATACCTGATTCTAGAAGTAATTTGAAACCAATGCCAACAACAAAATCAAGCCATTTCAAAACCATTATATCATATCGACTTATACATATTAACTTTTTCTAGAACTAAATTTACATTTTTGTCCCTCCCCCCCCCCCCGACCAAAGGAGGGTGGATCTGTAAATTTACCCGTTGTCCGTTAGTCCATCCGCACTTTTCTCAATATTTACGCCTTGGAATTTTTTTAAATTTTGCACAAACATTAAACATGATATGAGTAAAAAAGTAACAGAACAGATTTTCCAGGAAAACTCCGATTGTCTCATTAGGGGTGCCTTTTGGGTTAAAATGGCTAAAATCGACACCTATATGCTTATTAAAAAAAATTGATGTCTTGGATTTTTATCAAACTTTCTGAAAACTTGTAATTAACTAATTTCTATATAATTTTGTTTGTCTATACTTTGTGATAACTCCTTGGTGTGCCATTGGGGTTCTTTTAGGGCTAATAAAAACACTCCATTTTTGGAACTATTTTACCATATTTGTTCAAAATTTTCTATGTATGTCTATTAAGCAGTTTTGCATGGTGCTGAACTCAAATTTAAATATGTTAAGGCGTTGAGGACTATTGGGGCTAAATGGGGGCGGGGGGGGGGCAAATGATGGACGTAGTCATTTCTTTTTTTGCATGGTGCAGAACTGAAATTTACATGTTAAGGCCTAAAACTGCACTGTTTGTTCATTTTCACCAGGATTTGACATCCCCTAGGGACTTTTGGGGCTAAATTGGGGGAGAGGGAGGGGGCAAATGCTAAACTTAGTCATTTTTTTTATGCCTCGTTCACTGTGCACTCACGGGGGACCATGCATGCTTCACTTGTTTCTTTACCAAACTATGAAATAGAAATTATTTCAATTTTATGATTTTCAACCCCTATATACAATGTATGTGTAACGTGAGTCTTAAATACAATCTTAGATCTGATGACTTCAGAGAAAGATTAAATATGGGTATGTGCGCAAAACAAAAAAATATTGAAAGAATAGATGAAAGTTATTGGCTTTGTACATGTAAAACAAAAAAAAAAAAAACAGTTACCTGTCCTAAGGAAGACAAAAAAAAAAGAAAGAAAACATGGGAGAAAGTGATAAAAATGAACTTATAGAAAGAGGGATCAATAAAAACCTGGCCAGAGATAGATTAGTTTGGAAGTTAATTTCATTAAACCATCCAACATGCTAGCATGTAAAATGGAAATTAAACCAATGATGATCATATATTTGTATTTGGTCTGTTTGTTTCGAGAGACTACAAGGGCCATTCCAAAAGTAAAACCTCTTTTTTTTTAACTAAAAAATTTAAAACATTGAAAGGCTATGATGATGGGAGTAGTACCATTAAAACGAGCGATCTTTTGTGCTCCTGAATTCATTTTTCTACATAGTCATCACCATTCTCAATGCATTTTTGTCAGCCACTTTTAATGCCTCATTCGTAAAAGTCTGGAGCGTGCTTTATCACTCGCATTTCTGTTGCCACTTTTAAATTGACAAATTCATCTCCTGACCATGCTGATATCAACTAATAGGCACCGGTGAATGTTGATTAGTTCAATTTTTTTATGCATGGAGGAATTTAATGACTCATCTCTACTTCTGATGCACATCCATGCATTTCTTAGAATTTCACACCGTCAATATCCGAAATAGAGGGATGAAACTTTCAGATCATGAATTTATAAGTTCAGTCATCATAATAATGCAATTTGTAATTCCTTCTGATCCATTAAAACAGAACAAAAAAGCAGGAGGCATTACTTTTGGAATGTCTCTTGTATATAGACAAATGCCAATATGTCATTCATTGTAATTAGATGTTTAATTTTTCAATATTTGTGGTTTGAAAATGTTCTCATAGATATGATATTAGCATGAAAAAGTAGCAACATTTTTTTCCTCTAGTAAAATCCGACCTTCTCAATAAGTGATTTCTTACATGAGGAGTAATTTTAGAAAATTGTAATAGAAAAACATCCATATTAAATTCTAAAAGAACTACAAAAAAAGACATTACATAGTGCATTTTCTTCAGAACAAATATGTTACAACGTTACTACCATGCAATGCATTTGCCCACTGTACAATTATCAGAGTGATTGCCCTTGGATTATATCTTAATTATCTCCCTTGATTTATACTGGCCAATGTTAAAATTATCATTTCACATGCATATAGAATTTACAATAAATACTTTACATTTTTTTTTCTGGCTGGGCCTTCCAAGTCATCTGACATGCTTCAACCAGCTAGCCATCTCTGCATAGCTTTTACAAATTCTCACACAGTCTGTCATAATCTGATAACAGTCGCCCAGACTCCCAGAACAGTCCATCACATGCGTATCCTTTAATTATACACTGTTAACATATTAACTCTATCTATGACCCAAGCAACACGTGTCTTTCTGATTGTATTGGCACGGTAATATATCTCTTGAGTAAAAATGCATGTAGTTCTACTCGTTTCTATCTAATAATCATACCAACTTGAATGTTTTGTATTTTCATGTTTGCAATTTTTTTATATGAGAAAAAATACATATGCAAATCTGATTGTTTATTTATTGCTGTTTCTCGTTTTTCTGCCACCCAAATAAAATGGCAGTCTTGAGTATAGTGAAAGTACACCTGAACACATGGTTTCTAAAAACTAGGATATAAAATAGCCTTTAGTTTTACGCCTTTCTTTCTATGAAAATCACTATTACTGTCTTTTCTCGATAAGATTATATTTTAGCTATGGCCCTTGATCTATACTGGCTACTGTTATATGGAATCAATTAGAGCTAGAAAAGTGCCTCCCAGTAAAAGGTCATCTTCTCAAAAGTAATTTGGAAACCTGTAAACTGACGAATAAAAGTTCTTTCTGGTTTCAATTAAAGTTTCCAGACAAATTTATGGTATTATGGTTCACTAGTGAAACCTGTAGAAATTCCATGGTTGTATTCTTCATCTGTTGTATATTCATGCTGTGCTTAAAAATATCTGCTTCCTATGAACGTTCATAACAAACACAGACTCCACATTAACTGAACCAACTTTTCGGGTTATTTAATCCTGAATCATTTAAAAAATTTTATGCCTCAAGTTCATATATCTTCAAATATTTATTCTTAATGTTTGGTTTGATTGTTTATAGAGAAAAAATTGTTTCATTTGTTTTTGGTTTTATAGATCACTAACCTGTGTGCCCAGCGTTACCTGGGTGTTTGGAGGTGTGTGTTGAGCAAAAAAATTAAAAAATGCTAGTAGGCAGGCAGGCAGGCTCGAACCCGTGATGTGAAGGCGGAAAAGAAAGTGAAAGAAAATCTGACGTCTTAGCTGATGTCTCCATGACATAACCGGATGTGAAAAGCGTTGCTAAAATATCGGTGAAAAAAATCGACCTCTCCTTGTACAAAACGGCCCACTTTAGGGTGAAGGAATTAATGTTTTTGATCAGTTTTTCGATATTTGTCGTCCTAGATGTCGAGCTTCAAAATGATATCAGGATTCGTCTTTGTCGAAAGTTTTTGTGACACATGTAAACATACATACATACATACACATATTTAAACAGACAGGTAAGATTTATATTATCGATGACTGAGTTTTGTAAAAAAATAAAGAAAACAGGCACTTGGTGCATATCAGGTCAGGACACAGGTATCTTCAGACAGTCTGATCTGGCATCAGCAATGGCGATTTAGAATTGGCTATACTCTTCTCAACCTTCCAAAATTGAGGCCCTCAACATCGAATGCAAATTTGTGTCATATTCCAAAATAATACTGAAATTGTCTGCTTTGTATAAACGAATCTCCTAATTCCCAACATAAAAAATATTGCATTATTTAATACTAAAACATGATGCTATTATAAATGATTCATTAAATGATATATTTTACGACATATCAACCCTTTTGTGCTCTAGGATCCATGATCGCACTATACACAAACAAATGCACCATTTTCCAAAGAACAGGTGCTTTTCTCTACCAGTAGTCAAACATGTTACAATTGGTGCATTTAACTATGACTGTTCTGAGAGAGAGAGAGAGAGAGAGAGAGAGAGAGAGAGAGAGAGAGAGAATGAATGCCAGCAGCAACGATACTTGTCTATCCAATAGAAATATGAAGGAGATGATAACCATGATCAGGATACAAACTGAAGTATCTCTTTCTTGGTGACAGTTGTTGAAGAACTATTTATTTAGATACCATTATGTTTATGTGTGTTTGTGTATATATATGCATGTATGTATACATATATATATATATGCATGTATGTATATATATATATATATATATATATATGCATGTTTATGTGCGTGTGTGTATATATATATATATGCATGTATGTATATATATGAAAATAAACGTCCTCAGCTGAAAGGCACTATTCAAGATATCATACCGTTTGGAATAATCTAGACAAGCTGACACTTATGTCGTATAGAAAGATTCATTTTATTGCTTACACTATCGCAGATATTGAAGCAGAAAAATAAATGGGTCTCAACACATGTATAAAAATATAAATGTGCATGCTGTGTGCTTCAGGATACATGGATCACACTTCTCCAAGATTGCATAGGGTAGGATGAGTGAAAATGAAATTCGAAACAAACTATCAGCATAATTATTAGACAATGCAGGATATGCACACACAACTGTTTTAAAATTGATTACTTTCACATTATAACATATGCCTCTTCTTTTCAATTCATAGTTTTTAGAAACCATTTTGTGGAAACAGAAAGAATTGGCATTTGTGCTGAAGTTATTCAAATTGCTAATGTTTATTGAGCAGAAATGTTTAGCATCACTTGAACATTTCTGTTTTAATTCTTCCAATTTTTCTCAGATATTTCTGTGAAAAGTAGTCAGTATTCAATTTAGTAGCCAGCATTTAATTATCTGACCAGTCCAGCCAGAAATAAATAGATAGAGATCAGAAGCCGGGGAGTTAGTATAAACCAGGCTGGGATGTTCTATTATATTTAGATGGGCAAATTAAATCTGTAGGATTCTGATTGTGAACTTTGAGTGGGCATTCTAGTGTATAAATGTTGTTTTATTCAAACAAGAGTTTGTCTCTCAATTTAGTGTCATTTTGATTCTTCAGTCAGGTGAAAATAGCTATTTGATTATTTTTTAATTTTTTTTTTTTCAATTTTCACTCCAAACAAAGCGCAGTACCAATCAGGGACATAATTTGCGGGGGCATTATGAAGGGAGATGAGTAGCAAGATGTTTGTTCACATTACACTTGAACTTCTGTATATCAATACAGTTGGAAAAGCAGAATCCCGGAAGGGAGTTCCAAAGACTTGCAGTTCTGGGGAAGAAACTATTGAAGTCAAAGGTTTTCTTACATGTAGGGATCTCTACTGTAAAGGGGTGGGACTTAGTTGCTTGCTGGGTTTGTCGGGGGTAGTCACGCCGAGGAGGTACAATTGCTTGCAGTTCGTCAGAGCATTCACCATTAAAGTATTTGTAAAACAGGCAGTGGGATGCAACATTTCGTCGATGGGACAGAAGTTGAAGCCTAGATGACAGTTCAGGACCTACCAAGTTGGCGACTCTCTTTTGAACCAGGAGTGAGAGACAAGTAGCAGATGCACCAGCCCAAATGTGACAACAGTTAGTTAATTTTCTATACTGACATGGTCCTATTTCATTTAAATGTTTTTATTGTTTATTTTATCCAAAAAATAGCTAACAAGGATGAATGATAATTATCAGAAAGGCAGGCGATGTCTACTGGTCTTAGTCTTCAAAAGACCAAAGCTATAGGCATAAGAAAAATAGTCAGCAGGAAGAGTTCTACGAGCCTGCCATTCTTGGAAAAAAACGACTGGAACTAGCAGAGTAAAAAGTGGACCTTAGGTTTACTTTCAGCAGCCGCGTAAATCTTGTTTCCCTTATTTTGATGTTTAGTCCTCACATACCCTGAGTGATGTTTACGACAAAGGAGGAAGAATTGTTGTTTTCTAGGTCAGAATCTATCCCAATAGCAATTAGTGGTGGCTAGTTTTTGACCTTGAAATAGTAATTTTTTGAAAGCCTTTTACATCAAGTGGCTTGATGCGACATCTGGATAAAGTTCTCTAAAAACAAAACAAAAAAATAGAAAGAAAAAGAAAGCTGTTTCAAACAGAAAATTGAGGGAACCACTAGACTAAGGAATTAAAAGAGATGGAACAAAGGGAGAAGAGCATAAACCAGATAATTTAAAGATGAAGATGATATTTCAAACTTATGATGATGGATGAACGGACAGTAACTTTTATAGAGACACATAGTCACTAGTTTTATGGGACGATTAATCAGAAGTAAGAATAAAATATATTGGAATTTTTTAAAATATCGAAATAATTTAATTCCGATGCTAAAAAATATTATTATTTTTTTGTTTGTGTTTTATTTAAAACGTAATTTTCAATTGCTAGTAATAATTTTTAAAAATGATAAATATTTATTGATTTTAAGCAATCAGTAAAACTAAAATCTATAGAGCTCCTCCACCACAAATGTATTTTTACGTTTGTGACGTATGCACATATTATATGGGTTTTATGATACCCACCTCCGCCCCCCCCCAAAAAAAAAATTCTGTAGCTCAATGTTTAGAGCTTTTACAGGAATAACAATCGGGAATCGTATTGAAATCAGAAATTAAGAACAGAATTCAAAAAAATATTGGAATCGTCCTATCACCAATAGTCACATCTACAAAATGCTATTTAAAACTTAAGCACAGCCGACAAATCAACCGACATAGACTCTTATAGAGACTCTTGGACAGATCTAACTCAATAAATAAATTGGTGCCTTCTTTCTGAGTTTTTGATGCGAAAATTATTTACAGATAGATGGTCTTCTTTTTCTTAGTTGACAGACAGGAACTGATAAGATCGATGATGAATGGCAGGAAATCTTCCAATTTCCAAATTCATTTGCCGCTACCAATTTTTATTCCTTTCTTTTCAAAAGTCGTTATGCAGATTTATTATAAAGGATTATCGCCATGACATTTGAGGTTTGGATAATTTAAAGATGGCCGTACCCAAAAGAAAATCTTATCTTATTTAACATAAGAAAAAGGAAACTATTTTGGGGAGTAACATTTAAAATGATTGCTCTTCTGTGGAGCCAAAGAATACCAATTGAATACTAAAAATTATGTCTAAAGTTTGCAGTTAAACCTATCATCTATTATTATACTAAATGTGAGTTAAAAACCGTTTCTCAACTTTTTTAAGGTCCGCATCCTCCAAGAAACCCTAATGTTGTATAGGTGACAGGCAATGCTGGAATATCGAATCCGGGCAAAACCAGATGTAAATCAGATTGTTGGCGATGACGTCAATCCTAAATTCTAATAAAAAAAATCGAGATCATGAAACATTGAGAGAAAATATTTTACTTGGATTGGAATTGCTAAAATGCAGAACAATACAAAAATCGAAATTTCAAATCAACGGTCAAAATGAGATTAGATTCTGATCAAGGAATATGAGGTGATGTCAATATAAGTCGAAACAAAAGAGAGAGAAACCAACCGCCATAGCCACTCCCTACTGACTCGAACTCTCTTGCTTGTCATATTATCACTAATGTAATGTAAATAAAACTTTGCTGATTTATCAAGTTGTTGTTTGATTACAAAAACCAGTTATTAGGGTGTATACACGATGGCATGCATTTTGCAAAAATATGAACTATAAATTATATACACGACAATATTTCACTAAAACTCATACCCCTTAAAATTTAGGTCCTAAACTCCTGGTTAAATAAATAGTTGGATTAAATCGATTCAGCCATGTATCTAATAATCACTTAATAGCAATACTTAACACTAAAATAAAAGCAAGAAATTGTTACATTGCAAAATTAAACAAAAATATAGTCAATACCCTATTTTTTATCTGAACTTTTCTCGCACCACATGGAATATTGACTCTCAAGAAGTATGAACGCCCCCAGGTTGGGGACCTCATCCATAAAGCTTTTTTTTTTCCTATATGCTTTAATAACAGAAAATGTAGGTTAAAATAAACCTTATTTCTGGGAGTGAATCATCTTTCGAAAACCACTTCATTTTAATTGTTTGTCATTTATAATTAACTGAACATGTCATCCATTTTTCTCTCTTAGCTAGCAAAATAAATATGGGTAATTATACATTTTGCTTATTAGCACATAAATTGAAAATTAAATTTAAAATGATAATATAAAAAGGATGCTTCATGGATGAATGAATGCGGATACAAGAATAGTTATAAAATCCAAAGCAATGAATACTGGTATATTCCAGAATGAATTGCAGATTTTTAAAGCATATTCCAGGCTGGAGGATAATTTTTTTTATACAATTTGTAATCCTACAGCATTTTAGTGCTTCATTTAACATATTTAAGCGTTCTAATTAGTTGTAATTTGTAATTAACTGAACCTGTCATCCATTTCTCTCTCTTAGCTATCATTGTATTTCACTCACACCCTCTATGTTAAATCAAACACTTTTAAATATTTTTACATTCTTTTGTGAGTATTTAGTGAAAGGGTAACTTTTTTAGCGTAACCATACATGCCCCAAACACATATGCAAATTAGATGTAAAATAATCTCTTTTTATATCATCAATAAGGATGAACTAGAAGTAAAGAGACTCCATTTTAGTTATTGAAAAGATTTTGACAATTTGAAAAAATGTCAGTGTCAAAGAAATTTATAGCAATATTAAGAACAAAGATTCACTGAAGTAATATTTAATTGATGCAAACCTTATACATCTTTCTAGTTTGGAGAAAGTCGCACAAAAATGGGAAGCCAGCAACAAGAATTAAACCATTAAACATGCACGCAATGGTTTAACGCATGTTTGTAGATATTTGCTAAGTCGTGGGTTTAACTTTGTTATCCTTGGCGAATTCACCAAACTATTTAGAAAATAAATCTGGATAATTAAGAAAATATTTATAATCGTTTCATTAAGAAATAAGTATGTTTCTCAATTATAATATAAAGGACAGCTGTCTGTGTGCATGTGTATATTTCTACATCCGGCTAAAACTAAAAAACGACAAAACAAATTCTTACAAAGTTGTTGTTATTATTATTATTATTATTATTATTATTTTTATTTATTTTCTTTTTTGATTGGCGTCGCTCCGGCTGAATAATATCTAAAATTAAGGGAAAATTATCTATTCTTTGATGTTAAACTGTCATAGATTTTGTCAGGAAAGATATGTTCTCTAGCTAGATTATGTACTAAAGAGTAACTTTGACTTTTTAATCAAGTCCCTTACAAGTTGTCTGTCTTTATGCATACTCATATAGAGGAATTGTCTGTTTTTATGCATACTGGTAGAGAGGATTGGGTAGAGAAGAAACTGGGTGGGAAAGAGGGAGGGAGGGGAAAGTAGAAGTTTTAATAGGAATATTACACTTTTGTCCCAGGTAACGACGGGTACACTTGCTAGTCTTCTATAAAACAATTTGTACATTTAACAAACATCACAAATTTCGTAAAAATTAACAAAATTGATTCTCTTTATTATTATTTATCATTATTTCTTTTTCATGAAGTATTTGATTTCTGATTGTCAATATATTATATATTTTTATGTTAGTATATTTTCTGTTTTCTATATATCTATAAAAGTGAGAATGTGCGTGTGAGGACATTTCTCAACATATATACTCAATGAATTTTTGATCTACAGACTTGAAATTTGGTGTATAGGGTATTCAGATATGTAGAAAAACTTTTTAATGCATTATCACTCGGAAACAAAGGCTGCTAAGAGGTCAAAATTGAAAAATTGGTACTTGGGGGTCATCAGAGTTTTATCTGTGTCAACTGGTTTACGAGGTTTGAAAACATTTTTTAAATATTGTGGCAAGCTGGTTCAATGGTTATCTTACTTGACTCGCTGTGTTTAGGTTTTGGTTCCGATCTCAGCTCAAGTATTTTTTTTTTACTTACAAGAAGTGAACTGTTTAGAAAAACATAATACTCGCATGCACATGTCTCAGTTTCTTTCTGTTTTTTTTTTTTGTTTTGTTTTGTGGGTTTTTTTTTTTAAACTTTTTAAAGGATTTTAACTTACATTTAATACGGAGCAATGCCAAGTACATCTTCTAGTTAATCAATATAAACAAATTGACTTACAACATTTTAAAATATCTAAATTGTGTCTAATTTATATTGAACTAGCAGGGGTGCCCGGCGTTGCTCGGGTGATTGGAGGTGTATGCTGTGCAAAAAAAGCAAAAAAGACAAAAAGAAATGGTTAATTTTTTAAAACTTTGACCCCTATTATGACCCCTTAAAATTTATAGTTTCGGGCTCAAATCACTTTATTAAGTTAGATCCAGGTTCAAGGAACCTATATCTAAAATTTCAAGTGTCTAGACCCAAAATTGTCGGAGGAGTTTGGTAGAGTTCTTAAAGGTCAAATCGTTGAAATTTGACCCCTTAACAGCCAAATTTCTGGCTGACACCCGTCACATCGATTTTCCCAAATCTCAGTACCCGGTATTTCAAATTTCGAATCTATAGACTTAAAATTGACAGAGTTATTGCGTAGGGAAATGTACACAGACAGACAGACACACAGACACGTTCACTTTTATAGATATAATAGATAAAGCGATGTTTTGGTTTATTTAGTTGTTAAATCTGGACAGTATAGTGAGATGTGAGTAAAATAGTAGGTTTCGATGGCCATGTTAAGATTTGTTGGGTTAGTAGATATAGAAAAATTGATGCAGTAGATGTGGGGGTTAGTAGATGGGGGAAAGCTAAGGAAAACAGGGAAGTGATGAAGATAGACATAAGAGATAGGTTGATTTAGAGGTTAATTTTTAAAAGCAATACAACCCTAACCAGCATTTAAAATGGACGTTAATCTGGTGATGATGATATTTGATTTTATGGGAATAAATCAATAATTCTACGCTGGTTCCTAATAATGTTCATAACTGCTAATTAACTAATTACTGGACATAATAAGAAATTCTTTAGTAACACATGTCTCATTAATTATTATAATTATTCTAATTTTGGGCTTCCCATGTCCAGTCCCAGTCTAAGTGTAACACAGTGCATATGAGTGTGTGGAGAAAATATCAGCAGCAGCGAAGGATGGTTGGCTTGTGAGAGATTAGCATCAGCAGCAGCCGAAAAAAAGCGCATATGCAAATTAGAAAGCATGCACAAGTAGAAAAAAAATAAGAAAAAATGAACCACATCGTCAGCAGAAGCAAAGTGTGTACCAGAGAAAATGGATGCATAAAGTTGAGGATGAGAATGGGCCTGCTGTGGCCAGCATATGGTCAAAAAAAGGAGAAATACAACCAGGTTAGATGGACATGTGGCAGTGAGAAACTTTTTATAAGGTGTTGAGAATGGAGAGTAACGGTAATGCTTTTGTTAAAAGGAAAATATGCTGACCCAGACTTATTTATTTTTGTCTGTTCCTTTTCAACAGTGCCTGACGGCATGGGGATCCGAGAGAAGTTTGAACTGTAACGAACAGTTCGAGCGTAATGACCACGTTCAGCATGACATAACCCAAATAAAACTAACTTAAAGAACAGATTACTTTATCCAATAATACTAATTCAGAATGCAATTTCTTGGGGGTGGGGTATAAATCTATATCAATAATTGTTAAAAATAGTGTTGTTTGGCAATAAAATAATCAAAAAGAGATTGATATATGGCTAAACAGACAAAACCAAATCAACCGGTTATAATCAACATTGTCTCCTCTTTTTGACTTCCGGTTTCTGCTTCGTAGATGGGACCACAATAACCAGATATGGTTCCTTCTGATTAGTATTCATCTTCCTCTCATAACGTGAAAGTTATCCCTCCCACGTGTTAAGAATGGCTTTCTTGTCCGTTTCACCATGTCCAATTACCCAGTCCAATGGACAACAGAAACCGGAAGTCAAAGTGAGCAGACAATCTTGACTCTAGCAAATCAGACTAACTTAAAAAATTGATTGTTTCATTTAATAATACTAAAGCAGAGCAGAATTGCAAATAATTGTGTGACAAGACACTTTTACATGCCGTCAACTACGTTTTAAAAAGTTACAGGTGGTTGCCTACTTGTATTTATGAGTCAAAACACTTAAAAAAAAAAAAAAAAAGAAAAAAATGAAGAAATTATAAAATGGAATATCGAGTAAACGAAAAGTATCCCTCCCACTACAGCATCGAGATTTTGGTCTTCAATCGAGAAACTCGTATCAACACAGTAATAAATTTTTATGAATTACAGTCATTCAGCAAATGAGGTCCTTTGATCAGTGAAAAGCAAATCCGAAATCAGACAGATCCGGCGTCAAGGCATCAACACAAGTCAACAAAGTGGATTATTTTCGTTATTGAAACGATGACGATGACGGCCGAAAAAAAAAACATAAATCAAAAACAGAAAACAAATTCTATCAATTTTTAATTAAAGATGAAAAAAAAAAAGAAAAAAGAAAAAGATAAATACTTGTAAATTTTCTTTAACATTTCTAACTTTTTGTTGTGCACATTTTTATTTTTAACTAGGTGGTTGCCCGTGGTAATGCAACAGGAATACAGAAATTTGATAACTAAATTCTAGACTGAACCTTGATTCTTTTGAGCACACTTGTCATAACCTTAGCTACACAGCCACACTTAGCTACATATCATGCTTCTCAATATTTGTTTTTTTTAGATAAGGATCGATAATTTGGATTATTCTGATTACTATTTTCGTTTCGCCCGATATAATTTTTATGGCTAAAGCAGTTAAATGTAACACACTGCTGCCAAAAACTCGCTACTCCAAATCTCGACACTCTGTTATCAAAAAAATAAAAATCTCGATACTTTAATGTCAAAACTCAACTCTAAAAACCCGACGCAATACTGAAAACACTTGCTACTCTGACATCCGAATCCAAAATCAACCCTGTCTTTTTGTATCCAACCAGAAGCATCTCATTTACATGTTAGGTGACAATATCGCAATCATATAAAGAGAAAAGGCGGCCATTTTTTTTTTCTCTTTTTTTCTTCATTCTTTTTGTCCACACGGAACTTTATAGACTACACACAAACAGGTTTGTACTAATGTTTCCAGTGCTTAATTACAGAACAACGTATTTTTGCTTTTGGTAACATTTTAGACACACTTTTTGCTTTATCTTGTCAAACTAGGGAATATTTCTGCCAAACTCTACTCCTATGAATTAAATAAAAGGTTTTGTTTGAAATTCCGTGCAGTTTTTTTGAGTTCGAAAAGATATAAATGAACATGGTTGGCGGTTACATCGGCTGGAACATTGTATGAATAAAAATAAAGAAAAGAACAGTAGTCTGAATACTCCGAATACTCCATATCATTATTATAACAATTAGTATCACTACCACCTTCCCACAATCCCCCGGGGTTAATGTCATTACACAAAGATAGATTGATATTTTTCAAAAAAGGTATGAGGGTAAGTGGGATCAGTGTCTTTTATCTTCTCGACAAGGATTTCATTGGATGTCTTGCTTCACTTTTTAAACTGTGAATAGTCATAACCAAACAGTAGAACCTTCTTTTGTACAACAGACTATGGCCGGGACTTCAAACGTATTATTAAAAAATAAATAAATTGTTGCTACGACGCATAGATATAGGGATTCGGGAACTTTTTTTTTAAATCAAAATCTGTTGACTAACGCTGGTTGGTCTCTATCATAGCTGGACTGTCACTACTAGTGATAGGAAGGTTTACCCTATTATTTGCCTCTTCCTATCTGGTGTATGAACGAGTTGAGGGTGCCTTTTTATCCTGAATGCCGGCCTGCCAGTATTTATTTTTGCTTTTATTCATATTTTTATGTAAATTCCTCATTGTTTACAGCTTTTTATTTTTATTATTATTAAAAACTGCTCTCTATTAACAGAGGAGGTGCTCCCATCCATAAACTGAGTGAAAAAGGCTTGAACATCAATTACTCAGCCAATCATAAAAATGGCCTCTAAAGGATCTCGTAAATAACACTGAAAATCGTAAACGAGAATATTTTTATGACAACATTTAAAGTTCCCATTATCAGTTAAGACGTTTCTTTAAATTTTTTCTTGCCTTCTTTCTCTCCTAAAGCCGGCGTTTTATTCTTCCTGAACCTGCAAAACAATTGCATGTCGTTGGAATCATATTTATGGAAACGTTATCTTTAAGGGCTGTTTCCTTAAAATTTTATTCGTTACTAAACTTCCGTTTTATTATATTTCATCGTAAATTGCAACGTTGAAATTCGGAAATGTTAAATGGCTTGCATTCTACAAAAATCAACATTATAAATATTAAGCCAAACTAAAAATGCTCGTTGGTTTCGTCTTATGATAACGTGGCAAAATTCGCCCCCGTCAGATATTGTGTTACATCGGTACCCTATACAAGTAGCGATTAAGTAAGCTAGTGTGAATTTTGACAAAGGTCACTCTTAGTAAATGTCAGGATAACCCAGATCTATAAAACAAAATCGTTCTCAAAGTTGAACAAAATACGGATGACAAAGCAAAGTCCATAGAGGATATGAGGAGTCACGTTTTCAAGTGAGAGAGAGAGAAATATAGATTTTCTGTCCAGCATGTAAACAAGGCGCAGTAATAATATAAAAATAATCCAAGGCGAATGTGTGTGTCCGTCTACACATCACTTTTTTCGTCAGATAGAAAGCAAGTTTAAAAAGTGAAGCATTAATAATTAGTCCATCTGCTAAGTTCATTCTCTCCAATAAAACCCTTAAGAAACTCAGCAAACGTCTCCTTGAGTCTTTTCTGTATGAGAAGTTTCATTCGTTTTAGTTAAACTATAACATAGCATATGTGAGAAAATTAGCAGCAGCCGAAGGATAGCTGACTAGCAAAAATATTAGCAGCAACTGTCTTAGAATATATGCAAATTGAGCAAGTGTACATATGCTGACGTCATGGGAAGGAGGAGAAAAAATGAGAAAAAAGGACAGTATATGGTCGAGCGAAAGGTAGCAGTTGGACGTGTTTTGACTTGTATGCGGTGAAAGAGAAAATGTACAGCATGGTTAAAAAAGCACAATGGCAGGCAACAAAAAAGACAAGTGCATGAAAGGGCATCTTGACAGACATTCGACATGTGATATTTGGAAACACAGTGAAGTGCATTGTCGAAAATTACACGAATAAATGCTTATTATATTCACCTAAAAAAATGCTGAGTCATATTTTTTATTATTGTGGTCCTGTTTAAGGGGTCACAATTATCAGGTGAAAGAGTCCTGGGGTTTACTGTGAGCAGTTAAACTATGAATGTACTCTCTGCTTGAAGGTAAAAATCCCCTGCATTATATAAGCCATACGAATCCATATTGTCCATGGATATAGAAGTGTTAACTATCCCAGAACATTTATATCCTTCCTTGTTTTTTTGTTCTTGTGATAGTACCAGACAACATGTTGGCCCAAGTGGTGGAAATGTAACGACATGGTTAAAGTATAATGGTCACGTTACAAAATAGATGATCACTGACCACTAGACGACATGACCATTTATGAAACCACCAATAGAAAGAATGATGAAGCAGAGAAATAAAAGACCAGCACATATAAACATCGCGTGCACATATGTATAAAATTGTTGAAAATTTAAAAATCTATAATACAGCCCTCTGCGGTTCAGGAACATGAACATTTTCAAAAATGTTATAAACATGCCTGAATGGTGCATATAATCGCCTTCTTATTCAGACAGAGTCTAAAATTCTTCATGGAATAGTCATCCAACCAAACAACAGATCTATAGCGAACTTCCACTTGCATCATCTACTTTTTTTTTTTTTACTCATGTTCACCCCAAACAAGGCATATAGCCACTTGGACGTAAGGGGCTACTAATTGGGGCCATACCTAAGAAAGATTAAGATGTTTGTTTATGTTGTATTTGAACTTCTACATATCAGTACAGTTTGGGAAGCAGGTATCAGGAAGGGAATTCCAAATCTAGCCGTTCTAGTCCAATTATACTGCATGATTTAATATTCATTAACAGTCCTTCATGCAAGACTTTGTAAAGGCCTTGAATATATTGAGGGCTACAGCCCAGACTTTACCCGTCTTATCCAATGCATGGTATATGTGTTCAGAAATAACTGTTAAAATATCTTCAGTAGAACGACATTGCCGAAATCCTTACTTTGTGTCAGAAAGATCAGCTTTCGCAAGATGATTGACTAGTGCTTTATTGATTAGCATCTCGAGGATTTTAGCAAAGAAAAGAAGGAGACTGATGGGGCGATAATTGAGAGAGGGTCGGTCCTAATGCCAGAATTCTTGTATACTGGTACTACATAGGCCATCTTCCAGCTATTAGGGAAGCAGAACTCAGCAAGGTATTTGTTGTAGAGTTTGGAAAGTATGAGGGCTAGCTCAGTTGATCAGACAAAGCAAAACATGTTTAGTTTTGCAGGCCATTGTTCTAGAGCAGTAAATGAAGTTATTTCTTCCCTACTCCAGAGTTAGAATGCTCACATGCACAGATGTTATTACAGGGAATGCCAATGTTGAGAGGCAGGATATGGAAACAGTCATGCGAGATCAGGATATCTCGTGTGAGCATGTGAAGTCCATCGTCTCAACTACGATCAAAAGATGATGTATAAAAAGACTTTTAGTTGGTTTATTTGATCGCTTACGAGTGAAATGTAACAATTGCATCATTTGTAAGCTATACACCAGGGAATAGGAGATTTTGGCTATTTTTAAATTACAATTTAGCATGTACATTTGAGTGGGTATTTTGTCTAATCAAAACCCCCCAGTGTTTTTACACGAGTGCTTACCCACTGGACTGGACGATACAACACTCATCTTCGACAAATAGAGACTGTGCCGAAGTACACTATGGCAAGTAATAAGAAAAAAATGTATTGTCTAAAAAAAATTTATTTAAATTCCTAATGAGAACTTTGTCATAAGCCGAAAATTACGAACTTTAAATAAATGAATGTTTATTTAAAAACATAAAAAAAATTAAAATCGCATGCGTCTGATCCTCTGTCATGTTGTGAATTTCAAGATTTTTTTTTTTCTTTCATTTTACTTTAATCAAAGTTCTCAGAAATCAAGGAACCTCTTTCCTGGGTCAACAGTTGATCTCTATATGAGATTCATAGATATCAGAATGTTCTATTAAAGTTCCTCCCTTAAACGTTGAATTAGTAAAGAAGTAAAGAACATTTTTTTCTCTTCTATTAACCAGTTAACTATGTTATAGTACATCTTTATTTGGATATATATATATATGTATATACTAGCAAAAGTACCCGTCGTTGACTGGGTTCAAAAACAGCCTACAGAAAATGGACTCTGATTTATGAAAGTACGATAGGTTATGAAAAGGAAGGGTTGTAAATTTGGGGGTATCAAAACCAAAGCAAAATATGATGAAAGTAAAAATAAAATAGATAAACCTCATAATTTATTATACCATAACTGTTCACACTGAAACACTTATCACAATATTCTGTGGATCTATATTAAAAAACCTTGTTAAACTTTGTGACATATTTCCATTCTATGGAGGTCAGGTGCGAATGAACATCCCATAATTTTATTATACCATATTTCTTCAAAATGAAACATAATTATCAAAGTATACTCACGCAGATAGGTATGAAAAGTCTTTATTAAAGTTTGTGCCTACTTCCATTCTATGGAGGCCAGGCGCGAACGCAGACCCCACAATTTTATTATACTATCCCTATTTAAGTTAAAACATACTTATCAAAGTATTCTTATGTACATCTATATCAAAAACACTTGTAAACGTTTTTTTTTTAATTTTTAAATTTTTTATTTCCATACTTTGCAGACTAGGTGCGAACGCAGACCCCACAATTTTAATGAACCACCGTTCTGCCAGATCAAACCTACTCATTCCTTTGTCTCAATACATCTTCTATCATTATATGCAATCAGTTTTTTAAAATACTCAACCATATAGGAGCCTATTCATGACCAGACACACACACACACACACACACACACATTCAGCTTTATATTATATATATATATGGCATAAGCATGTTAACACACCAGTTCCCATTGGATCACTGATGTTAAGCAATGTTGAACCTGGTCAGAACTAAATGGGTGACCATTTGTGACTTCCAGATGGTGTATGTGCTCTCCGCTTATCTCAGCATTGTTCTCAGCTGTCCTAGACTTCTTGCCACTGGACTCAAGCAGTGCCAATTCAGGAGAGGTGATTGCGCATCCCTTAACTCACAATTACATATGCAGAGGTATCCTTTGTGTTTCGAGACTAAACAGATGCACCGATTTTTATTTGGATATCTGGATCTCACTAGAATCCCAGAACAAGAATTCATCTAATCTAGTGGAATATCCAGCTTAGTGTTGTTACTATTGGCAAAATCACTTGGAGAATTTGCACCATTCCTCGTCTCAGCCAATGTGGAATAACCGTAGAGAGTGGATCTTATTTGGCTTCGGATATTATGCTATTTTGATTATTTAGTCAGGGTTTACTTTAAGAGTAAAGTATTCTTATATCAAGTTGTCCTAAAAAAACGCTGTACAGAGAGAGACCTGAGATGCTTGAGGAAAATGTCTTGCATTTAAATTCTCTCCCTATGTGTCTTTTGTGTGTTCACAAACATATCCAACAAAAGAGTCAATATTTTCAGCAGAATACATTGTGTTACTATATTCAACATGATATACTTGCAACAGAAATTGCTTTTCATCAGATCACTGAAGTTAAGCAACGTTGAGTTTAGTCAGTGCTAAAATGGGTGACCATTTGAGAATTTCAGGTGCTGTATGTGTTCTCTGTTTACTTCGGCATTGTTTCCAGTCGTCCAATACTTCTCCTTGCCACTGGACTCAAGCAGTGCCAATTCAGGAGAGGTATGGCTGATAATTGTGCAACTCTTGCCTCACAAGAATGTCAAATTGATTATTACTTAATACTTTACATTTACCTATTCTGCTATAGATCAACTCATATTGTTTGCAAAGGTATGGAACCTCAATTTCCAACATGAAATCAGGGTGCAACAGATAAAGTGCTAAGTCTGTTGCCAAGGTTGCTTGAAAAATGGTGGGATCCTTCTACCGCTCCAAAAGATATCTCACTCCTGATGCAATTCTCTATCTGTTTAAAAGCCAAGTGCATTCAAGGATGGGGTACTGCTGCCACATCTGAGCAGGAGCTGCTAAAAACAGCCTATCCTGCCTTGATAGGGTACAAAATAGACTTTGTGACTTAGTGGGGGATGCCCTTTTCTCTTCCCTGCAACCTCTCTCCCACAGAAGAGACGTTGCGAGCCTGTCTTTGTTTTATCGTTATTTACATGGAAGGTACTCGTCTGAGCTCCAATCTCTGGTCCCCTCCTCGTCAATCTTTCACAATAAACACCCATCTAGCTGAAACTACTCTCATTAATTTTCCCACTCTTTATCTGTGCCTAAATCAAAATGTAGATTCCATGAACAAAGCTTCTTTCTTAGAAGTGCATGCCTGTCGAACTCTCTTCCATTTGCCTGTTTCCCACCTGACTACAACTTGGATGTCTTCCAGTCCAACATTAACAAATTCCTGATAAACTGCCCCCTTAAGTAAGACACTTTATCAAATCGCCAATACTAACGATTACTACGACACTATCCTATTTTTTACTGTACACGCAATAACCCTTATCCCTGAGATGCTTCTGGGCCTTGATAAGTGGTGACTTACATGTAAAAAACAAAAAAAAATAAGTGGTGACTTACATGTAAAAAAAAAAAATGTATATTCAAAATAAAAAAAAATGCTTTTATAAGATGACAAAATTCGAGAATCCAACTGCAGCACATCGGATTTGACATTACTCTTGGATCAATCAGTGCATGTTCTTGGATAATTTGCAGGAATATTTATGTTTTTCTTTTTCTTGGAAAATAATTGGGTTTGTTCTGCCTTTGGTAAATTTGGGTAATTCCATCAATGTCTTTGATTTACCCTATCTAAGGAGAATTGCTTGTGCCGGTATTAAAATAAAAATGGATTAAGATGAGATGAAATTACTGCGAACCATATTGAATAATTTCATTTTGAAAGATATGGAAAATATTTTTCACATATTTGTATTCTTTTTTTTTTATTTTGTTTATTTACCTAAAATATAAATATTACATGCTTCCAAATATGGTAATAGTAAACGAGTGCATACTGATAAGATAATAACGTTAAATCCATTTTAAAAATCTTAGTTAACTGTTTTAGCATTCTTAGAAAACATGAATATGAATTATAAAATAAAATCATAAAAAATTTGAATAGGAATTCGTTTGAAAAACGAATTTTCTCATAAAAGATATTTTTAAACGTTTTCTGTGAATCAAGTTGTTTGTTTTGTATTTTGACTGACATCCATGAATTATTTGTTTGTTTTCAATTTTATAATTTAAAAAAAGAAACGTAATCATTTTGTTGCTCAGATTGACAGAGTTCATTTTGCCATATTTTTTTTTCAGTTTTGAAATCAACCAAAAGGTTTTATTTAAATGAATGAATGGCTTATCTGATCTATCCGTTTCAGAAATAAATGGAATAACCCAGAGACAATACAGTTACATCAAAACGTTATGGGCAGCCATTTACGTCATTCATTGTGATCACTGACGCATGCTAATCGAGGGTTCAATCTTAACCATGTTCATGCTCCCAGGCCTTGCGCCCCCTCTTTTTGGTGGAGTAAGATTATTGTTCACCATTTGAGGCCAGAGTGTTTCTCCTTTAGAAGTGCTGGCTTGACTCTCCGCACCTTTCTTTCTTAGAACTGCACGCCTGTGGCTGTTCCGTCTGCCTGCTTCCCACCTGACTACAACTTGGATGTCTTTAAGTCCAACGTCAACAAATTCCGAATGAACCGCCCTCTTAAGTAAGCACTTCATTAAATCTCCGCACTAACGTACTGTACTTGCAATAACCCTTATCCCTGAGTGACTTCCAGGCTTTGATAAGTGGTGACCACCGTGTAAAAAAAAAAAAAAAAAAAAAAAACCTTACTGTCTTGTGTCATATCTTCCTGTAGTGAAAAGGAAGTAAATACTTGTGATTCGTGGCAGGTATGGCCTCAGGATCATGACGTGTACTTCGGAAACATACTTTTGTGAATACAATTTTTGTTAATGATGCCAATATGTTTGTTTTCATTTTACTATCCTGCAAAACTACAAGTTTAGGATGATTTGTATTTGTGTATGAGATTTCAGGTTTGGAGGTTTAATGTGATTTTCTTATCATCCTTCTTTACACGTATAAGAAAATTGCAGCCAAATTTTCATTTTGATATACATATGATCATATAAATATATATGTATTATATATTATATTATGAATATTATGAATGATTATATAAAAATGTCAAATTACTTTTCACCTGAGAAGCTGTGCTCATATTATGCCCTCTTATATCTCTTAAAATTACTCTATAAAAAAAACTGAAATTTGGGTAATTTGTAATATTCTGTTTTTTCTTCCTTCCTTCTTAGTTCATACGTTATACTTTGAAAAATGTCAAATACAATTCTTGAAGATAAAACTGCTTCAAAATAGGCCAAATTCGTAAAATTTTAAAAGGCCAATCAGGCAACCCTGGACAAGAATATGAGAGTGATCTCCATTTGATGTAGCTTCATTTTGGAATATCATTATAATAATATATGATCACTGTTGTAACGAAGTGAGAAAGGAACTTGTAGTATTTTCGACATGTAGTGGTTTTTCATCAAAATTAGAAGTCAGAAAAACCTTAAATAAAAAAGGGAACACTAAAAAAAAAAACAGAGGGAAAAAAGAACAATGTCTGCGAAGAGGTTTTGAAAGTATTTCAATTTTAACAAAGGGTTTCCACCCGTTTTTTTTTTTTTTTTTTTTATCACCTTTACAAGCAATCCAATTAAACGAAATATAACCCACATCACCGTTATTCTAAATAACCATGTTCCAAAATTTATAATAATTAGTTTAGGACCGAATCCTGTTCGCACAAACATGTATACATACATTACTTTATGTAGACATGAATAAATATATAAGCATAGCTAAATTTATATCTATTTTATAAAACTCACTGTGTGTGTGTGTCTATCAATATTCTTCTCCAAGTGCATCTCTTCAGAGACACAAACTCGCAGAGTGAACTAAGTCGTTTCAAATACTTTAATTTTTTATTGGACTATTGTTTTATGATTCTTAGCAGGTAAAAATAGCTGCTAAGTAGTCAAAATTGAAATAAATTGAAACTTGGAAGCATTTTAAAGTGCTCACAAATATATGCATCTATACATTAAAGTTGGTTCATAGCTCAAATACTTATAATTCAGGTGTATCTTGTTGAACTTAGGAATGTTTCCAAATACTCTAACCATTGCGCTAAGGGTCCTTGCAGACTCGGGAATTTGGACAGAATTTCGAGCGGAACCCTTTATTTACTTCACTGGGGTAGCATACTCCTGTTCCATTAGTCATGACTGGATAGAGGTCCTAAGTAATTTGCAATTGTATTTTTGGTCGCTCTCACTGAAGATTGAACCTTTAACCTTCAGGAGAATATCACTTTTTACAATTGATTTTTCGAAGTACTCTAACCCCTGCACCACATGTCCTTGCTGACTGGAACGCTATTGTCAAACTTTGGGACAAAATTTCGAGCAGAACCCTTTATTTACTTCACGGAGGTAGCATGCTCTTGTTGCGTCTATCCTTAGTGTAGACGACCAAAAATACAATTGCGAATTCCTTAGGGCCTCTATCCAGTCATAGCTGACGTAATAAGAGAATGCTACTCCTATGAAGTTAATAAAGGGTTCCGCTCGAAATTCCGTCTAAATTCCCGAATTTGACAGAAACATTCCCGAGTTCGACAAGATACACCTAGAGAAAGTCGGAGGTTACATCGACCGAAACGTTGTGAAAATAACACTCAAGATGAGAACAGTAGTCTGATGAATCCAATTAATATGAATAACAAATCCTCATCTCAAAAATTCAGAAACGTTAAATGATATAATGTTTAAATTTGTATAAATGGCTATGAAACAATTGTAACACAAAGAAATACATTTTTATTTTATATTTTGTTGTCTTGATTTTTACAAAAATATTATACACATGCTCGATTTTTAAAACCGATAATCATGAAGCTTAATTAACTGAGTCAATTAATATTGATTTTGATGTTATTGGTATATGGAGATGACCGGAATTTTGATGTATAAAAACTGTGGTTAAAAAAAAAAAAAAAAAAAAATATATATATATATATATATATATGTATATATATATATATATATGAATGTAGTTTCTGACAATATTTTATCACATTTTCCATGCGATTTAATGTTTTTAAATTTCAACTCAACAAAAACTAAAATTCTTCATTCGTTTACTCTTTTTCCAATCATATCCAGGTTTCAGATATATTGATGAGATTATTTTTAAATGATGATTTTGTTGCCTAAGGGCATATAACAGTTCTGAAAACATTTGAAAACTTCCTGATTATGTTCACTTTTAGGGGGAAAAAACATTACACTTTGACAAATTGGATCATAATATAATGATTAGATCACTCTGACTGACGTTAAAAAAGTATTTAAAAAATAAATGTTTAAAATTCAACAGCATTTCTTGCAGCCGGTAGCCGAATGGATTAGGTCCTTGCTAATGAAGCCAGGTTTGAATCTATTGACTGGTGTTAATTGTAATTGATTCCCGAAAGGATGAAACACTTGTGTATGTCGGCATTTAATAATTATTATAGTAAATAATTACATATATCTTGATTTGTTCTATCTTTAATTGAAAACTAATGGTCCAATCTGGCTGAAATTTTGCTATAAGGTGTAGCAGACTAAGTATTATGGCATCCATTCAATGCACAGGATGGGATTAACAGAGATTTGGATCAAAATGTAAAAATTAACACAAATATAACCATATTCAACCATCAATTCTAAGCACTTATTCTAAGTCAAGAGTCTCTAAGTTTAACCCATTTTTAATGGGCAAAACATCTACTATATATATATATATATATATATACATACATACTATATATATATATGTATGTATGTATGTATGTATGTACATATTTAACCAATAATGTTTGTATAATAAACATACTATATACCAGCTCTGTCCTGCATTGAGTACTCTTTAATAATCATGTGATTTTCATTGGATTTACATCTAGGAAACCAATCGATACAACTGATATAGAATTATTTCCACAGTCAAATAACTTCGTTTAGCTCTCACTTGAGTTAATCGAATCCAAAGTTCTGATATATTCGATTGATGAATCAAAACGAGGACGAAACTTGAGTCTTGGATTTCGGTCTATGGATTTTAATGACTTCTGTGAACTGCAACGTTGTTTGACTGTGAAAATAAGTAAATATCATCTCACATTCGAAAATCACGTGTGTGTGTGTGTGTGTGTATATATATATATATACATACACACACTCGTGAGAAAAAAAAATGGGTCAAACAAATTTTATACATTTTATTGCACTGAAAGCTATATTGAACAAAGAACAATTGAACAAGGAAACTTAAATGAAACTAATAACATAGAACAAAACATTTACTTCAATAAATGCTTATTATGGAATCGCATTCCCTTTTGATTTCTTTAAAAGATCAATCCTTTTAGACATGCTCTCAACCTAAGTGAAACACTGAAGAGGAGATGCTATTCCATTCACTTTGCACAGCTTTCCACAGTTTGTCATTGTTCGAAAAAGTTCTTCCAGCTAATGCATGAGATATTATGGATCAAATATTCTCAATGAGGTTTAAATCGGGGCTTTGACCTGGCCAAAACTTCAAATCAATTGAATTATCAGAAAATCATTTTTTGTGATTTTAGCAGTGTGTGCAGGAGCATTATCATGTTGAAAAATAATGTTCTGGGATATTCCCAGCTTCTGTATACTTGGTAACAGTCCTGTTTCTAATATTCGAATGTATTCCTTTGCATTAATTAACTTCTCACATATAAGTTCCAACTCCTGCCACAGTAAAAGTTCCCCATACCATTATCCCTTCATTCCCGTGTTTAACTGTCGTTGTTATGCAATTTGGCAAAAATCTTTATCCAGTTCTTCAAATGCACCGTTCACGAGCATCACTAATAAGACAAAATCTTGATTCATCTGACCAGAAAACATTCCTGAACCAGTCTGTATCTTTCTTGCAAGAAAATTTTTTTTCTATCATTGATGTTCTTCTTAGATAAAAATGGCTTCTTTGCACAGCTTTTAGAAGAAAATCCCATTTCTTTCATTCGTCTAGATATTGTATATCTAGAAAGAGAATTTTCAGCCCCTGTTTTGCATTCTTTGCTATGGTCAATATAAGTTTTCTTTCAATCCTTCAAAACACTTAATTTAAGCCACTGATTGTCCTTCAAAGTGGATGTTCTGGGGCGATAAGATCCAAATTTCCTTTTTACCGAGCGTTCGACTTTGAATCTTTGACCAATTTGCTTCACTGCAGAAAGAGATGTTTTCACATTTTCTTTTCTTAAAATATCAAAAATGTGCTTGTAAGTCATTTTAGACTGCCTTTATATCCTCGCCAAGATGCGGTCTTACCATTTTAGGATTAATTTTTCCACTTATATATATTGCTATAATAATAATGATCAGCAAAATAGAAATTTTCAGTTAAAATTAACAAAAATTCTTCGAAAAATATTGAAAAATCGATTTCTTCCTTCTTTTGCTCTTAGCCCATAAGTGTGTGTGTGTGTGTGTATATATATATATATATAATTCCTTGTAAGATTTTAATGTTCTCACAACCATCACACTATCTAGTATATTTAACAAGCTGAGTCGTCTTGCGTCTTGGTGACCTTTCCGGTGATCATAGACTTATTTTATTAAAAACATAAATACTTTTTTTGTCCTTATTAGAATTGAAAGATCGTATCTGTATATTTTTAACCAAAGATTCACAATATCATTTAAAGGAAACAAGCTGTGTTTTATAAATAGGTAAACATCAAATTTGATAAACGTTGAAATGGAAGATGCAAACCTGCAATATGTTAGAATTTAGACAGAAGCAAAATGAGGAAGATCTACATGAATCGCAGCCACATTAATATTTAATAGTAAGCTTGCTACCACAAATCCTGATGTTGCTCTTACGTTTTCCAAACCAAAGACGATAATATAAATTCCATATTTTGGGTAGAAATGTCTTACACTCGCCATCACAAAAGTTCTCTATACAAAATTTGTTGAAATTATAACTCATAGTTTTCAAACATACACATGTTTATAATTAGTATTATTGTTATATATTGGGGACCATACACCAGTAAGTAGAGACTATGTTAACTAGTATAAATTTTGGTGAGGGTTACAATAGTACATGTCAGGATTACATGGCAGCAAATAATAATATACCTAGTTGCACTTAGCACGATTGATGAAGAGAATCAAAACTTAGTTCCCTAGGCAAAATGCTCTAGGAATGCAAGGGAACGAGATAGATAGGTCACCACATGTTCGAGGAAGAGCAGAAAGATTTTAAAATCTCTTACAGAAAAAACCTGTCCAATAATAAAGGGATAATCTAAGTAAGTGTTAGCTCAAGATTTTGACCATCTGCGTCTCTCAATTTCATCCTTAAGACTAAGTTAGAAAAAAGAAGTAATTAGTGTATCAGATATTAATCTCTCCTCCCAGGGACAACCTTTTTCTCTGAATAAAATTTTTGAAAGCCAGAAAGTCTCAATTCCCAAGTAAAAGAACAAGTGAGAAGGAATTAATTTTAACCTAGATGTTCTCTCTCTATTGTGAACAAACTCTCTAATAACTCCTTTTAAATCTCAGCAAGTCTCAACTCTGTTTCAGGTTTGGTTTTATTTGACTAGCTAAACAAAGGAGGTCAAAGGTCAATAACCATGAGGAGATCGCAGCCAGTCATGAAGGATGAAAGAAGTAAACATGGAAGAAAGAGCGCCACGCATAAACACCCTGCAGCCCGACTTTCATTGTTTGATTTGTTTTCTTGATAACTCCCTGATAAGTGCAAAAGTACGCGTTTGTACAAACAATTATGTGCGAATCATTGTTTAATATGTTGCATTGTTAAAAATTGTAAAATTAGTAATTTTTTTTTTTTTTTTTTAATTACATTTTCACCCCAAACAAGGCAAATTGCCACTTTGGTGTAGGGGGCTACTATCAGGGGCAACAACTACTGGGGTACTATGTAGGGATTTGGGCAGCAAGATGTCGGTTCACGTTACACTTGAACTTCTGCATGGCAGTACAGTTGGGGAAGCAGGGACCTGGAATGGAATTCCAGAGTTTAGCGGTTCTGGAGAAGAAAATATTGGAGTAAAAAGATCTTTTACATCTAGGGATCTCTACAGTGTGGGGGGTGGGATTTAGCAGCCTGTCGGGTTTGTCGAGGGTGCTCACGTCGTGGGGGAACAAGTGATTGCAGTTTGTCAGAGCATTCACCACTAAAATACTTGTAGAACAGGCAGAGGGATGCAACATTTCGTTGATGGGACAGAGGCTGAAGCTTAGATGCCAGTTCAGGGCCTATCAGGTTTGCGACTCTCTTTTGAACCTTGTCAAGGAGCGAGAGACTAGGAGCAGATGCACCAGCCCAAATGTGACAGCAATACTCCATACATGAGCGAATGGTGGCCTTATAGAGGTACAGGATACGTTCGGGGGTTAGTAGTTGTCTAGCACGGTAGAGAGAGCCTACCTTTTTTGCAGCGGCCCTGGCAATGCCTTCAATGTAATTGTTCCAACTCATGTTTCCTGTGAACGTTAGGCCAAGCAGTTTGAAAGATGTACTCTCAGATAAAGAGTCGTTGGCCATTGCTATAGGTGGTAGAGAGGGTTTCTTGTAATTATTGAATGAAACTAGTTTAGTCTTGGCAGCATTGAACGTGACCAACCATTTTTGTCCCCATTCCACTATAGATTGGAGGTCTTCCTCTAGTGTTTCTGCCATTTCTTTAGAAATGTGTTCATTCGTCTTCCTGTCATGCCTGTTATGGAGTGTAGTGTCATCAGCATATATACCCATCTTAGAGGCAATTTTGTCCGGGAGGTCATTTATGAATATCAGGAACAATAGAGGTCCAAGGATAGAACCCTGGGGCACCCCCGCATTTATATCATATTGTTTGGATGTACGACCGTCGAGGACAACCTGGATTTTTCTCTTATCTAAGAAGGATTTAATTATGTTAAGTATTCTACCTGTGATACCGGATGATCTAATTTTCCTGAAGAGACCCTCATGCCATACCCTGTCAAAAGCCTTAGATATATTTAGAGCTATATCTAGTTTTATTTTCCTATTAGCGTGCTGTTTAAAATGGGTATTGTGTTTTAACATTAAATAAGCTGAAAAGGGTTGACATGCCTTAAAAGATACAGACGAAGGAAAAATGTTTTGATTATTTTATTTTGAATTCAAATAACCTCCTTCAATGGTTTTCATATGTTAGCAGCAATATTACAACATTAAAATAAATCCAAAGAATTTTCCACACAAAATGTTTTATTCTTTCCGGTCTTCATTTTCATCCTGTAAAACTATGGATAAGATAGCAACTTTTATTCAATGAAGCGGGTTTCAGTATTACATAAGCAAAACAGAATTGGTTCTGTGTTTCAGCATAAAATATCTCAAAAAGGGCTGATCTGCCATAAAGCAGACAAATCAAATCACTGCATCGGTTAATGTAAGTATTCTTTTGCAATAGTAAATAATATATAAAGAGTTTATATGATATAAAGCAAGTCAATTAATGACCTTCTATTTACTGGTCGCCCCATGAAATCAGAGTTAAACACAAGGTCGGCTTTTAATGTGGAGAAAATTCAGTTCTTCAGAAAAAAGCACTCCGGGTTGACACAAAAATGAAAAATTGCTTCAGCCTAGGTTTTTTCCTTCACTTACTGAGGACAGAACAGATACTACACTTTAAAATGGCATGTTGCGACGCTCAGAACTTGAAACCTGACCAATAGGACACAAAAAGGCGACAAATGATCAGGTTCGATCGCGTCTTAATTTGCATATCAATGAAGCTAGACACTGGAATGAGGGAATATGTCTGGGAATGAGGATGTTGGCAGTCGATGGTGAACTGGACTGAACGGGTCAGAGCTGAGAATGTTCGAATGCTGCCGAGAATCCAGTCCATTTTTTTTTTCTATTAGCGAGCTGTTTAAAATGGGTATTGTGTTTTAACATTAAATAAGCCGAAAAGGGTTGACATGCCTTAAAAGATACAGACAAAGGAAAAATGTTTTGATTATTTTATTTTGAATTCAAATAACCTCCTTCAATGGTTTTCATATGTTAGCAGCAATATTACAACATTAAAATGAATCCGAAGAATTTTCCACACAAAATGTTTTATTCTTTCCGAAGATGCGATTTTATTAACTCAAAAACCGAAAACGAGGTGAATCGTCATGGGAAAATGAGAACCGCAAGTCAAGAAACATTAGGTAGGGATCTTCAAACGATTTATTAAAATTTAATTCTAAAAAATATTTGCCAAACAGTCTAAGAAGAATGAAAAGAAAAAAATAGCAGACAATTCTACATTGTGGAGAATAATCTTTATACGTCTTGTATTGTTCACTTGAATCGGAATAAGAATGCAAGATTACCACTGTCATTGAATTAATGAGCATTTATCAGTAAAGACTGGACACATTTCTTACGCTTGATTAAACTGTATTTCTTTAGGAGGAAAAAGATATGAGCCGAAGTGTTGAGCCAAAGAAATCTATCAAGAAATTATCTTTTGACAGAACAAAGATCAATTTTTGAGCCAAACACTGAACATTTACAAATTCCATTGAGGATCATCTAATTGTATTGATTCTGCCACGGAAGAGAATAATGCCGATAAACTCAACTTGGAATAAAGACTAATCAATAAGTCTTTTAGTTAAAAAGTATAGCATTGGCAAAATAATAACATAAGCATAAAAGAACTACCAAAAAAAACAGGAAAAGTCCATTATGAGACCACAATTCATGAAATGAAAATGGAAGGGAGAAAAATGCCAATAAAAAATGAAATGGTTCAATCATTAAAATATCAAGAATAAAAAGCGTAGAAAATGGCAGACATATTTTTCATTGGATATTTCTGACTTTCTTTAATTTGTTCGTTCTTTACTTCATTTTCTTCTTATTACTATTACTATAAAACTATTTTTACTATTTTTTATTATTATTACTATAAAACTATATCAAAGTAACTAAGTAAAAGCGTCTGCAAAAATAGTAGAAAAAAACAATCTTTACCAACCATTATTGGCTAATCTGAGATCGCATTTAAATGTAAACAAACTTAGTGAATAAAAACGAACTTCTTGACGGTAGGATTTACTATGAAAATGCAGTAAAATGCTAAGACAAGGCTCTTTGCGAAAGAATATTGGTCTCTTTGTGTGTTCCAAATTTGTTGTTTTGGATGGAATTTGTTTAAATTCTAAGAGGGTAATTTTATATATATATATATATATATATATATATATATATATATATATATATATATATATATATACTAGCTAAGCGCCTGGCATTGCCCAGTCATAAAATACGCTTAAATATGATATTCTGATTAATGCAAATTTCGTATTTATTATTATACTAGCAGGACCCACTAACCGGCGTTGCCCCATGGTAGCATGCATCCCCCTTCTGCATAAAACATGTTTATAAATATATATTAGAAATATATATATATATATATATATATATATATATATATATATATATATATACTAGCAACAGTACCTGTCGTTGACTGGGTTCAAAAACAGCCTATAGAAAATGAACTCTGATTTATGAAAGTATGATAGGTTATGAACGGGAAGGGTTGTAAATTTGGCTTGAATTCAGGGGTATCAAAACCAAAGCAAAATATGATGAAACTAAAAATAAAATAGATAAACGCCATAATTTATTATACCATACCTGTTCACACTGAAACACTTATCACAATATTCTGTGGATCTATATTAAAAAACCTTGTTATATTTGTAACATATTTCCATTCTATGGAGGTCAAGTGCGAATGAACACCCCATAATTTTATTATACCATATTTCTTCAAACTGAAACATAATTATGAAAGTATACTTACGCAGATAGATATGAAATGTCTTTATTAAAGTTTGTGCCTATTTCCATTCTATGGCGGCCAGGCGTGAATGCAGACCCCACAATTTTATTATACCATCCCTATTTAAATTAAAACATACTTATCAAAGTATTCTTATGTACATCTATATCAAAAACACTTGTAAACGTTTTTTTTAATTTTTTATTTCCATACTTTGTGGACCAGGCGCGAACGCAGATCCCATAATTTTAATGAACCATTGTTATGCAAGATCAAACATACCCATTCCTGTGTCTCGATACATCTTCTATCATTATATGTAATCAGTTTTTTAAAATAGTCAACTACATAGGATCTGTAACCAGACACACACAGAGACATTCAGCTTTATAATATAGATATATATAGTGTGTATATATATATAAATAAATATATATATATGTGTGTGTGTGTGTATGTGTATATATGTGCGTGTGTGTATGTATATATATATATATATATATATATATATATATATACACACTAGCATTTCAGTCCGGCGTTGCCCGGGTGTTTGGAGGTGTATGTTGAGCAAAAAAAAAAAGCGGTCAATTTTTTTTTAAACTTTGACCACTATTATGACCCCTTAACATTTATTGTTTTGGGCTCAAATCAAGTTATTAAGTTAGATCCATGTCCAAGGAAATTTCAAGTGTTTAGACTGAAAATTGGCTGAGAATTTGGTAGAGTTCTCAAAGGTCAAATCGTTGAACTTTGACCCCTTAACAGCCAAATATCTGGCCAAAACGGATTACAAAGATTTTCCCAAATCTCAGTACCCTGTATATCAAATTTCGAGTCTATAGACTGAAAATTGACAGAGTTATTGCGTAGGGAAATGTACACAGACACACAGACACTTTCACTTTTATAGATATACTAGTATTTCAGCCCAGCGTTACTCGGAGGTTTGGATGTGCATGTTTAGCAAAAAAAAAAAAAAAAAAAAAAGTGGTAGTAGGAAGACAGGCTCGAACCCATACCGCAAAGGAAGAAAAGAACGGGGTAAAACCTAACGTTTATGCTGTTACGACCATCGCCAAACCGGAAGCGACATTTTTTTTACATTAAGGCTAGACAATCTAAAGGAGAGGATAACTTTAAAAAATATCGGCGAAAAAAGTGACCCCCCCCCCTGTAGAAAAGTTCCTAGTTGAAGGGGAAGATATTAATGTTTTTAGCAAATTTTTCGATATTTGTCGTATGAAAGGTCGAACTTTAAAACAATACTGATCTTGGTAAAATCCGTCGCCTCTATTGAAAGTTTAAGGCAGACATGCAAACAGACATACATACATGCATACATCTATATATTGGTAACTCAAATTTTCGACCCAAACTGATGAAAAATCTTGCCCTATCTCTGAATACACTTTATGTAAAATTTCAAATATTTAGACCAGAAATTGTCTGAGTAATTTGGAAGAGACCGCAGAGGTCAATTTTTTTTAACTTTGACCCCTATTATGACTCCTTAAAATCTATTGTTTTGAGCTCAAATCAAGTTATTAAGTTAGACCCATGTCCAAGGAACCTATATCTAAAATTTCAAGTGTTTAGACCTAAAATTGTTTGATAGAGTTCTCAAAGATCAAATCGTTGAACTTTGACCCCTTAATCGGCAAATTTCTGGCCAAAAACCGATCACATCGATTTTCCCCAATCTCAGTACCCTGTATATCAAATTTCGAGTCTGTAGACTAAAAATTGGCAGAGTTATTGTGTAGGGAAATGTACACACACACACACACACAGACACGTTCACTTTTATATATTTATAGATAGATAGATGATGGGTGTTCCAAAATTAATGTCTTCTATTTTTATTCCACCCGAATGGATCAGAGGAGATTGCAAATTGCATTGTAATGAGTTTCATCTCTCTGTTACAGATATTGACGGTGTAAGACTCTAAGAAAGCAACCTCTATCATGGACGTGAATCAGGAACAGAAAAGCGTCATTGAATTCTTCCACGCAGGAAAAAATTAACCAATCAACATTCACAGACGCCTGTTGAACATTTACGAAACCGATTTAGTTAGGCGATGGGTTTGCCGATTTCAGAGTGATGACAGAGATGGGAGTGACAAAACTAACTCCAGACTTTTACAACCAAGGCACTAAAAGAGGCTGGCAAAAATGCATTGAGAATGGTGGTGACTATGTAGAAAAATAAATTTAGGAACACAAAAAGTCGGTAGTTTTAATGGAATCACTCATGTTTTCATGAATTTCAGTGGCCTGATGATACTGGATTTCAAAATCATAACTGAAACATGTATGCACATATGTAGCTAATAATGTTTGTATAAATAAAGAAAATGATGCAATAAATAAATATATATATATATGCAATAAATAAATATATATATACATACTAGCATTTCAGTCAGACGTTGCCTGGGTGTTTGGATGTGTGTGTTGAGCAAAAAAAAGTGGCAGTAGAAAGGCAGGCTCGAACCCATACCGCGAAAGATGAAAAGAACGAGGAAAAAAGCCTGACGTCTTTGTCGTTACGACCCCTGCCAAACCAAAAGTGACGTAGGTTTTAATTAAGGCTAGACAAAAAATATCGGCGAAAAAAACGACCCCCCCACCGTGTAAAAAAGTGCCCAGTTGAGGGTGAAGATATTAATGTTTTTAGCCAATTTTTCGATATCTGTTGTATGACAGGTCGAACTTCAAAACAATACTGATCTTGTAAAAATCCGTTGTCTCTGTTGAAAGTTTTAGGCACACATGCAAACATACATACATACATACATACATTTATATATTGGTAACTAAAACTTTTCGACCCAAACTGATTGAAAAGCTTGCACTGTTTCTGAATACCCTTTATTTAAGATTTCAAATGTTTAGACCAGAAAGTGTCTGAGTAATTTGGTAGAAACCGCAGAGGTCAATTTTTTTTAACTTTGACCCCTATTATGATCCCTTAAAATTTATTGTTTGGTGCTCAAATCAAGTTAGTTAGATCCATGTCCAAAGAACCTATAACTAAAATTTCAAGTCTTTAGACTCAAAATTGTCGGAGGAGTTTGGTAGAGTTCTCAAAGGTCAAATCGTTGAATTTTGACCCCTTAATAGCAACATTTCTAGGCGAAAAAGAATTACACAGATTTTCCCAAATCTCAGTACCCTGTATATCAAATTTCGAGTCTGCAGACTTAAAATTGACAAAGTTATTGCGTAGGGAAATATACACAGACACGTTTACTTTTATAGATAGATTAAGCAAAAATATATATGTATACATAAATATATATGGAAACAATTTTATGTTTACTGTAAGCTTTTTACACAAATATTATGCAAGTATAAATCATGTAGAATATCTGCATGAATATAATTACACATAATAGTTAACTGAAGATGATCATCCCATAAGAAAACCGAAAAAACTAATAGGGAATTTATTAAAATGAATGTTTAAAAGAATATGCTAATTAGCTAGATCTTTTGCTATCCCATGACCCATATATAAGAAAATTGTATTTTCTTTTATTTAAAATAAAATTAATAAATAGAAAAGAGCATTTTTAATATGAATATCAATACACACAAAAGAACAACGAATTTATAGGAGTATAGATATATATCTTCTATTATATAAAACGAACTTTGTATGCGAACTATGGATTCGAAAATGGTTTAAACGATTTTTATGAAATTTAACACAAATGTACTTTATGTGCCTGGCAGTGTTCTTAGGTAGGTTTTGTATCAGAATGTCTTCAATAAGTATCGATAATCAAAAGGCCTGGCATATAAAATCAATAAAAAACTAAATGCATTGTGGACTAAGTCACTGCAGAGAAGCAAGTGCAGCTTCCTCCTAGTGCACCACGATGGGTCCCTAACTCGAGCAGGCAATCAATCAATTTGATTGAAAAAAAATGGACGATTTCACTGATTTCAGTGAGAATAAAAATATGGGAAACATTTTTCGATAACCATTTAATCCCGGGCAACGTCTGGTCTCCTAGTTAAAATATCATATATATTGATACTTATGGACTATATATTCCACAGCCAACACTCCAAATATGAAGAATGGCATGATAACATTCATTGTCCATCAGAAAACAAAATGTTGTAAATTCAATGAAGTAAAAATAATAATTTCAATGCCAGAGCTAAGAAATCAATGATTCAGTAAATATAGATGGTCACCATCGACACGCAAGCGGTGAGGAAGTTGGGGCAGAATTTACTTTCAGGAAAGCTAAATTGCTAGGAATGGCTACACCGAATTCAATGCCAGCCATTTGACCACACAAAAGAAGACATTTGAAAAGTATTTGAAAGATTTAGTATTTAAAATCACATACTGGCTTCCAGCTGGATGACTTCACACAGGAGATGATTATAGAGCTTTTGTGCGGGGACACGGTCGTAAGAAAAGCTCAATGAGTCTTGGAAAGAGATGTGCGGGGTGACATGTTGGATAAAGAATTGATATTGTAAGAATGAATAGGGTTGAAAACAGAAAATTGAAACCTTACGAATCATGGCAAACGTATTTTCTTTTAATGTTACATTCTACAAGGAACGTTCATAAAAATTAAAATATCATCAGATTTAGTTGTGTTGTTTTGAATTAATGCCGAATTCAGTAATTTCGGAAAAAGTTTTATGATTAAATTTCTTTATATATATATTAAAATATTTATGATTTTTTTTTTTATGGCATATCAACCCTTTCTGGATTATTTAATGCAGAATTTAGTTATTTTAGAAAAAAAAAATTTATGCTTCAATCTCTTTACATATTCATGTTTAGTTTCGTTGTTTTTTTTTTTTGTTTTTTTTTTAACATATCAACCATTTTCAGATTATTAATTGCCAAATTCAATAACAGAAGATTTTATGCTTTAAGTTCTTTATAATATTTATCTACGATGTTTGGTGTGGTTGGTTTTTCACACAAAATGAAAATATGTCTAAACCCATAACTTCAGCTGTATAATCTGTACCTTTAAATCCCTTTGCACATATTAAATCATTAAAGTGCCTCTCTTTATCATGAACCCATCATAGTATGAATATTTACACTAGTAATGACTAAAAGCTACAAAAAATATTAAGTTTCACAAATGAAAAACAATCTGAGTCATTCGAAATTATTAGCAACAAGCTGCCATCAATACTAAATGGATGAATCAAGGATAAAACCCAAAGAAAAATGGATGGATCAAGGATAAAACCCAAAGAAAAAGAATGATTATTGGATTTCCTTCTTTTTTTGGGAAGAAGTAAAAAGTTATAGTCTAGAAATGTTATCCGCGTTAGAAGCATTACATATCCTTGGAAATTAAGAATTATATATATATAAAATACATTTGGAAGGCTAAAAAACAATGCATATTTTGTTATAAACAAACTTATTTGTTTGATCAGATATTTCAATGATAAACATCCTTGTAAATGAAAGTCTTTTTTTTTCTTTTTTTTTTTTCCTTGTCCGCATGGTGGAATCCGTTTATAATGGTATGATTTTCAAAAACGTATTTTGTATGCGTAAATTCTTAATTTCAAAATATATGCAACGCTTCTAACGTAAGTAACATTTCTATAATTCATTTTGCGCGGCCAACATGACACCCTGCTGATGACTGTTTTTTAAATCATACCGTTTTAAGACCTGCGGACTAATACTCTTACACCATGCAGACAAGAAAAAAGAGAAAAAGTAGCAGACTTTCATTGACAAGGATGTTTATCATCGAAATATCTGAATAAACAAATAAATTTGTTTATAAAAAAAATATGCGTCGTTTTCGAGCCTTCCAAACGTATTTTATATATGTAATTCTTAATGGAAAAAGTTAGGAAATTATGTCTATAACAAGTGAAACGGACATTCTTTTATTTATTTTGAGGAGCCATGAAATGTAGAAAGATACTAGACAGGGACAAGAGGAGATCAGTAACAGCTCTTTTGTCTGCACAGATTTGCTATGGAAGGGAGGTGAGAAGTTTTTCGAGATTTTTATCCTGGGCCCCCCAAAATCAACAGAGATTAAACCATTCCTGTAATGACCTGATCCCTGTTGATTTTGCGATAGTTATTTAGTTCTGTGTAGTTCTAGGAGGTCCACACTCCTAGGCTTTGCCTTCTTTCTTTGATAAGGGGTTAGTTTATTGCTAATCGTCTGAGGCGCTCTTACCAGGGAATGCTGAAGAGGCTGCCCAGGCACTTTTTTAGAGTGCCCCTCTTCTGGGGCGCTGACTTCTCAATCCCACTTTCCGACCCTGGTGTTTAAGTTCTCGCAGTGGGAGAGAACTAAATAACCTTGATTCCGGTTATTTGAAAACATAATAAAATTCTTAAATATCTTGAAAACACACATTTTGATTCTTTGATATCCACATATAATGTGCAAGAGTCATTCCAAAAGTAAAGACTCCTATTTTTTTTACTCAAAAAGTTGAAGAGCTACAATAACGATATTGGTAACATTAAAATCTTAAAATGTGTTCCAGAATTTATTTTTCTACATAGTCACCATCATTATCAATGCACTTTCGATGTTTCTGATGCACATCCATGAAAGGAGGGGTCTTTCTTAGAGTCTTAAACTGTCAATATCTGCAACGGAAAGATGAAACTTTCAGGTCACGAATGCATAAATTCAGTTATCATAATAATGTAATTTACAATCCCTCTGATCCATTCCGGTGGGATGAAAAAATAAAAGACATTACTTTTGGGACACCTCTCGTATATAATATTTAGTATCTTATTATTTTAATGTAGTAAATAAACAAAATCACAGTGTAGTATCTGTTCTTATGCTACACTTAAGTTAATTTGTCATAGGTCAATGAAGGGGAAACCGTTCTATATTAAAGCAATTTTTACTTTTGCCTAGTTTCAGAGTGCCCCTTGTTGGGGAGCTGGTTTTCCCTCACATTAAAAACGACCTTGTGTCACATTTTTCTTTCATGAGGAAGCAAATAAATATCAATATCATAAACAATCCTATAAATCATTAAATTGGTAATTCCTAAACTTTTGAAATAATGATGAATAATTTCAGTTATAACCTCAAACTAGCAAAATACAAATTTGTTTAACCCACAACTTAAGTTGTATAATCTGTATTTATTACATAGTAGCACCAGAAAGTGTATATATCGTTGTATTCCCTCTAAGGGGAGCACAGCACTAAATTAACTATATGTTAGAGAGCGGGTGTGTAAAAATGTGTATATAATGTATGTGGGTATATTATTAGTTTCTCTGTGTCGTTAAGTGTTTCGTAATGTTCCTTGGAGATGTGTGTATAACTGTTTATATATATAAATACTGTTTCAAAAAAACATCTAACATTTTATAAACAAATAGTTCCTTGCAACAAAGGGGCGGAACATCTTTCTTGGGTTCTATATCATAATAATATAATTTGCCAAATAGGAAAACATTACTTTTATTCACCTGGGATCTTGATTGACATGGTTGACGAAAGCTGCAAAGAAGATTCTTTCCAAAGAAACGACTAGGAGTCTCCAGTTATATTTTCAGACAACTTTTATTCCAAATGTTTTCCCATTGGAAGGTTGCATGCATCTTAGATCCTGCTTCTCCTGGCAGACAAAGCTCTAGTACTGTCGCTAGCTGACCCTGTCTTGAACACTTCAAATCTCTCTTCTCTCTAACTGACTACTGACTCTGTATGTATCTCTACTATTTGCTTACTATTACGTAATTCAACTCACTTCTTTAAACATGTGACTTTTAATCACGTTTTCGATCTTTTATTTTGAAACCTATTTGTTTGAGTATTAACAGTTCTTAAAGTCGCATTCCTGCTCTTTTGATTATTGTTCCACTAATTCCCAAAACCTCTAATATATTTGTCTTTGTTCATACCGACAAGCAATAATGTTCTTTTATCTAATATTTTAACTTATAATAATAATAGTTTTTTTCCGAAATCGGCTATCGTCAGCAAGGTAACCCGATGTCGCCCCGGCATAATCAAACATATTTTAGCAACTGAAATAGAGTTACATCTATTAAATCATTAAAGTATCTCTTGCTATTATGAACACATCATGGGACGGATATTCACACTAGTAATGACTAAAAGCGACATAGAATATTTAGTTTCACAATCTGATTCATTTGAAATAATTAGCAACAGGCTGACATCAACACTATATGGATGGATCACAGAAAAAGACAAAAGAAAAATCAGATTATTTTCTTCTGGAATGGACAGACAACAACAAAAAAAGAAAACTATGCAATTATATCTAAAATAAAAGAAATGGACATTTATTGTCACAGAGAATATTGAGCAGCCTGTCAGCAATTTTTGTTTTCTGCTTTTTTATTTTTACATGGCTTGAGGTAAAATAAAATGGTCATTTTTATGTTTTTTGTTATGGTTAAGTTTATTGAAATCTGATATAATGCTTCGGATTTTAGTAAACTGAATATAGAAAGACAAAAGAAATTGGATGAAAAGAAAAGAAAAAGTATTTGTTTTTCCATTAAGGAGATCCAAAAGGAAGATCATTTACCATGACATTCATCGCAGAAATATAAAAATCTAAAAACTTAATCCGTTTCCAAAAATTGTCAAACGACATTGCCTCATTTGATAACGTTTAATGTTTTCATGATTTAATATTGCAGTCGTGTTCATATCTCTACGGCGATAAGGTAAAAGCGTTTATCTTTCAAATGCACAAATTTGCATACAAAACTGGGGGAATTATTATAACAAAATAATGTCAACCTTTGACATATAATAATGCTTATAAAACATTGACATATAATAATGCTTATAAAACATTTGACATATGATAATGCTTATAAAAATGAGCTGTGTGTGTGTGGTCACCAATAGGTTCCTATATGGTTGAGTATTTTAAAAAAACTGATTACATATAATGATAGAAGATGTGTCGAGACACAGGAATGGGTATGTTTGATCTGGCAGAACGATGGTTCATAAAAATTATGGGGTCTGCGTTCGCGCCTGGTCCACAAAGTATGGAAATAAAAAATTTAAAAATTAAAAAAAAAGTTTACAAGTGTTTTTGATATAGATGTACATAAGAATACTTTGTTTTAACTTAAATAGGGATGGTATAATAAAATTGTGGGGTCTGCGTTCACGCCTGGCCTCCATAGAATGGAAATAGGCACAAACTTTAATAAAGACTTTTCATATCTATCTGCGTAAGTATACTTTGATAATTATGTTTAAGTTTGAAGAAATATGGTATAATAAAATTATGGGGTGTTCGTTTGCGCCTGACCTCCATAGAATGGAAATATGTCACAAAGTTTAACAAGGTTTTTTAATATAGATCCACAGAATATTGTGATAATTGTTTCAGTGTGAACAGGTATGGTATAATAAATTATGAGGTTTATCTATTTTATTTTTACTTTCATCATATTTTGCTTTGGTTTTGATACCCCCAAATTCGAAGCTATCTCTTTACAACCCTTCCTTTTCATAACCTATCATATAAATCAGAGTCCATTTTCTGTAGGCTGTTTTTGAACCCAGTCAACGACGGGTACTTTTGCTAGTAATATATAAAAACAAATGAAATTCACGGATTATTTAGACTACCATTTCCATCTTTTTATAACGTTTCTGTCGATGTAATCTGCGACTATCTTCAGGTAAACTTTTTCAAACTGGATAATCTTTATGCAAAACTCAGGAAAATATAAAAAATTTAACACTAAAAGAAGGTACATTTTTCTCGTTTCATCAACCATTTGTCTATTGTTTCAACCTTTGACCGTTATCTTCTCACATATTTCTGGGTCAAATTGTGCATTCTGTTAGACAATGGTGGAAAGTTCTGAATTCTTCATGATTGAATCCATTTGCATATGTGCAACCCATCGTATGTTTTTTTTTTCCTCAGGGTTCCCTGCCAACATCTAACACTGACAATCTCAATAATCTTTATTTTCAAGTGGCTTTTGGCCTTCGTAAGTGGTGAGTCGTTTAGTATAAAAAAGTAGTATTTTATCCATAATTCACACTTTTTAACAGAATTATCGAGTGATAAGTGTTGAACCCAATAAGAAAGAAAAGAAAATCAGATTTATAGATTCCCAATTCACAATTAAGTTTGAAGTATGATTTTCAATATTAAACATTAGAGCATCAGTGTTCTTAAGGTGCTTCCATTTAATGTAAATGGAAGCACCTTAAGAACACTGATGCTGCTTTCTTTCTCTTTCCATTTTAAATTTGTCAAATTCAAGATGGCGACCTAAGAAGGGGTTGGGCGATTTTGAATGTCTTCATCAGTAACAGAAAGAAAATTTATGGTTATGTTCGACTAATGATATTTTATGTTGATACCATGACACCTTCCATTCGTTTGCCTTTTCCCAATTTTTGTGATCATTCATTAACTTCCCTTTTGGACATGTCATCAGACGAACGGAAAGTTCTGTCTGCCTTTAATTGACAATTTAAATCTGCTAATACTGAGAGCTCGTCTTTTAACTTCTCATAAGTTATTCTTCAACCACACATCATCTTCATAAACAGACTGCTTGGAAACAACGATGGAATAACTTCAGGATTCTGTTCTATATGTATATCGATATTCGGAAACGTTTGGTTTCCACCTTCTGTCAGAAAATCAATTTTACCGATTCCGAGATAAGTATTCTTCAAGTTTATTTCTAATAGAAATTAATTCAATTTGAGACAGAATTAAATGGTCGTACAATCAAGGTCCAGTGTTTAAGATTTTATAGATATTAAACATGAATTAATAAATATTCTTGAAATTTCAATTTCTTTGGAGTATTTTAAAGGGTTTTTAGGGAACATAATATGGGCACAACTTCCCATGTGAAAATTCAAATATTTCAGATTGGCATTAAATCTGATCCATGGTAATTAGAAGACAAATTTAGCAAAATTCCTAGAATTTTAATTTCGTTTTATAACTCCTTAAGCTTAAGCTTTAAATTTTAGACATTTTCTGTAATCAAAATAATAAAACGGATTTTGATACAAAAAGATTTTACACATAAGGTTTATGATCATTATATATATGAATGTCCGTCTCTATAAAAGTGGTGCAAAATTGTTCGATTCAGAGAATTAACTTTACCCATCTTTGGACGGATATTCGTAGAGTTCATTTATAATCTATATATCTATAAAACTCAGAAAGTGTGTGCGCGTGAGAGGATATTTCTCAACCTATATACTCAACGAATTTTTGATCTACAGACCTGAAATTTAGTATATAACATATTCAGAGACGTGGAAAACTTTTTAATCGGTTTTCGTCCGGAAAAAAAATGGCTGCTAAATGGTCAAAGCTATCAAATTGGTACGTGGAAATCGTCAGACTTTTATCTGTCCGTCAACTGCTTCACAAATGTTCATGTGTAGTGGAGAAACATGACAGCTTCTTTATATTAAGAATATAATTTTTTGAAAACAATTTGTAAATATTGTGTACAGCTAGTCTAATGGTTATCGTACTTGACTCAATGTCTTTAGGTTTTAGTTTCGATCTCAGCTCGAATATTTTTTTTTTTTACTTACAAGATGTGAACTGTTTAGAAAAAAGATAATACTCGCATGCACATGCCTCAGTTTCTGTATGAATTAAAATATAATATTTATGCATATTTTATGACCGGGCAACGCCGGGCAGTCTGCTAGTAGAAAATAATTCAATTTGAAAGAGAATTGGATGATTGTAAAGTCAGGATCCAGTGTTTGAATTTAAAATAAAAAACACTTTATTTTCTACAAACAATCGGATTGGTTAAGGAAAGCATAAAAAGACGATTTTTGTCTTTTATACATAACTAACGGGGGGTACCCGGCGATGCCCGGGTGTTTTGAGGTGTGTGTGGTTTTGGGTAAACCAAACTAAAATAAAAAAAAAAGTTTTGGTAGGTGAGTATGAGAATCAAACCCGAACCCTTGAAGCAAAGTTGAAAATTAAAGTGTGAAAAAAACCATGCGACGTTAACCATTGGGCCACTGCAATATACAAGTGAGGCACGTTTGAATTTATTTATTTAACTATTAAAAACAGGTGTCCACAATAAAAGTTTACTCTGCTGCTGCTTCGATTTGACCTAATTAAGAAGGTCAAATAGAAGTCACGCAGTTAACTTTTGCTGCGAGGCAGCGTTTGGGTTTGTTTACCTACATTGCAAATATCGTCGGTTTTGAATTGAAAGCCATGTTTAATTTCAGAAGAGTTTCTGATAGGTAGCTAATCTGTATAAGGTCTGGAGATGAAAAACAGTTTTCGGTGGGTAGCTGAACTGTGCAAATCTTGAACTTTAAAAGTTTGCAAACAAAAAGCAAAAATTTTTCTCGTGTACCCAAAAAATTATGTATGGGAATTCTAAAAAATCCAATATTTTTATGGAGCGATTCTGGTTTTTGATTGGTTGCTAGCAGAACGTGGTTCCATTTGATTTGTCAGTTCCTATCGCCAGTGTGTAAGTAGAACAAATTTTCTTTTATGCCCTCTAATTATATAAAAAATATCACAACAGTCAGCATGTTGTGAATGTTGGCCCTTCTTATTTCAGGTAATAATACAAAGAATACAAAATTACAATAAAGATATGTAGGTTGTTCCAAAAGTAATGCCTCCTATTTTTTTAACTAAAAAGTTAAAGAGCTATGAAAAGGGAAGTGGTTTCATTAAAACAAGCGACCTTTTCTGTTCTAGAATTTATGTTTCTACATCGTCATCATTATTTTCAATACATTTTACCAACGATGAATGATGGCTGTGCATAGGCGTTCAGAGTGTGTTTTGTGATATGAGGATCATTCCAAAAGTAAAGCCTCCAATTTTTTTTTTTACTCCAAAAGTTCAAAAACGATGAAGACGAGAGTAATACCATTAAAACAAACGCCCTTTTGTGTTCCAGGATTTATTTTTTCTACATAGTTACCACCATTCTCAATACACTTCAGCCAGGAATTCAATTATACATCTCTGCTTCTGATGCACGTCCATAAATAGGATTGTTTTCTTAGAGTCTCATGCCATCAATATCTGCAACTGAGAGATGAAACTTTCAGGTCATGAATGTATAAGTTCAATTTGCAATCCCCTCTGATTCATTTAAGCAGAATAAAAAAAAAAAGGAGTCATTACTTTTGGAACGTACCTCATATATATATGATCACCATATCAATAAATATTCTTTTCTCTCTACGTTATTAGTCGCCCTCTTTTCTTCCCCGGGTCAATATGGCCAGAATGTTGGATAAAGAAAAGAATTATAAAACAACTTTAAAATTCAGAAAATCAGATTTCTACTCACAATTCTCATCAACCTTATTTTAAAATATTAATTTTTAATTTCTTTTTAATATAATAAAATCTCTGAAAATGAATCAACCAATTCAGATTTTCATGTTGATTTGATGAATTGTAAAATTAGACTTGAATCTAAGTTAACATACGAGGTGCCTTCAATAAGTTTCCAGACTTTTTTCGTATGTGCACCTTTATTGATAGGACACACATAAAATTCCAGTCGCCTTTGAAGTAATTTGTTCTGGCTGCAATGCACTTATTGGACCGTTCCAACCACTTCCGGAAGACCCCATGGAAGTCGTCTTGTATGAGTATGTTAATGACCTTTGTCACAGCCTCTTTCATTTCTTCACTTGTCTCATAACGACAACCTCTAGGGTTTTCCTTGAACTTAGGAAACAACCACAAGTGATAGGGAGCAAAGTCTGGACTATAGGAAGAGTGATAAACTGTCTGGATGCTCATCTTGATCATGACAATGTCTTTCTTTCTGATCTTCTCTCGGCAATCTTAGGACAAAATTTGCATAAATATTGCACATCTTTAGTCACTTAAAAATAATTCTGTGTACAGTTCTCACGCTGATATCAAACTGCACACCTATAATCTCTATAGAAACATGACGGTCCTTATTCACGAAATTATTTATTTCGTCAATCAATTCTGGTGTTCTGATTTCCTTACTCCTCTTGCACCTCTCATCATCCCTCACAGACTCCCTGCCTTCCTTGAATCTCTTATGCCACTCAAAAACTGATTCTCGATTCATGCAAGATGCTCCAAAAGCATACTGAAGCATTCCTGAGGCATATTTTCCAAGTTTAAAACAGAATTTTATTGCATATCGTTCTTCTAAAATGTCCTCACGTCCAGATTGCATTTTTGAAATTCACCATCTGTGACAATCAGGCTTTAGTAGGGTGTATTCCAATTCCTGTTGTAGCTGTTCATTTGAACCTGAAACCATAAAACTTGGACAGTCACCTCCCAACATGTATAGCAATAACATACTGAAGTTTTACGAGTCTACAACAATTTTAAATGCCTGTACAAAAAGTTGGGAACCTTATTGAAGGCACCTTGTAGCATTTCTGGATCAAACTAATAAAACAACTTTTAGGCAGAATTAGATTTTATTTATAAACATAGTCTTTTCTAGGGTTACACACTTCTTCTGATGCTTCTTTAAAAGTTCAACGCCTTTTTTTGCAAAACTATTTGTTTTGGGCCTCAAAATATGCCTCAGTCTATGATATCCATTCCTCAACGGTGCTAAATATCTTTCTTTGCAACATTCTTTTAAAATCTTAAAATAGTAAGTAATTGTTGGGGATAGATCTAGAGACTGGGATGAGTGCGGAAGCATTTTGAAGTGCAATTGATGTAGTTTTGCAATTACTGTAATCCACTTGCAACTCCGTGCAGTGTCTTTGTATTTTTCCTCATCTGTGATAGTTTTCTTTCTTGTGATTTTTTTCTACAAACGCACTATTAATTTGATATAATATTTGCAATTGATGGTTCTTCTTTTCTAAAGATTAACAAAATACCTTGCACATCTACAAAATACAGAGATCAAAACTTTACCTGCTGATTTTTCCAACTTTAGTTGCTTTGGACGGCTTTCATATGCATGATCACCATGTGTTAATCTTTGTTTTTTATAAACCCTTTTCATCATCACACAAGTGTTAATGTGTCACTAATCTCCAACCAAGTATCATTATCAATTAGCATTCAGTTGGTGCACCCTGATCATACATACAATAATATATCTTGCAAATCTTTCGTGACATCGTAGTATCAAAATGGACATAGATCAAAGAAAAGTGTAAACTAGCATTAAATAACCATTAAATATATTATTTGAGTTCGTCATCCCACAAAGGTTCACGTATCACTAATCACTTAGTTATTTCTCATCTAACGCATCAGTAGAATGTATTTGTACAAAAGCATTTCCTGTATTTCCACACCGACGCCTTATAAACTATACGTTTAACTCTGCTTTCCTCACCAAAATGCTCACCTTGTGTCAGGAAATTCGATCTGATATTTGTCAGATCATATACATAATTCTAAACTCGAATGAATTCCTGTTAACTATTGTCATAACTGCGGTACTCTTTTTAAAGCATTGGTCAGTTTTATGAATCATCACAGATTTTTTCTGGCTGCTGATTTGTCTCCGTAATGAAGTCATGGATCCAGGTTTCATCCATCACCATATATGCTAGTCTTATCAAAACTTTTTTTCTATTTGTTTCCTCTAAATGAAGTCTCCATCTATACCACTGTCCGCCCCCCCCTCCATCTTGGTGTTTTTCCCCCCTCATCTTGGTGTTCTCCATGGATTACTTTTTACCATTTTCTGTTGTACATTCTGTTATAAATGATATTCTCATGCATAGTATTTTTACAATGATGTCTTTGTACTTATTCCACTAATCATCACATTCAGCATCTTGTCTTCACAACACGCTCAGTAATGAGCTATCCATTCTTCTTTGAGCTTCGATCGATTTCATTTCCTGATATTTCACGAAAATTCGGGTCTGCACATATGTCACTAAGATGGTAAGATTGCTATGTTGATTATCTTCCTCTGCAAGAAAATTTCTATCTTTTTTTTTGCAGAAACTGGCTATATTGGCCGAACCTTTTCAATCCTTAATTCTTTGGTCGATTTCCTTACTGATGCATTTCACAGGTATTGCCAATCTTCCCAGATACTTAGAAACAATGACTTCTTATAAATCTTTAGCATTTATTATTATTATTGTCTTTTCTGCTGTCTCGTTATATTCTCTCTCTCCATATATATAAATGATGGAAATAGTATTCCGACAAAATAGAGAAAATAAGTCTCGAAATAAAGACAAAACGTTGATGAACACATAATACGGTTTGTTCCTTTTTATTTTATATATATATATATATATATATATATATATATAGTAAGTTATTAAATATATATGGTGATTAAGCTACACTGAATATTCCGCGTTTCATCCACTCTAGGACTCTTCAGGCGCATAAGCCTGAAGAGTCCTAGAGTGGATGAAACGCGGAATATTCAGTGTAGCTTAATCGCCATCAGGCGCATAAGCTTGAAGAGTCCTAGAGTGGATGAAACGTGGAATATTCAGTGTAGCTTAATCGCCATATATATTTTATAACTTACTAACTAGCTCTACCTACGTATTGAGCACTTTTGAAGTAAATACTTAAAGTTTACGCATAAATTTATACTTTCGTATATTAATTTATGTGAGTAAATGAAGTAGTTTATATATATATATATATATTATACTATTATATAAAAGAACTTGGAGTTAGTTCGTTCCCTACTCTGAAACAGCTGGGCTGATTTTTATGAAATCTCACAAAAATGTACTTCATGTATCTGGCAGTGTTCTTAGATAGGTTTTGTATCAGAATGTCTTTGATAAGTATTGGTAATCGATAATTAAAAAAATCTGATGAAAGAAAGAACAAACGATCTTGAATAAAGTTAACACCTTATGCAGCCTAGCATACACAAGTGCATTTGAGAAGTTTTATTACCGCACAAGCAGAAGAGCACGGCATATAAAATCTTTGATAAGACAGGAGCAAATTTAAAATTAATGTTTCTGTTTAAAGCGCAATTGAACCATGATGGCTTTTTTTCATTTTAAACTTAAATTCAAGCTATTATCACCACACAAGCAGAAAGGCCAGGCATATAAAATCAACAGCAGGTTCTTTGATATGTGTTCAAAATGAATGTTTCTGTTTGGAGCACAATTGAAACATGATGCTTGACTCTTACATTTTAAACTCTAATTCAAGCCATTATATATAAAAGCAATTTTATAAAATCAACTGTAGGTTCTCTACAGTGCAATATAGATTACAATGCATTGTGGACTAAGCCACTGCGAGAAAACATACAAAGCTTCTGCCTGGAGCACTGCAATGTGTCCCCAACTAGAGCAGGCAACCAATCGATTTGATTGAAAAATCGGATATTTCACTGATTTTGATAACAATAAAAATATGGAAGTGTGAAAAATTAATCGATCGTCATTCAACCCCAGGCAAGTCGGGTTTCCCTGCTAGTAATTCAAAAAAGTCTGGAACATGATGGCAAAGAACAACTTTGAGTGATAAATTGCCAGTTTACATTTGTAAGGGTAAGCATAGGTATGGTGAAAATACTGAGATATAAATGCAGCTCTATGGTGAAGGGACTTTATTTCAATAAAAATTTGAATCATCTCAGAAACGATCGTATACAGATTGGTCGTTGATATTGAATTATTAAAGCCTAAATAAATGATTTTTCCATAAATCATATTATCTTATACCTTTATATATATATATATATATATATATATATATATATATATTTTAGACTACCTGTGACCCGTTGGATCAGTATGTTATATTAGCTACGGAATTAATGTATGAGCGTGACACTTGTGACGTAAAGAAAATAGTTTTTGTGACATAACAGAAACATCTCTATGAAAGTATATTAAAATGAAAAAAGAATATAGATAGCGGCCAAAAGACAAAAGCGACCTGCAGTAGACAGGTATATTGTCATGTGCATGCATATTATTTGACACACACATGCACCGATGACCACTAGATAAGTTATAAGTAAATAGACATTAAAGAATCTGAGGATAATAATCCGTTAGATAAGCCATTAGATAACACACAGCTAGATAAAAAACGAGAACAATACACAACATTATCCCAAAAATGGCAACACTAAAGAAACAAGGGTAGTATATTAGTGAGCACATCAACTAGTAATAATTTGATTGAATTATGTTCATAGGAAGATTTAATATGTAAACAGGATAAATAATAGTCAAAGGTCAGTAGGGCTTATGCAATTAAACTTTTGGAGCAATCTGTCTAGCTTGGAAAATAAAACTCAGTGTAAATAACATCTGATGATTGATTTGAGACTGCAAGATTCTTTCAGTGTGTATAGAAAATGCATCATATTTTAACATACTAAAATCCATTTTAAAAAATTGATGCGCTTCTAATTGTCATCTTTTTATGCCGTCCCTGTTGCTTTACAGTTCAAAATAAACTTGACAAAATAAAGCATCTGTTCTATAAGACCATGATTAATTTATTGATATATTTCAGATTATCTGTGAAATGGACGTTTGATTATCCAGTCAGAGAAAATCATCTGCGCTGCATAGATGATGATCAGCAGAGTCAAATATCTTTTTTGATTTTAAGCTGAACCATATTATGGAAGCTGGTAACACAAGATTTCCTTAAGCACATTGTATCAACAAATGTCCTGGATTCAGTTTATTCATGTTTTTTTCTAAAGTAAAACAATAGACATATTTAGTCTATTGTTTTGATATAAAAAAAAAAAGAAATGCATCCAGGTTTTTTACTTTCATTGACATTGTGTCAAATCAAAAATGTTTTTTACTTTCATTGACATTGTGTCAAATCAAAAATGTTTGTATAAACATTTTTTTCATCGCATAAAATGATGTGCTGCCTCAACCGTATATTTTATGAATCTCTACTTAAAAAAAAAACAAAACGTGGCACTAACCATAATGTGGATTTAACCAGCTTCCTTCAAAGGAGAAAGTTTCATGGGAGTATGAAGTTCACAAATGGTTCCCAGTTAAATTTATATCCTCACAAGTAGAGATGATGACGACGTTAGGTTTTCGTACTATTTGCAAAGAGGTGCCAACGTCTCCCTACATAGAGTGCCTGGTATTCCCAAGTTGATCACCCATCTGGTATTCCAAAATCGATCCCATTGCTGGTATTCCTAAATTTACTACACACTATTATTCCTAAATTGATCACCCATCTGGTATTGACCAGACTCAACATTGCTTAACTTTTGTGATCTAGTGAGAACCGGGGTGTCCACGTGATTCTGCCTGCTTTTGGTGATTGTTCTATTTTTTTTCACTGCCTAGTAGGAGTAATAAGTTAGTTTAATATTTATTTATTTGTTTATTTAAATAGTATACAGTTATCTAAGTTTTAAAAAAAAAAACGCTTGCTTACATTTTACAAATAATTTTAACCATCATGTATACTATCTGAATACATAAATTTTAGAATAAGTAGACAAGCGTATGACTTTCAGATCATCATGTATACTATTTTAATAAAAACATATTACAAGGAGAGCCCAAAAAGTTACACCTCCTACTTTTAATTCCAGTCAAATGGATCATAGCGGATTTCAAACTGCATTGTTACATGTTATAAAAAGACTTTCGGACCACCATGTATACAATTTGAATAAGTAGAAAAACATTTTATGTATACAATGTATAAATAAATACATAAATATTAAATGTATAAATAAATACATAAATATTAAAACAAATAGACAAGGACATGCTTATATTTTATAACCAACCTTTCGAGACCCCCTTTTTTGGTTGGTGTATGTTGTGTATCAGCACAAAATAAATGCAGAACACGTATACCGTAAAAGATAAACATGGCCAATGAATTTATCATTTAGAACGGCTATCATATTTCAACATTAAATAACTTAAATAAGGTTGATAGGCCACAAACACAGACAAAACAAACTGAACCTTGATTTAAAAGCTAAACTCTTATGATTCTCTAAAGCTTTCCAGTGTTGTTTTTTTCCAGTAAGTATCTCCTCTCTGCACGCCATTTTGTTTTTGTTCTTTTTTTTTTTAATTCATGCATCACAAGAAACATAAAATCCGATATGTTTTTGCTTGTCTTTTGCTGAGTATTGTGGACTTTTGGCACGAGAGTACAAGAAGGTTTGAAGGCTCAAACGAAGCCCATCCTTCCATATGCATATCTTCACACGAAACACATTTATCTCTATTAATGGTGGGGGAAAACACAGCATGACATTTATAAAGAAAATTCAAGCCATCACTAGTAACAAATGTTCAGTATCACTGTTAGGATTCTGTTGGTTACAGAGATTTACAAAAAAAAACCCCAAAAAACCCTAGATCCAATGAATAATATGTAAAGAAAATTTCTAAATACGAAAACAAGTAATTGGTGCATTTTTTCCCCTTTCTTTCCTCTTTTTTTTTAAGGAGGGTGATGAGCTGGTGTGAAAAGTACGTTAGGCTGGTAACTTATTGCAAATATATGAGAAATATATTTAACAAAAAACAGGCAAAATAAACGTATTTTTGCATCATTTAAATCTGGTTTCTGTTTATCCTGAAATAAGATTTTTTTTTAGTTAAAAATTTCTCTGGTTCGCAATACATTGCAGAAATATATATTTTTCTATAATGTAAAGAACAAGTATGGCCATCCTTTTCATTCTATGCACCATTATTGTTTTATAATCAATTCCGATGTGCCACACAAACATCCACTTCGTTTTTGTCTTTCAAAATGTGTCAAAATATGAACATATTTTAAAGTTATAATAACAGATATTTATTTGAAAAATATATTCATTCATTTGAAAAATATATGCATTTATTTGAAAAATATATTCATTTAATTGAAAAATATATTCATTTACTTGAAAAATATATTCATTTACTTGAAAAAAATAATTAATTTATTTGAAAAATATATTCATTTATTTGAAAAATATATTCATTTATTTGAAAAATATATGCATTTATTTGAAAAATATATGCATTTATTTGAAAAATATATGCATTTATTTGAAAAATATATTCATTCATTTGAAAAATATATTCATTCATTTGAAAAATATATTCATTTATTTGAAAAATATATTCATTTATTTGAAAAATATATTCATTTAATTGAAAAATATATTCATTTAATTGAAAAATATATGCATTTATTTGAAAAATATATGCATTTATTTGAAAAATATATTCATTCATTTGAAAAATATATTCATTCATTTGAAAAATATATGCATTTATTTGAAAAAATATTCATTTATTTGAAAAATATATTCATTCATTTGAAAAATATATTCATTCATTTGAAAAATATATGCATTTATTTGAAAAATATATTCATTTAATTGAAAAATATATTCATTTAATTGAAAAATATATTCATTTATTTGACAAATATATTCATTTACTTGAAAAATATATTCATTTACTTTAAAAATATATTCATTTACTTGAAAAATATATTCATTTACTTGAAAAAATAATTAATTTATTTGAAAAATATATTCATTTATTTGAAAAATATATTCATTTATTTGAAAAATATATGCATTTATTTGAAAAATATATTCATTTATTTGAAAAATATATTCATTCATTTGAAAAATATATTCATTCATTTGAAAAATATATTCATTTATTTGAAAAATATATTCATTTAATTGAAAAATATATTCATTTAATTGAAAAATATATGCATTTATTTGAAAAATATATGCATTTATTTGAAAAATACATTCATTCATTTGAAAAATATATTCATTTATTTGAAAAATATATTCATTTATTTGAAAAATGTATTCATTTATTTGAAAAATATATTAATTTATTTGAAAAATATATTCATTCATTTGAAAAATATATTCATTTATTTGAAAAATATATTCATTCATTTGAAAAATATATGCTCTATGACTTTGTTATTAAAAATAGACGAAAAGTGTAGCATTTGTAAAGGAAAGAATTTTACAAACCTTTTTTAATTGCCATTGATCGTTTTAATTATTTTTAGAAACGAGCAATGGTAAAATAGGAGCAAAATTAGTAATTTTAAATAAGAAATTTTGTGCTTAAATGCGACTTTTGGATTTGCTTTGTTTTCGTCAAACAAGTAATAAAATTTTTAACTGAAAGAAACAAACAATTCTCCAAGTTGGAATTGGACAGAAATGCAATCTCACTTCATACGTGGCATGCTAATAAGTTTAACAGCAGTAGGCAATATCGCCATCACGGCAAACGTAATAACCCATTACTGTTATGTAAATTTTATGTAAATGTCACAAGGCTGGTTACTGGATGAAAATCTCACAAAGAATTAAAAACATTTTTTACTACTATAAAGCCAGATTGATCTAATTCAAACGTTTTTTTTTTTTTTATAAATCTGGCCTTATAGTTGTTAGAAATGAGTTTTTCTTGTTTTTTTTTAGAATAAGAACATGCTGCAAAGGACATGCAAAAAATAAAAAATAAAAATCAATGAATAAATAAGTAGAAGTGGCTCAGTTTCTTGTCATCATCAAAAGGATACAATGTGCCACAAGTGTAGAATCATACATTTCTATAACATATAGAAAACAAAAATGTTTATAACATTGCGTAAGAGAACGTGTGGCATAGGAGATAACGTACTTAGTAACATTCAGTGGATGTTGAAGGTTCAATCCTCAGTGTGAGCGACTTTAAAAAAAATATGATTGTGAATTACTTAGGACTTTTCCACAGTCATGACTGACGGAACAAAAGCATGCTACCCCCAGTAAATTCAATCAGGAGTTCAACAGAAAAATTCCCGAGTTCGAAAAGATACATCAGAAGAAGGTTGGAGGTTAAATCCACCGAAACGTTATGAAAATAACACTGAAGACGAGAACAGTAGTCGAAAGAATATAAATAATATGAAAAATGTTTTATTCTATAAAAACATTTTAATGCATTCGTTTTTAACACAATTTTTAGGTTGATAAACTTTTGTAAAAATATGATAAATGAATTTTGAAAATATAAAATACTAGCAGTTCAGCCCGACTTTGCTCAGGCCCTATGTACTGTTCATAATTTATATGTATATGTATATTAAAAAGTTTGACTCATGTTCAGGTAACCTATATCTAAAATTTCAAATGTTTAGACCCAAAAATTGGCCAAGGAGTTTGGTAGAATCTGCAAAGGTCAACTTTTTCAACTTTGACCTCGTCGCAGCTAAATTTTCGCCCAAAAACTGATTAAAAAACTTGCTGCATGTCTGAATACTCTTTATGTAAAATTTTAAATGTTTAGACTCAAAATTGGTTGAATAGTTTGCTAGAGACCGCAAAGGTCAAATCTTTTGAACTTTGATCCCTTACCAGCCAAATTTTCAGCCAAAAACCGATTAAAAAGCTTGCCCTATGTTTGAATGCACTTTACGTAAAATTTCAAATGTTTAGACAAAAAATTGGCTGAATAATTTGGTTGAGACCGCAGAGGTCAAATTTTTTTAACTTTGACTCCAATTTTGATACCTTAACATTTATTGTTTTGGGCTCAAATCAAATTATAAAGTTTGATCCATGTCCAAGTAACCTACATCTAAAATTGTAAGTGTTTAGCCCCAAAATTGAGAAGTTTGGTAGAGTTTTCAATGGTCAAATAGTTGAATTTTGACTCCTTAACAACCAAATTTCTGGCTGAAAACCGATTAAAAAGATTTTCCCAAATCTCAATACCCCTTATGTCAAATATCGAGTTTGTAGACTGAGAATTGAAAGAGCAGTTTGGTAGGGAAATGTACACATACTAACAGACAATATCACTTTTATAGATATATCGATAGATATAGATAAAATCAATTTAAAAAAATATGAAACTTGAATCCATGTATTTTTAATAAAATTTTTTTCATGAAAATTACCACCTTATGTAATTTAATTTAGGATTTGTCTTTAGGCAGCAAGAAAACTGTTTTAGTGCAATTTTCTTTTTAAATATAATTTGTTTTTAAATATAATTTCCCATCAAAAAACCATTTACTTTATCTTTTTGAGAATGATGCAAAGGTTTTAACAGTTAGAATTTATATTAAAGTTTCTTTGATTGCCTTTATTTTCTTTGGTCATGTGTTGTCTGCAAAACATCGTAACCAAATTCCTACAAATTCAAGTTTTCCATTTGTATTAAAGATACAATGCATGATGCCATTTGCAATCTTTTTTATGGCATTAAAGATATATAGAAAATCGTGGACTACTAAACGGCCTTGTTTTTGTTCTTGCCTTCAAAAATATTTGAACAACAAACACTATTTGTTGTTATTGATTTTTCTTAAAAGATAAAGCTTCGTTTTATTTAAAAAAATATGTCGATTATAAAATGTTTGGAAGCTAGATATGACCCCTAAAAAATGGATCCCATCCTGAAAAATATTTTTGACTTTTCATTATTTGAATGGAATTCGAAATCGTGTATATTCCAAAAGAAAAATCCTGCATTTAATAATGATTTTTGTTTAAGCAATTAAAAATAATTCTTCGTAAAAATTTATCTTGAAATAATTTTTCCATAAAAAATTTATCTTCTTTTTGTAACAATGATACACAGTTGAAATGAATTTTTGTTAATTTTATTTGCTATTTTAATTTATTTATGGTTGCTCAATATTATTTGCTGATGTGATTATCATTATGAAGTGCACAATTTAAATAATCAAAGGAAATTGATTTTTATAGCACCAATCCTGCTTTTATAGCAATGTTTCGTTGCTAATTTCCTGAAACCTAAACCGCAAATTAAAAACAGATGCAACACAACCCCCAAAATCAATCCAAAATTATTTTACAAATTTAAAATATCAAAATATAAAAAAAATGTTTCAAATCTGTTTGCTTTTTTGTATTTTTAATTAATTTTCTCTTGTTCGCATGTTTCATTTGACAAAAAACATCTAACATAAAATTAACATTGTTTGTGCATTTTTTTTTTTAAGGTTAGTAATCTTGCTGCCTTCAGCCAGCCAATCAGAAACAGTTGTTTAGTCATGTGACAAGTGACAGCCACTACAAAATAACCACCTGAATGCATCACAGAACAATACCCAATCATTTTCACTTCAGAAAGATAATGAAATGCTCATTAAAATGACATTGGATTCCAGGAACTTCGTCCGAGTGTCATCCTTCCTGGATTAATTATTTCAAAGTTGCACATAAATCAAAACAATTTCATGATTACTTCTAAACAATAATTTAAAAAAGTTATTTTAAATAAATGTAGATGATATGTTTCTCATTTTAAAACTATAAAAAGAAAAAGCAAATGGACAACAAATTATAGTTAAAAGTTTATATATATATTTTATAACTTACTACCTAGCTCTACATCCATATTGAGCGCTGTTGAAGTAAATACTTAAAGTTTACACATAAATTTATACTTTCATATATTAATTTAGTAGTTATATATATATATATATATATATATATATATATAATGAGAATAATGGAAATAGTATTTCAACGAGATAGAGAGATAAATAAAATATTCAAATATTGTACTGGTATTTTATGTTCTTAATTCATTCATCCAGAAGAAGTCTTATGCTAAAGACGAAACGTTGATGAACACATAACTTGGTTTGTTCCTTGTCTGTTTGTCTGTCTGTCTGTTTCTCTCTCTGTATATATATATGAATTGTTGAAAACAGCAATGGAAGCACATGTTCCCATGCGGAAATTTTATAGCAAGCCCCACTCTCCCCAATGGTTTACTTCGACTTGCGCAACTGCCATTGCTCAAAGGCAGCATGCATACCACAGATTTAACCGACATAAGTCCAGTTCAAACAAACAGAAGTATATAGAAGCTAGAAGTAACGTTAAGAAAGAAATAGCGACAGCTAAGAGAGAATTTACTGAAACCACTAAAAAATGCATCGAAGTCCAAAAATTAGGAAATCGTGACTTCTGGAAAATCTACAACAGTGTAGTAAATAATGGGCAATCAACAATTCCCCCACTAACCAACAATCACGAGGTTGTTTGCTCAGCAACCGACAAGGCTAATATGCTTGCCAGCCGGTTTGCCTCGAACTCCACACTGGACTCTACCAACCACCCCCTGCCTCAATTTCCTTTGCGGACAGACGCCACGCTAGACGATCTAAAAATCACCCCTGCTCAGGTGCACGCTATCATAAAAAACCTTGACACTTCAAAAGCATGTGGACCTAATCTCATCCCAGCTGTGCTATTAAAAAAGTGCTCAGCCGAAATAGCTCCAGTTCTCTCCAAACTCTACAACAAATGCCTTAATGAATCATGCTTTCCGGGCTGTTGGAAAATTGCTTCTGTGGTACCAATATTCAAGAATTCTGGCGAAAGAACTGACCCATCAAATTATCGCCCCATTAGCCTCCTCCCACTTTTCGCCAAAATATTTAAGACTATAATTAACCATGCTCTAGTCCGGCACCTTACAGATGCTAAACTTCTGACTGACAAACAATATGGATTTAGACATGCCCGTTCCACAGCTGACATCCTCACTGTAATCTCTGAACGTATATACCAGTCACTGGACAAAGCGGGGGAGGGCAGAGCAGTAGCTCTAGATATATCTAAGGCTTTTGACAGGGTATGGCACAAGGGTCTCCTCAGGAAAATTAAATCATACGGTATCACTGGTAGGATATTTAACATAATTAAATCCTTCTTAGATAAGAGAAAAATCCAGGTTGTCATCGACGGTCGTACATCTAAACAGTGTGATATAAATGCGGGAGTGCCTCAGGGGTCTATCCTTGGACCTCTATTGTTCCTAATATTTATTAATGACCTCCCCGACAAAACTGCCTCTGAGATGGGTATATATGCTGATGACACTACACTCTATAACAGGCATGACAGGAAAACAAATGAACACATATCTAAAGAAATGGCAAAAACACTAGAGGATAACTTCCAATCTGTAGTGGAATGGGGACATAAATGGATGGTCACATTCAATGCTGTCAAGACTAAACTGGTTTCCTTCAATAATTACAAGAAACCTTCTCTGCCATCAATAGCAATGGCGAGCGACTCCCTGTCTGAGAGTACATCTTTCAAACTGCTTGACCTAACGTTCACAGGAAACATGAGTTGGAACAATTATATTGAAAACATTGCCAGGGCCGCTGCGAAAAAGGTAGGCTCTCTCTACCGTGCTAGAAAACTACTAACACCTGAAAGTATCCTGTACCTCTATAAGGCCACCATTCGCCCATGTATGGAGTATTATTGTCACATTTGGGCTGGTGCATCTGCTACTAGTCTCTCGCTCCTAGACAAGGTTAAAAAAAAGAGTTGCCAATCTGAGAGGCCCTGAACCAGCATCTAAGCTTCAGCCTCTGTCCCATCGACGAAACGTTGCATCCCTCTGCCTGTTCTACAAGTATTTTAATGGTGAATGCTCTGACGAACTGCAGACACTTGTGCCTCAATGACGTAGACACCCTCGACAAACCTGACAGGCAGCTAAATCCCACCCCCACACAGTAGAGATCCCTAGATGTAAAAGATCTTTCTACTCTAGTAGTTTCTTCCCCAGAACCGCTAGACTCTGGAATTCCATTCCAGGTTCCTGCTTCCCTAACTGTACTGACATGGAGAAGTTCAAGTGCAACGTGAACTGACATCTTGCTGCCCAAATCCCAACATACTGCCCCAGTAGTTGCTTCTCCTGATAGTAGCCCCCTAAACCAAAGTGGCAATGCGCCTTGTTTGGGGTGAAAATGTAATAAAAAAATAAATATATATATATATATATATATATATATATATAATGTGTGTGTGTGTTATTTCATGTAATCATATAAAATATTATAAGGGGATATCTTTTATACATAGCTGTTCAGTATTTACTTCAACAGTGCTAAATAAGTGAGTAGGGATAGTTATTAAGTTATGAAAATATATATGACACTTAAGCTAAACAGCATTTTTCACGTTTCATCCCTCTAATCACTCGTCAGGCTAAACTGCATGAAATTCATGTTACTAGATGTTTATATACATATGTTTGTGTGGTATTAAGGTGAGCTTGCTAACTAATCAGATTCATTGTTATTCCCGCCCACGGATTAGTATTTAAATTAATCTGATTGGTTAGCTAGCTACACTAAACACTATGTGTATATATACACTTGGTAAGATGACTTTGATGCATTTTAGCCTGGTGAGTCCTTATGAGGATGAAACGTGGAAAATTCGGTTTAGCTATTTAATAATCCCTTATAATTAAAAATAGTATTTTTTTACAAGGGAGTTACTACTTATAAAGGCCTGAAAGCCTAAAGGTTACTCAAGAATAAGGGTCAATGAGTATACGGTGGTGACCGGGACAACAGTGTAGTAATCTTTAATTCGAAATTAACGCTTCTGTTTAGAGTACAATTGAACCATGATACTTGACTTTTGCATTTTAAACTTTAATTCAAGTCATTATTGCAACACAAGCAGAAAGGCCAGGCATATAAAATCAACAGCAGGTTCTTTAATATGACAGGGACGCGTTCGAAATGAATATTGCTGTTTAGAGCGCAACTGAACTATGATACTTGACTTTTGCATTTTAAACTTTGGCTCAAGTAAAGATTAGATACCCCGTAGCAGACGACAAAGATAGGCGAACAATTCAAGGGACACCGACACCGGTTGTTCGACATTGACATTGCCGTTGGTTTTTTTGTAAACACGTCAAATAGACATATTCGAATGTTCGCGAGCAAGATTTTTTTAAAAATATATTTACAAAACTTCTAAAGATTTAAAAGAAAAAATAAATATTTACAAAACATTTTGTTTAATATTAAATATTTACAAAACTTTTAAGGATAAAAAAAAACAACTTTTTTCTACTTACGCAAAACTTTTTAATGTAAGTAATAAAACGAACGTATTTAAACAAAATAGATTTAAATAAATGGGTGTCTTTCTGAGTACGTTCTTTTTATATATTTACAGAACTTTTAATAAAACTATTAATAATAACAATGTAAATAAATGGTAATTTTACGACGTGCCCCAGCATATAGCATATTATAAACACTCCAACCTCTGTCTGTTAAGAACGGCTTTCAGAATAAAACTCCCAACCTCAAAAGCCGTTCCTAACATGGGGAGGTAGGGAGGTGTTTATTCGGAAAGCCTTACTTTACATGGGGTGGTTGGGGTGTTTATACTACGCTGGGACAGGTCGTAAAATAATACCAAATAAATAAATAATCCGACATTATAACTGAGAATTTCGGATGATGTCAATGAAAAAATACATAATTTAAAAAAACATTTAAATGAAATTATTATAACCAAACTTTTTAATGGCAGAAACAAATATAAAATACATGACTTGTTTGGATTTTTGCGACCAAGATTAATTTTTATGTAGAGTGTGTGTGTGTGTGTGTGTGTGTGTGTGCGCTCGCGCGTATCTTTTTTATGCGTTTTTAATACAATTCAATATTTATTTAAAATGCGATGTATGTAGGTAGTCAGTGAAGGAGAAATCTTTCTAGACTGAGGCAATTTTTATGCATAATAAAATCACAAGTATAAACAATCGAGATTTTTTTAAATATATTTTTTCACATATATTTTATTTTTATAAAGATGAAGTGTAGTATCACAAGATACAAATCTTTTTATAATTTTTATTTTTACTTAAAAAAAAAAAAAACTTGCTATTTGCTTACTTCTCCATAAAGACAAATTATGCAAGTTTAGCGTCCGAAAATTTCAGTTTCTAATGTTTTGCAATTAATATATGTCATTCTTTTTATTTTTTTATTATAATTACAATTATCATTATTAATTTTATTAAAGTTCTGTAAATATATTTTAAATGACGCACTCAGAAAGACACCCATTTATTTGAATAGTTTTTGTTACATTTACGTTCGTTTTGTTACTGACACAAAAAGTTGTGTGTAAATAGAAAAAAGTTTTTTTTAATGCTTAAAAGTTTTGTAAATATTTAATATTAAAGAAAATGTTTTGTAAATATATACTTTATTTTAAATCTTTAAAAGTTTTGTAAAAATATTTTTTAAAAAATCTTGCTCACGAACATTCGAATATGTCTGCTATTTGACTTGTTTACAAGTTTACAAACAACCAACGGCAATGTCAAGGTCGAACAACCGGTGTCCCTTGAATTGCTCGCCTATCTTTGTCGTCTGTTACGGGATATCTAATCTTTACTTGATCCTAAACTTTAATTCAAGCCATTACATATGAAAATAATTTAATAAAATCAACAGTAGGCTTTTTACAGAGTAATGTGAACCACAATGTATCGTGGACTAAGTCACTGTGGGGAGGTACGTGAAGCTTCCTCCCAGTGCAACGCAGTGGGTCCCCAACTAGTGCAGGCAACTAATCGATTTGATTTAAAAAAAATGGTCGATTTCACTGATTTTGATGACAATAAAATATGGGAGTGTGAAACATTTTTTCATCCTCATTAAATCCCGGGCAACGTCGAGTCTCCCAGCTCTCTCTCTCTCTTTCTCATATATATATATATATATATATATATATATATATATATATATATATATATATATATATATGAATATTGTACTTAAAATAACTTAGCCACACGTATTTTGGGCACAAATATTTATTAGTTAAATATGGATATTTAAAAAATCGTACCGAAAATATGAAAACCTTTAAAAGAATCGACACAAAGAACCGAACCTGCAATGCCATCAATTGTTATATAATAGGGACCAGTAAGTAGCGATTAAGTTAACTAGTGTGGATTTTGACGTTGGTCATCTTTAGTGCATGTCAGGATAACCTATCTGCAAACAGAATTGTACCCAGAGATGGGTGACGTGAGTTAAAGCAGGTGCCAGAGGTCAAACTCCGCAGATAAAACATTCAAACGATATCAGGATATGATGAATGACGTCACATTTTCGAGCGAGAGAAAACTAAAAATTTTAGTCAGTCTCTCCATTGGCAGTCAAGTTAACGAACGTGCAAATGATGTAGAAATGATCTAAGCTGATTGTTATCGATATCTGTTCATCAACATCACTCATTTCGGTAGATAGAAAATATGTTTAAAAAGTAATTGCTTGCTTTTTTTCTCTCTCTCTCTCTCTCTCTCTCTCTCTCTCTCTCTCTCTCTCTCTCTCTCTCTCTCTAAGTTATTGCTCTTCAATAAAACGTTGAAAAACTCGGCAAACGTCTCCTTTCTTTAATGCATGAAAAGTTCATTCATGTTAAACAGGCAACTTGGTCACTCATAAAACACAGTGATAGTTAGAAGAAACGACAATTCAGAGAAAGAAAAGACCATGGAAAAATACACCGTGCATGTATGTAGAAAAAGACTTTATTTATTATATTGATCGCTCATCAGTAAAAACTTTAGTTTTCATTTATTTAGTCTTCTCTTTTCATCACATAAGACCATCATCATCATCATAATAAACATCATCATCATAATAAACATCGGCAGAAGAATCTGGACGCTATTTGTATAAAATACTAAAATAAGAAGAATGCCTCATTGCAAAAAGGTTTTCTAAATTTGAGATGAGAATTCATCATTATATATATAGATAAATCTTGTTGAACTCAGAATCTGCTCTCGTCCTCTCAGCTATGACTAGGTAAAAGTCCTAAGTAATTTGCAATTGTATTTTGAGTATCGCCCGCACTGAGGATCGAACCTTTAATCTCTAGAGGAGTGTAAATTTGCAAGTGAATTTTAGCAAGTATTCTATCTACTACTCCACGGTGTGGACACTCAAAATACAATTGCCAATTGCTAAGGACTTCTACCCAGTCATGGCTGATGGAACAAGAGCATACTACTCCTATGGATTAAATAAAAGTTTCCATTCAAAATTATTTGAAGATTACTAGTTCATGGACAACAAGATAGACCTGAAGAAGGTCGGAGGTTACATAGACTGAAACGTTATTAAAATAACACACATTTCGTTACATTGATTGAAATGTTTGTGGAAATAACACTGCAAATGAGAACAGTAGTCTGAAGAATCCAAATAGAACGAATCATCTACAGTGTAAAGTTTATAGTTTGTTTAGTGAGATGTATAAGTCTGAACTCTAGCAGACTTATTGTAAGATAAGAATGAGGAACATTGAAGATGCTATCATCTTCGCAATAACAGCATCGGCCATTTTTAGCTAACTGCTGATGGATATCTGCATCACGATGATCGCACATTCAAATTTAAACTGGTGCGAGTTTATCTTCCGCCAAATCTTAACTTCTATTTACAATCCTTGAAATTATCTAGCATAGGTATTAGCTTGTATACATATGTTTCATAGATATCTATGTAAGTAGGTATGTTTCCTATGTTTCAGATAATAGCCCATATGAAACCAAAAAAAAAAATATATATATATATATATATATATATATATATATATATATATATATATATATATATAAGTAAATACATTTTGCAGTCTCTGCCAGTTAGCAGACATTTGTTTTTCTTCAACTTGATTAGATTTGGACAAATAATACAAATGAAAAATTTCAACAACGTTTCTTTTCCTTTTTTATTTTCCACATGTTTAACTTACGGTAAAAAGTCTACCACAAATGTACTTATATATATATATATATATATATATATATATATACACACACAAACATGAAAGTTCTCAGGAGAGCAAACCTAAATAGTGTGGAAGCTACCCTTGTTACTATGCAACTACGATGGACCGAGCACATTACTAGAATGGAAGAAAACCGAATTCCAAAGATGATCTTCTACGGGGAACTGGAAAATGATACCCGCAAGGTAGGTCAGAAGCTTCGCTACAAAGATGTAACAAAGCGGCACCTGAAGGCAATGAACATCAATGTCGAGAGTTGGGAGGAACAAGCCAAAGAAAGGAGTGGTTGGCGGAACAGTCTCTGCAAAGGACAGAAAGAAATAGGGAGAAAGATTGGAGAAGTCTTAGAGCTGAGACACTATAGACGACACAATCCTGGCACCCACATATGCAGTGCCTGTGACCGAATGTTTCACACAGAAAGAGGACTATGCCAACACCGAAGGATAAAGCACTGAGGCCCTGACTAGTCATCGTCAAGACTGATGAACTGTATGGTGATGATGATATACACTAGCAGATGAATTAGGGATGTTGGCAACCTTCACGTGGTCCCTCCCGTAAGTACCTGATATCTTTCTAGAAATAATTCTTAATAGAAAACATTGAGAGAAATAAATGCCAATGATAATTATCTGATTCATAGAAATAAATGAATGATGCTCGACAACATCTGTTCAACATACTGACATGTGTCAGACAAATGTTTAAGCTGATTTGAAGTGATAATTTTTGCTTTCTGTTGTGGTGTTAGTGTTTCAATAATTGACGAGGAAGACAGTAACAATTAAATAATTTTTGCTTCCATTAATTTCCATTAATTTTCATTCATTTCCATTAAACACAAGATGACATTACGTTTCTGAATTTTTTAGATGAAGATTGGTTATGTGTATTATTTGGATTCATAAAGATAGGTGAATGACATAGATTATTATTATTTTTAATACGTTAAAACACACAAATAAATGGGCTGCGTGGAGGTGAACCAAGTGAGGAGTAGGAATATAGGAAAATCGGGATATGTGGAAAGAGAGAAAGATAGAGATACAGATTCGTAGCCTTTTCTCTTCCCTGCAACCTCATTCTCACAGAAGACACGTTGCGAGCTTTTCTCTGCTTTATCTTTATTTTTATGGCAATTGCTCGTCCAAGCTCCAATCTATGGTCACCCCACGTCAAACTTTCACGAGAAACAATCGTCTAACTGAAAACACTATCAATAGTTTCACCAACTCTTTATTTGTGTGTAAACCTAAACGAAGATTCCATGAACAAAGCTTCTTTCTTAGAACTGCACACCTGTGGAATTGCCTTCTGTCTGCCTGCTTTCCAGCTGATTACAATATGGTTGTCTTCAAGTCCAACGTAAACAAGTTCTTGGTGAGCCGTTCCCCTTAAGTAATCCAATTTACCAAATTTGCAATACTAATGATTACTATTGATATTGTCCCATTGACTACTGTACACCTTCTAACCCTTATCCTCGAGTGGCCTCTGGGCCTTGGTAAGCGGTGACTCCTATGTGAAAAAAAAAGATGATTTAAGAAGTAAAGACATGGAAGTTACACACACTATTTAACCTCTTCTATTTTGTTTTATGGCTCCGGACAACACTGGGTAGCCCTGCTAGTAATATACTAGTGTTATATATTCTTTTTTGCCAGGCCATTTATCTTGTAATGCTTATGTAGTGCAAAGTGTAATATTGCATTTAAGGAGAAAATGCTTGGGTTGTTGGTGGAAAAAATATAATGACTGAAATCTTGAAACCTGCAATTAACAACTTTGTCAGATTACCAACCTTGAAGCATCTACAAGATATGTTTTACAAATTAATATATCATTATTTGCTATTCATGTTATTTGGATTCTTCGGACTACTGTTCTCATTTCAAGCCTCATTTTCACAACGTTTCGGTCGATGTAACCTCTGACCTTCATCAGGTGTATCCTGTTGAATTCAGGAATTTGGACAGAATTTCGAGCAGAACCCTTTATTTACTTCATGGGAGTATCATGCTCTTGTTCCGTCAGCTATGATTGGATAGAGGTCCAAAGTAATTGGTGATTGTATTTATGGTCGCCCACACTGAGATTTGAATCTGTAATCTTTAGGAGAATATCATTTTTACAATTAATTTTTTCAAGAAATCTAACCATTGCACCAAGAAAACTTGGAAAAAGATGAGAACAGTAGTCCGATGAATCACAATAATGCTTTCCGGGCTGTTGGAAAACTGCTTCTGTGGTACCAATATTCAAGAATTCTGGCGAAAGAACTGACCCATCAAGTTATCGTCCCATTAGCCTCCTCCCACTTTTCGCCAAAATATTTGAGACCATAATTAACCATGCTCTAGTCCGGCACCTTACAGATGCTAAACTTCTGACTGACAAACAATATGGATTTAGATATGCCCGTTCCACAGCTGACATCCTCACTGTAATCTCTGAATGTATATACCATTCACTGGACAAAGCAGGGGAGGGCAGAGCGGTAGCTCTAGATATATCTAAGGCTTTTGACAGGATATGGCACAAGGGTCTCCTCAGAAAAATTAAATAATACGGTATAACTGGTAGGATACTTAACATAATTAAATCCTTCTTAGATAAGAGAAAAATCCAGGTTGTCCTCGACGGTCGAACATCTAAACAGTGTGATATAAATGCGGGAGTGCCTCAGGGGTCTATCCTTGGACCTCTATTGTTCCTAATATTTATTAATGACCTTCCCGACAAAACTGCCTCTGAGATGGGTATGTATGCTGATGACACTACACTCTATAACAGGCATGACAGGAAAACAAATGAACACATATCTAAAGAAATGGCAAAAACACTAGAGGATGACCTCCAATCTGTAGTGGAATGGGGACATAAATGGACGGTCACATTCAATGCTGCCAAGACTAAACTGGTTTCCTTCAATAATTACAAGAAACCTTCTCTGCCACCAATAGTAATGGCCAGTGACTCCCTGTCTGAGAGTACATCTTTCAAACTGCTTGGCCTAACGTTCACAGGAAACATGAGCTGGAACAATTATATTGAAAACATTGAAAAAGCTGCAAAAAAGGTAGGCTCTCTTTACCGTGCTAGTAAACTACTGACACCTGAAAGTATCCTGTACCTCTATAAGGCCACCATTCGCCCATGTATGGAGTATTGTTGTCACATTTGGGCTGGTGCATCTGCTACTAGTCTCTCACTCCTAGACAAGGTTAAAAAAAGAGTCGCCAATCTGATAGGTCCTGAACTGGCATCTAAGCTTCAGCCTCTGTCCCATCGACGAAACGTTGTATCCCTCTGCCTGTTCTACAAGTATTTCAATGGTGAATGCTCTGACGAACTGCAGACACTTGTGCCCCCATGACGTAGACAAACCCGACAGGCAACTAAATCCCACTCCCACACAGTAGAGATCCCTAGATGTAAAAGATCTTTCTACTCTAGTAGTTTCTTCCCCAGAACCGCTAGACTCCGGAATTCCATTCCAAGTTCCTGCTTCCCTAACTGTACTGACATGCAGAAGTTCAAGTGCAAGGTGAACGGACATCTTGCTGCCTAAATCCCAACATAGTGCCCCAGTAGTTGCTGCCCCTGATAGTAGCCCCTACACCAAAGTGGCAATGTGCCTTGTTTGGGGTGAAAATGTAATTTAAAAAAAAAATAAATAAAAAATAATGCAAGATAAAGATGCAATTTTTCACTTATTTGAAGCATCTGCATCAAAAGTTTATGAATCTCTCTTCCTCTCAAATCCTCCTTTATCAATTTCTTCCGTGTTTTCTTTGGTATCCAATGGTAACTGGCATGATATCTAAACTGTGTTCAACATCTACTAACTCATGCATTCTCATTCATTCTTTTAAGAAACAAAAGAAAGGAAGAAACTTGACTCACTTTCTATTTAAACAAAAGCCTTTATATCTGGTATTTCCAACATTTTGTTCTAAATATTTAAACAATTCATTTCTCCTTTTCCGGCTACGTGTCACTTTTCATTTCTTTTTTGATGTCACCGACGTGTTTTGAACACATGCTTTTCTGAACATCAGAGCCCCATCTCGAACACCTGTGTCCTTTTATCTCTGTTGTGACATCACTTCGCACAGCCGGCTTGGTCATTTGTATATCTTTATGCAATGGTTGGTACTCCTGACAGTTCCTGCTCTTAGCATCAGTGTTTCTGTACGTTCAGGGAAAAGAATGTGGATAGTATAAATACCTTCCAACCTCTTTTCTCTGATGGTACAGCAAAAACAGATTTTGTTCTCGAATTCACCTGTAGAAGGGTAAACTAGGAGAAACCGAGTATGTTTTGCCAAAGGGATATATTCGTTTGAAGTAGCTGGATGGCCTTGGCTATAGTACAAGAGCAATAATCTAGTAAATTGGTCTACCAAATTGTGCTTATAGCTGGTATAACCTGAAGATGAGACTTTTACATACCTTTCAATGTGTCTCCCAAGCATCTCCACCAGTCGATATTTATGCCTTAACAGCTAATCATATTTTTATAAAGAGAAGTGCAGATGTCCTCATATTCATTATATCACCCAGTATAGGCGTTTACTTTAACTAGTGAGAAATATCACACACAAAAAAAGTAAAGAAATGGCTAACATTTTCATTGGCAAAATTTTAGAGATAAAAACAAAAAGAAAAAACCGAGTTATTTCCCTTTAGCGAAAATAATTATCATCCGGTTGACTGTAAAAAGAAAAGAAAAAAAAAATTACTTATTGATGGTGAACTTAATAATTGATTTCGACACTGAATAGAAAAATTGTTTTCGAAGAAGATAGAAAAAAAATTAAACAAAAGAATTAGTTTTATTTCTATAGAGGGTTAAAAGCTTTTTTCTATATGAGACAGAAAACAAAAAATATCAAGCTAATATTCATCTTTTTGATGTCTACAGCTGACAAAATTGGAAGGAAAACACAGAATATATGCATGTGTGAGTATGTGTGCTGAGGAATACCTTCCGATAGAATTCATAGGACAAAAGAATTAGTTTTATTCCCGTATGAGGTTTTTCATCTGCTAAAACTCAAACATTGTTCATAAGAAAAATGTCTGATCGGAAGATGAATGGCACTCTTCAAAGATAAAGTTAATAATAGTCAGTATTTGATAGAAATCTTTCATGTCTTTTGTTCTCAAAATTGAGAAGACAAAAAAGTAAATATATAGTTTCAAAAATTCAGTCACAGCATAAAAATTCCAAATCATTTTAATCTTTAATATTCACGAGCATTTCAAAGAACAATTGAATCATAAAAGCAACAATAATACAATGTCATTACTTCAACTGAGATTTCTGTCATATTTTTCAAGATATATATACAGGGTGGAACGATAAATTGTTGCCATAGAAAAGACGACATGATTCCATTTCAGTTTTCTTTTTTGTTGCAGACTATCTGCTAGTTGGCCAATTATGTACAAATCCCAAGAGCGATAGGAACCTTCCATCATATATGTATGTAACACAATGTTCAACGAGTGAGATCAGAGATGCTCCGCTGTACAACTCATGCTCTCTACCGATCCAACTTATGACAACAGGACCATTGCCAGCACCCTCAAAATGCATTGCTTGATTGCCTCAAATAACAGGGACATACCCAGGGTGATGAACACAAAGGTTCCGGCCACGATCATGGTTTTTAGTGTGGTTTCAAGTGCGGGCGACATCATGCCACCTCACATCTTCAAAGTCGGCTTGAAAGTCAACACCAAAATGTGTCTGGGTGTGTTGAAAAGTGTGGCAATCGCCTGGTGCAATCAGGTGGCCGTTTGCAAGCTCCGGGTGTGGCAGCAGGACTCGGCACTGGCATACAAGTTCAAAGAGATCCAGGCTTAGCTTCAGGTTTTGTACCTTCTCTCATTGGCCCACTCTTCCCCCATCTGCCCGCCCGACCGGGACCCACTGGACTACATCCTTTGATCCTAAGTCGAAAACATCACCAACTTTACCGCCATCTACCAAGTATTTTGCCAAGCTCCCACCAGCACTTGTGGAAAAGGTATGCTCCCAGCTTCAGACCTATACAATGAGAGTGACTGAGGCTGAAGACGGCTACATTGAATGTCAGCTCTACTACATAATCAAGTAACCTGAATTGATTTTTTTAAATAAAAGTTTTACAATAAAGCTGTAGTGTTCTTTTCTTTAGGGCAATAACTTTATTGATCAACCTTGTAGATATATATATATATATATATATATATATATATATATATATATATAAGCTCTACAAATGTATTAAGCACTTTTGAAAAAAATATTGGCTTTTAATCCATGCAATCAATATACTTGAATTTATATATATATATATATATATATATATATAATCTCTCTCTCTCTCTATATATATATATATATATATATATATATATATATATATATATATATATATATATATATATATAGATAGATAGATAGATAGAGAGAGAGAGAGAGAGAGAGATTCATACGATATAATTTATCCCAGTTTTGTAGTTCAGTCAGCAAAGCACCTAACACTAATCATTGAGATAAAAGTCCTTATTCTCACTACGTCTAGCCACACTTATGAGTCCTAGAGTCTATGAAACAAATTCTGTAGATAGCGTTATCTATATTTAGATAACGTTTAAGTTACTGGACAGATACGGTGTCTGGACCTTATTTATCTAATTTAAATCGACATGTTAATAAAAGATATTTAACAAACTCTAAATACGTGCAAAAATAAATGGCCGATCCAAAATGTATAAATATTTTGACCACTCCCTTCCCTTAAAAATTCACCAAAATTCAGGAAATTAACCAATTTTTTAAGGATTTATTTTCAGTATTTACGGTCACAGAATAGAATCAAAACATTTTTTAATCTTATAATAATATATAATTAGTAATAATGTATAATTTTTGAAAACAAAAAAACACCTTTTCTAAAGTTATGTTTTTACGCACTAAAAAACGAATAAATTTATTTATTTTTATGAAAATAAAGCGTCATAGATGGTCACATTTTTAAAAAAATATTTAGGAACATTATGAAAAAAAGCCCCTAAAGCCCGTGTTGATGAAATCATTATAACTCGAAGAAACATTAATTTTTTGAACTACCGATATTATCATTGAATTAAGCATTGTTTATTCAATCTTTTCACTAAAAAATAATTGCAAAAATATTTAATGTGATTTTAATGTAATATTATATTTCTCTTGTACGCATGAACATGTAAAAATCAGTGCAGGAAAAAAATTTTAAATACCGGGGAAAAAAATCTAAATAATTAAGGTCCCGTATCACTAAGAAAAAATAATTTAAAAAGTGGTACAATTTCTACTAACGATTTATTTGAAGAAGTATAGAAGGACAGAACGGCGAAAAAATAAAATACCTTTATAATTTTCATTAATAATCATTTTTTTTTTTCAAATTTGAAATCATTAATAAAGAATTGTTTTAGTTTATTTGTAATGCATAACAAAACTTTTATGAATAAAATAATGTAATTGCTAAAATCGTCTTTTTTATCAACATTTTGCCAAAATTATATTTCAAATTTTAAGGAAAAACATTGGTAAACAGACGTCATCAATAATTTTAGAAAATTACTGAATAAAAAAAATTATAAATATGAAACTCTTTTTAGAGAAAAATAAATAAAGTTCTTGGGTACATTCAGAAATATTCTAAGTAAATAAGCATTTCCTTTTTTTTATTACAATAAAAATCAAATTAAACAGAATTATTATAATTAAATAAGCATTTCCTTTTTTTATTACAATAAAAATCAAATTAAACAGAATTATTACAATTAAATAAGCATTTCCTTTTTTATTACAATAAAAATCAAATTAAACAGAATTATTACAATTTGTGTGGTCTGTACTTCCATGAAATTTACATTAATGTAAATCACATTTCTTGATATTTATGCAATTTTTACTTTAAAAATGTACGTGAATTTTCTCTAGTTCGATATCTTAAGATTTTAATTTACTAATTATCGTTAAAAAAAGCTTAAACCTGATAATTATTTTTCTGGGGATTTTTAAAGTTGTTTTATTTGGACTTGAAATTTGAACAAATTTTTGTTAATTTATTTTTATTTCGGACTATTATTCTCATCTTTATTAGTTGTTGTTTTTGATCTTTTATTGGTTTTTGTTTATTCACAACGTTTCGGCCAACTATTCCTCTGGCCTTCGTCAGGTGGTCAAATTTTTATTGTTCTACAGCAGCTAGAATTGAAACCAAAACATATAGCGGCCCATCCTTAGTCATTACCATCGGAACTATTGCCAGATGGATGAACCGATTTTAATGTACAAGAACTCAAGTTTGCCCAGCTTTGTTCCGGAAAAATATCCAGTAAATAAAACGTTATTTTTTTGCATTTCCATACACCAAACATGGATATAAATATGACTAAAACATCCGCTGGGGCATAAGTTTCATTTTGGTACCTTACTTGCCTGAGCGGGTTGCCTGTAGGCTGAGATAATGCGTTACACACACACACACACACACACACACACACACACACAGTAAATTGAACTTACTAAGGGAGATAATAACTTCCGGTGAATACCAGAAAAATATCCAGTAAATAAAACGTTGTTTAGTAAATTGCTATTTTTTGCATTTTTTTTTTTTTTTGCATTTCCATACACCAAACATGGATATAAATATCACTAAATCATCCGCTGGGTCATAAGTTTCATTTCGATACCTAACTTGCCTGGGTGGGTTGCCTGTAGGCTGAGATAAACCGCGTCACACACACACAGACATTAGGAAAATTTATAATAAGATAAATGTATATATTTGTGTTCAAATAACACATTTAATCAACTTACACCTTCCAAGTTCCAATATTTTTCAATTTTGAGCCCTTAGCAAGTATTTTACCGGCTAAAAACACATAAAACAATGGGCCAAAAAAATACAATCATATAACCCACCTTGTGCCGTTCTATGACCTTGCATCTCAGAGGAGATGCATTTAAAAAAAATAAAGACAAACAGACAGACACACAAACATTGTATGCTTTATAAATTAGATTTTCCTTATTCCGGCAAGTACAGTCTTGTCTCTATATTTGATACTACACTCGAAGTGTTATCTATTCTCATTCATATAATCCCAGCAGAGTTCAATTGCTGATCCCTAATTTGAGGCGTGTCAAGATTATAAAAGGGCTATCAAGTATTTATCAGCAAACATCGTTTCTGATTGGACGGCTCAGATTTGCCAATTAATTGCTCTTGCAGTTGGAGCAAAGAGCATTTAACCTATTATCGTTTAACATCTTAGAAGCTCATCAAATGTCCATTGCTGGAACACCATGATAGACGATGCCTGATTAAATGTAATCAACTACAAGGTTTCCATCAACAATCTTAAAACTTTGGAAAAACAAAGAAAACTGAAGAGCACAAGGAGAATGCATACTTCCACCAACATCTTGAACACTCAATAATCTGAAGAAACAAGAGCTTAACTTCGATCAATATGGAACTAGACTTAGACCTAGATAAGCTCCATCACTCATATTGGAATTTGAAAGATGAGGAATAAAAGTTAGGTATGACTTCATTATATCATCAGAACAATAAGGAAAAGTACATTTTGAAACTACATGATTTTTATCGCAAGAGACAAAAAGGCCAGAATTATACAAAATGCAAATATAGAATGAAAACTGGTTTAATAATATAATAATGACCACACAGACACACACAGACACACACACAGAGACATTCAGCTTTATATTATATATATATATATATATATATATATATATATATATATATATATATATATATATTTGTTTACACACGAGACGCTTCGCTAGTTCAAGAAAGTTAAATCTAATTTTAACTGAAGCATATAAATTCATCCAGATTTTAAGCGAAACAATAATCAAAACTGCCTGAAGACGACTGTTGAAACTCAGTTGAAAGTACTTGCAAAAAAAAAACAAAAAAACAAAAAGCAACCAAAAGAAAAAACAGATGGACGAAAACGACTATGGAAATTTCTTGCACATATTCAACCGAGAAATAAGAACGAAAAATTGAAAAATTACAAAAAGAAAAAACTCATTGAGCAAGAACTCTTTATGCTATTCAACAATACTTGTCAGAATAAAAACATGCTGCCTATAAATATATATATATATATATATATATATATATATATATATATATATATATATATATAAATAGATAGATAGAGTGATAATTAAAAAAAAAAAACGTCAATATAAAAACATATACTAATGCATATAAATTTAATCATTGATTCAATAGGGATATTACATCAATTAGGGGTATAGGATAAATATATGCTCTTTATATCTAGGTATTCTGAAGCCTAATGCTTTTCGTCAGAAGAGGAAAAAAGGTGCTAGGAAACATATTTGAGTGTGAAGTCTAGTGATATCTACTTACTTTGTCTTTTAGTTCTTAGATTCCATAAGTTATATTTCAGATAAAGGGATGAAAATTTCTGTTAGATGCGGCTATTTTGAGTGAGATTGTTAATCCTCTTACGACATCCATCAAAATCAACTGTTAATCCAGTCCATTAACCTACATCCTCAAGTGATTTTAGGCCTTAACAAGTGGTGACTCATGAATAAAAGAAAACAATTGACATTAAAAACACTTTGGTGACAAACTTGCAACCATTAAAAATTATGGGAATTTTGTGTTTTTTTTTTTGTTTTTCGGGGAGAGGGCATGAATTTGGCACTATAACTCTAGTCTGATATTGTTCGGACATGTTTAGCCAAGATATGGCTGTCATATCTGAAATGATGGAATCTCTGGAATGCTGTGGATTAATAAACGTCCACACCAGCCGAAAAGATTAATAGAAACATCAACGTTGTACTGAAGATGATTTCAGCTGTCAAATTTTGCTGGAAGTAATCCAAAAACTATGGTTGATATAAACTGATCAGCACCCCTCTCTCATGACATGGCACCTTTTAGCTCTTGCTTCCCAATTCTAATATGGCTATTCCTTTTGGGAGATTCTAAGGTCAGCAATGTGCTTCATAATTTTGATTAGCAACTCTTTGCACACTGAAAGCATCCTTTCTAAATTCATTCATCTTTGAATAATGTGCCAAAATTCTGACAAAATTTCAATTACAAATGCGAATGACTGTATGCAATCATTTACGTAAATATTTTTTTTTGTATTTTAGAATTAATAAATTTTTATTGGATTTAAAATTTTGTCCATCTATTTAATCAAAAATAACTTAAAATTGAAATTAAATTAATTTAATCGATAACAGAGGCGAGAGGAAATCTGTTTGTTTTTATTTACATGAAATTGGAATTTTAATATACTTTAAGATTTCACTAATATTTAAATTTTTAGTTTAAAATAAGGTTTCTGAGAATTATTAAGTGGAAAATATGTTTGAAATTCTATGTTTTCTGACTGAGAGGAACTTATGTTTCAAAAATGTGTAAATCTTCACTTATCATGCATCTATTTCCTCCTCCACCCCCCCTCTCTCTCTCTCTCTCTCTCTCTCTCTCTCTCTCTCTCTATATATATATATATATATATATATATATATATATATATATATATAAAAGTGAAAGTGTCTGTCTGTCTGTGTACATTTCCCTTCACAATAACTCTGTCAATTTTCAGTCTACAGACTCGAAATTTGATATATAGGGTACTGAGATTTGGGGAATTTTTTGTCATCCGTTTTCGGCCAGAAATTTGGCTTTTAAGGGGTCAAAGTTCAACGGTTTGACCTTTGAGATCTCTACCAAACTCCTCCGCCAATTTTGGGTATAAACAATTAAAATTTTAGATATAGGTTCCTTGGATATGGATATAACTTAATAATTTGATTTGAGCCCAAAACAATAAATGTTAAGGGGTCATAATAGGGTTCAAAGTTTTTAAAAATTTGACCTCTGCGGTCTCTACTCAGACAATTTCTGGTCTAAACATTTGAAATTTTACATAAAGGTTATTTAGAGATAGGGCAAGCTTTTTAATCGGTTTAGGTCGAAAATTTGAGCTATAAGTATATAAATGTATGTTTGCATGTCTGCCTAAAACTTTCGACAGAGGCGACGGATTGTCACAAGATCAGTATTGTTTTGAAGCTCGACCCTTCAGACAACAAATACAGAAAAATTGGCTAAAAACATTAATTTCTTCACCCTCAACTGGGCACTTTTCTACAGTGAGGGGGTCGCTTTTTCCGCTGATATTTTTCAAAGTCATCCCCTCTTTTAAATTGTGTAACCTTAATTTAAACCTATGTTACTTCCGGCTTGGCAGTGGTTGTAACAGCAAAGACGTCAGGTTTTTTTCCCATTCTTTTCCTCCTTCGCGGTACAGGTTCGAGCCTGCCTTCCTACTACAATTTTTTTTTTTTTTTGCTCAACACACACCTCTAAATACCCGGGCAACGCCGGGCTGAAATGCTAGTATATCTATAAAAGTGAAAATGTCTCTGTGCGTGTCTGTGTGTGAGTGTCTACATTTCCCTACCAAATAACTCTGAACTTTTAGTCTAGTGATTCGAGATTTGACATAAGGGGTATTGATATTTGGGAAAATCTTTTTAATCAGTTTTCGGCCAGAAATTTGGCTGTCAAGAGGTTAAGGCTCAACGATTTGACCTTTGAAAACTCTACCAAACTCCTCCGCCAATTTTGGGTTTAAACACTTGAAATTTTAAATGTAGGTAATTTGGACATGGGTAAAACTTTTTATCGTGATTTGAGACCAAAATAATACATATTAAGGGGTGAAAATTGGGGTCAAAGTTTTTAAAAAATTACCATTGCGGTCTCTAGGAAATTACTCAGACAATTTTTGTTCTAAACATTTGAAATCATACATGAAGTGTATTCACATGTAGGGCAAGTTACAAACAGTACATAGGGTCTGAGCAAAGCCGGGCTGAACTGCTAGTATATATATATAAATATATGGGAAAAATATGCTTAATGAATTATATTTTATCTTTTATTTATACCAATCTTTTAATTTATGAAGCTCGATATAACTACAGAGCATATGCAAATAAATAACAAAAAATCTTTATTCCAAATATCAAGATATTGTCCAACTCACCCTTTGTTTCTTTCAGCATGTTAAAAGACAAAAAGTCTAATGAATTTAACATTTTAACATGCTGAAAGAAATAAACGGTAAGATGGACAACATCTTGATACTTGTCATTTATATATTGTTGTGGTCCTGTTTAGGGAGTCAGAATATAAAGGGGAAAGAGTCCTGGTGTTCACTGCAGGCGGTTAAAACTATACATATGCTCTCTGCCTTACATAGTGCCAGACGAATCCATAATATCATAGATAGGGGTGTTAACTACCCCCAGAACCTCCCACCTCCCGAAGATTTATTTCCCCGAAATATAGTTTTTCTTTCCTGGGTTAACCTCCAAAGAGTCTGTCAGTTTCCTTTTTCTGCTGAAACGAGGTATTTTTCTTCCAGTTTAAGGAGGTTCCAGGTCAAATGTGTCATAAAGTATGTTGCAATATTTTGAACCTTTTAATGGGGTATGATTCCACACAGTCGGACGATTCTATTTATAAACGATGCTGCTAAGAACTGACGAATCAAATTAATTCACGTTCTGCTACCAACCAATCAGAAACCAGAATTGCTTCATAAATATTAAACCTTTTCTAGAGCAATTTCACATGTTCTTTTCCCGGGTTTCGACACGGTAAGAATATTTTGTTCTGTGGAACTGTCTACTACAAACAAGTCACCTACCAGGACTTGTGTGTAACAGCGAACCATCTGAAACTGTTCTGAAACTCAAAATGGCTTACACTTCTAGAAAGTAGCTCCAACATTTCTTCTTCAGCAGAATTTCACTTGAATCATGTGAAGTGCGTTTGCATATCAAGTGTTTCTTATGCATGAAATGTGGTCCTTCCATCATGTAGACCATACGGCCGATCCTGTTTTTGATTGTTCCCTGCTCCCAGAAATGATTATTATCTTTGTGCATCTGGAAGAATATTTTTTCTCTTAGCATGTAATTCTTGGGAACAGTCGTCGTCTGCAGGTTTTATCTGTTTTGGCAATAGTTTGTCAAAGACTGGCCATATTTTTCTCGTAAATATTACTTTCGCTGAAGACATCTGGGATCGTGTATTCTCGTTAGCATTATGTGGTACACCTGAAAAAATTGTTGCAATGCTTTTTCGGATGGAGTGTCTTTTGCCTTCTTTAAAGCCCTCTTCAAGGTGTCCACAAATCTTTCAGCATGTCCGTTTGACCCAAGGTGATAAGTCAGAGTTGTGATGTAGTCCACTTGGAAGTTCTCTATGAACTCTTTAAAGTCCCCAGACGTAAACGTTATCTGACACTAAACAGTCGACCACTCCGAACCATGCAAATAAGATCTGAAGAATTTTTATAGTGAAGTCAGTAGTTGGGCTTTTGTACCCAATGAATTCAGGCCACTCAGAGAAGCTATCCACTACTATGAGGTAGTATTGTCCATCAAGTGGTCCCATGTACTCCACGTGTATCCGTGATCATGGGTAGTCAACTTTGGGCCATGGGATAAATTGAATTGGTGGTGCTTTAGCAGCTAGTGCACATTTTCTGAATGCTTTCACCTTTTCTTCAATATTCTTGTCCGTGTTTTTTCAGTACACGTATGAACGCATTAAACATTTCATACTGGTATCGCCACAATGTCCTGTGTGAAAATCTTTTAAATTTTTCTTTTGGAGGGTCGCTGGAACAACTACTCTTTCCCAATATAATAATACCTGGTCGCATGTTCAGAAAACCTCTGCTACTTGTTCATCAGTCTGCAGGTTTTCCTTGGTTTCTCTTCTAAAATCGTTGCTTTTGTCTTCTGTCCTTATATCATCCAGAGTATCCAGGAAGTTCTTTCACAGTGTCGCATAGGATCTCTGATCGTAGTGATGTGATCATCTAGTCTTTAAGTGGTTCATCATTCCTTGATATTAACTGGAATAGCCCGTCTGCATGTCCTAAGTTCTTTGACGGAAGGAACTCGATATCAAAGTCGTAATTTAATAGAATTGTTCCCCATCTTTGGAGTCTGTTTGCCATATATGTAGGCAACTCTTTCTATGGGCCAAAGCTGGAGATCAGCCGCTTGTGGTACGTTTGAAGTTTGAAATGTCGTCCATGGAGAAATCTGTGAAATCTTGTTACCATGAAAATGATGCTTAAGGATTCTTTCTCTATCTGGGAATAATTCCTTTTCACATGTAGTAGGTTATTGATATGTGTGCTATGTGTTTCGTTGAACCGTTGGGCATTTTATGCAGAATACACACACCAATTTCACATGCGCTCACGTCACTTGCAATGATAATATCAAATCCGAGTTGTAATTGGTCAGGAATAGTTCTGATATGAGCATCTCTTTTAGCTTTTCGAATGCCATCTTGCATTCCGTGGGCCAGTGCCAAACCTTGTCCTTCCTAAGCAGTTAATTTAAAGGTGCATGCAATGTGTGCAGATTAGGAATGAAGTAATTAGCTAAGCCTAAAAAATGTTGCTGTGTTGTTATGTCGTGTTGCTCAGGCTGTCTACTATTCCTATTTATTATCTATCCAAGGTATTTTATTTGGTCAAGGAAAAATTCACAATTCACTGTTGGTGTCTTTAAGTGTGAAGCCGTACTCGTTTATATTTTTTTTTGCATACCTGAAAAATGTGTTTTCTATGTTGCTCTATAGATTCCCTTTTCATTAGAATATCGTCCAGGTATCTGCTGGAAAAATCAAGGCTGCAGCATTCACCCTGGTTGTGGAGTCTGCGCAGCCTCTGATATCCTTCGATTTTTTTCTTTACATACACGTTGGGGGTAGCCCACTCACTTTAGTCAACTGGTGTCAAAATTCTTGCTTTGACAAGAATGTCCAGTTTTACGTCAATTTTTTGTATAGAAGCAAACTATACGCTGCATTTCATTTTGAAGACTGGGGTGGCATTGTCTTGTAACTTGAACTTTGCCTTCATTTTTGTACAGTGGTCTAGTTTGTCTGAAAAAAACATTGGGGAACGACTCCTTTAGGTCTTTCTTTAGTTTTTTAGCTTTGGCTGTAAGGTTGTCCACCTTTTAACAAAAATCGCTAATGAGCAAGTCCCAGAGTTCAAATTTTTTAATCCAGTCCATCCCAAAAAGGTTATTAGTGTTTTTTAAATTTTTTTTTTTTTTACATGGGGGTCACCACTTAACAAGGCCCGAAGGCCACTCAGGGATAAGGGCTATTGTGTGTACAGTAATCAATGAGATAGTATTGTAGTAATCATTAGTATTGGAGATTTGATAGAGTGTCTTACTTAAAGGGGTGGTTTGTCAGGAGTTTGTTTATGTTGGACTTGAAGACATCCAAGTTGTAGTCAGGTGGGAAACAGGCAAGCGGCAGAGAATTCCACTGGCGTGCAGTTCTAACAAAGAAGCTTTGCTCATGGAATCTACGTTTGGATTTAGGTACAGATAAAGAGTGGGGAAAATTATTGACAGTAGTTTCAGCCAGATGGGTGTTTCTCGTGAAAGATTGGCGAGGGGGGACGAGAGATTGGAGCTCAGACGAGCACTTGCCATGGAAATAACGCTAAAACAAAGACAGGCTCGCAACGTCTCTTCTGTGGGAGAGAGGTTGCAGAGAAGAGAAAAGGGCATCCCCCACTAAGCCACGAAGTCTATTTTGTACTCTGTCAAGGCAGGATAGACTGTTTTTAGTAGCTCCTGCCCAGATGTGGCAGCAGTACTCCATCCTTGGACGTACTTGGCTTTTATACAGATAGAAAATTGCATCAGTAGTGAGATATCTTCTAGAGCGGTAGAAGGATCCCACCATTTTCCCAGCGTCCCTGGCAACAGATTTGATGTACGTGTTCCATTTCAGATCAAGAGTAAAGGTCAAACCCAGAAGCTTGTCAAAACATGGAGCCTCCCCAAGACGAGAGCCATCCATTTCAATTGATGCCAGAATGGGATCAGAGCGTTGATGATGTAAAGATAGAAGCTTGGTTTTGGATGCATTAAAAATGACCAGCCACCTCTTCCCGCATTGTACCACACGCTCAAGATCAGAGGAGAGAGAATTAGAGAGAACTTTGTCATTTACGGCCTTTGATGTGTTGCCATAGATGGTCGTGTCATCAGCATAGATGTCAACGAATGATTTAAGTATACAAACATCTTGAGATTCTGTATTTTTCCCTTAGCAGTAATCTCACCTTTAAGTCATATTTTTTCTCCAGTTATTAAATGATCAACTTTCTTACATTAGTGGTAATTTCACCTTCAAATCTTATTTTTTCTAGTTATTAAGCGCGCAACTTTCTTCATTCTCATCATCTTCGGTTTTCCGATTTTGCACCAGATATGGTGGTTTATGATGGACAAATCCGAACCACTGTCAAGTTGAAGTCTATTCTTGTCCCCATTTTTTACCATTACATACTCCCATACACTTTCATCCTCTACTTGAGTCTTTGCTGTTTTTATGTAGCGTTCTTTTGCTCTGAAATGTGAAGATTTGTGTTTATTGCGTTTGCACTGATCACATTTCCAGAACTAGTATGGACAATCTTTCTGACAGTAGAATTCTCAAAATCCTTGGCATGAATAATGGGGTAACTCAGGCTTCTTTTAGGATTTTTCTCCAGGGTTATGTTTGGCTTACACTTGACTGTTTGGAAAGAAGGTTTTTTGTTACTTTGTACCTTTCTAATGTGTGCTACACCTATCTCTTCGATATTTTTGGAATCTTTCTTCTCAGAGAAGATTTTTTGCCATTCCTCAGCCAATCGTCGAAGGGTTATATTTGGTTCCTTTTTCAATCTGATTAGTATCTGGCATCCTTGGTTGACACTAAGCCTTGAATGAAAATCAGGGCCTCAAAGTTGTTGGCCGTCAATGAGGATAGTCCGAAGTTATCACAGTGTCTATTTATGACTGAAGCAAATGTGGTGTAATCTCGGTCTTCTTTGCATGTCAAGTTTATGGAATAAGCTGATTTTTGGACACTATAATTTCATAAAAAATGTCACTGTTGTCGAAGGACAATTCACTCATTTGTTCAGAGATGATGTAGTCTACAAACTTAATGCAGCTCCCAGTTTTTGTAATTCATTTTCTCGCTCCATGACTTACAAACAATACTGAATACATCACAAAATCTGCAAGAATAGGCTTAAAAAGTCCACTCCTCTTCAGAACGATAAAGAAATGTTTCTAATGCTGACCAAATTGTAGTTGGGGGAAAAAAACATTCTGGTCTGACTCGCTGCTGTCTTTCTTCGTTATTATATTAGTTAATAGTTCCAATTTTATTATATTAGTTAATAGTTCCAATTTTATTATATTAGTTAATAGTTCCAATTTTTTTATATTAGTTAATAGTTCCAATTTTTTTATATTAGTTAATAGTTCCAATTTTTTTATATTAGTTAATAGTTCCAATTTTATTATATTAGTTAATAGTTCCAATTTTATTATATTAGTTAATAGTTCCAATTTTTTTATATTAGTTAATAGTTCCAATTTTTTTATATTAGTTAATAGTTCCAATTTTATTATATTAGTTAATAGTTCCAATTTTTTTATATTAGTTAATAGTTCCAATTTTATTATATTAGTTAATAGTTCCAATTTTTTTATATTAGTTAATAGTTCCAATTTTTTTATATTAGTTAATAGTTCCAATTTTATTATATTAGTTAATAGTTCCAATTTTTTTATATTAGTTAATAGTTCCAATTTTTTTATATTAGTTAATAGTTCCAATTTTATTAGTTAATAGTTCCAATTTTTTTATATTAGTTAATAGTTCCAATTTTTTTATATTAGTTAATAGTTCCAATTTTATTATATTAGTTCCAATTTTTTTATATTAGTTAATAGTTCCAATTTTTTTATATTAGTTAATAGTTCCAATTTTTTCTTTGCCTGTGTCTGCATTTCCAGTACTTTTCAATGAATTTCCTTCTTTCTGTTTCTCTTTCTCTTCTTTCTTCTTCTCCAAAGTCTGAGTCTGCTGCAAACGTATCATTTCAACTAGTTACCTTGGAAGCTCTTACATTTTGAAAAGACAAATCCGGGTCTAGGAAATACTAAACAGAAAACCTGCGACTTTACAGAGTAGAATATGCCAAATTAATATTCATGACAAAAAAAAAAAAAGAAATCATATAAATATGGTTTTAACAGAAAAAATGTTCATGTTTCCCCAGAGAACAGAAGAAAATTGAGAATTAATTTTAACTCTCTTGAAAAGAAAAATAATACAAAGAATTTGGAGTCCAGAAGAATTTGGAATAATAAAACGAATTGAAATCCCTTTTCATAGTAAAAATCCAGTCACGTATTCACGTTGTTGTCCTGAATTCTCATAATGGAGTGAATGTGGTTTCTATCCTTCGTAGAGTTGATATACTTTCTCTTTTTTTTCTCATGTTTTACCGAAAAAACGAAAATCATGCAGACTATTGACAAAGAAATTTTTAGGTAAATTTAAAAAAATATATGTATACATGTATGCATTAAAATCGGTTCATTTTTAATTATTTTATGTCTGATGATAATGCAAATACTAACGACTAAGGCTGCAGCTAAAAATGATTGGATTGTAGCTGATGACGTCAAAGTTTTTTTTTACTGTTAAATGTTTTAAATCAGTACAATATATTGGGTACAATACAACAATAAATAGATAATTGGCTCTATAATAATAAATACGAAATCTGCATGAATTAAAATATCATATTTAAGAGCATTTAACGACTGAGCAATACTGGGCGTCCTGCTAGTGAATATATAAATAATTTTAGTTTAAGATTTTTGTATTTTGTGAGGATGTGTATTAATGGGAATGAGAGTCTCTTTAAAAATCTCCAGTTCTTTTCTTTGCAGATGCTTGAGCAGGGAAAAAACGAAAAGTCTCTCTTTTTCTCTTGATTTTCTAAATATCCCCGTTTTATTCTTGTCGTTTCTCACTATGAAGACTTCACAGGTTTTATTTGAAATGCTCTTTTCAGTATAGTGTGTTGCCGACACATCAGAAGGTTTGCCTTCAAGGAATCGTGGGACTTTTGAAGTCAGCACTCATAGTGTCTTGAGCCAATTGATAGTTCCCAATCTACAAATACTTTCTGAAACCATTAATCCTGACCACCTGGTTGAACCATTGATGTTGACTGATGGTCTTTATTAGTATTTGCTTTGATGAACCCACTCAGGTGTTCTTAGATGGGGACAGTGTGTGTGTGTGTGTGTATATATATATATATATATATATATATATATATATATATATATATATATATTGATGTTATTTGGGTAGATATGGACATATTACTTATAAATAATAAATTTATTAATTACTAAATAGGACATTTCTAATCGCATATTCCGAAACTAATGTAATTTGTTAATACAAATATTTGGATTTTAGGGATTTTATTTCTACAATTCAAAATGGCGTAATGTAAGCAAATAAAGTAATTGCAAATTCACTTCCAAGTTTTGGACTTTTTAATCATGCCCAAACGCATTCTATTTCCTTTTGGAGGAGTGATAGTTGCTAATTTCTTCTGATGAGTTAAGGGCAAAATAGATTAATTGATTGATATAATAATTAAGTGAATGATTTTATACTGTAAATGTCAACTGAATTAAAAGAATAAATGAAAAATTCGTGAGCTGATTTTTTTTTTTTTTTTTGAATTAAAGTGTTTTTTTACCTTTGTATTTTCTTTTAAAGATGTTCATGTTGTTTGTGAACTTGATTTTAACATTTTTTCGGCCATGGAAAAAAGGTTTGAGAGAGAGAGAGAGGTGAAATTTTTTGTTTCAAACTACATTGTGATAATCGTTAAGAAAATCGTAAATTATTTTTTTGTAGACGTCCTAGCCATATTTAATTTTTCTCCCTCTTCTGAAAGAGAAAATAAAAAAAACATGGAGGACTTAAAATCAATTATGGCACAACTGTGGAAATACCAAATGGAACAATAACAGAAAATGAAAGAAAGATTTCAAAAATTGCTACTGGAATAACCAAAGAAAACCAACTTATTACTACAGACTTTAACAAATAAATACCAGGTTATTAAAAGTAACATAGAATTCTCATAAAACACAATCTGAACTGTGATTGAAAATTTTTTTGATGCCTCAAACAAAGACAAGACTTTCGCTTCATATTTTGGCACGTATGAGGACGTGTAAAACATTGATTGTACCAATTAGGCAGAATCTAAAAAGAATTGCTAATAACTTCAAAAACTGGGATCCACAGAACACAACAAATTTGTAGATTACATTTTACTGCGAGTTAACTTTTTCTGAAACTGTAAAACTCTTAGCAAAACTGTTAAGTTCAAAAACATTTCATAATGCCTGAATTTGACAAAGAAAGATGACAAAAACTATTTAACATTTACATCAGTAGTCAAAAATTACAACGATTTTAAACAAGCCAAACTAAGTGCTGACGATTTCAAAGGCTTGATATTTTTTTTTTTACATTTTCACCCCAAACAAGGTACATTGTAACTTTGTTGTAGGGGGCTACTATCAGGAACATACACTACTGGGGTACTATGTAGGGAGTTGGGCAGCAAGATGTCGGTTCACGTTACATTTGAACTTCTTCATGTCAGTAAAGTTGGGGAAGCAGGGACCCGGAATGGAATTCCAAAGTCTAGCAGTTCTGGAGAAGAAACTACTGGAATAGAAAGCTCTCTTATATCTAGGGATTTTGTCCAGGAGTGAGAGACTAGTAGCAGATGCACCAGGCCAAATATGACAACAATACTCCATTGTCATATTTGGCCTGGTGCATCTGCTACTAGTCTCTCACTCCTGGACAAGGTCCAAAAAAGAGTCATCAACCTGATAGGTCCTGAACTGTCATCTAAGCTTCAGCCTCTGTCCCACCGACGAAATGTTGCATCCCTCTACCTGTTCTACAAGTATTTTAATGGTGAATGCTCTGAAAATACCCTCGACAAACCCGACAAAAAGCTAATTCCCACCCTCTACACAGTAGAGATCCCTTCAAACTCCAGTTGAGGAGAATAGCTCAAAGTTGCTTTATATTAACACCCGGAAAGGGTTATTCAAATTCCAAAAACAAAGTAGCGCCCACCATTTTTCAAACAATTATGGATCTTATATTGGGCAGCCTGGATTTCATAATCACTTACCTGGATAGTATCAGTAAAACCAGAGATCAACATCAAGAACATGTCCACAAGGTCTTTTCTCAAATACAGTATTTTAGTTTTAAAATAAACGGTAAATGCGATTTCTTCATGGAAAAAACAAAATATTTGGAACACATCACCGATAAAACGGTAGAATACTGAACCCAGAAAGAGCCACAGCAATGCAAAAGCTCCCAACAATATTGCAGAATTACAAAATTTTATTTTTTGTGGGGGTGGGGGGAGCGAACTATTATCAGACATTCATTCCCAATATGCATGAACTCCAGACTCCACTGAACAAGCTGCTAAAAAAGGACAGGGGGCGGGGGGAATCTTCACCTGAATGCTATATATATATATATATATATATATATATATATATATATATATATAGCATTCTTGACAATATCTGTTTCGCATATATATATATATGCAAAACAGATATTGTCAAGAATTGTATAAGTCAACTGAATTAAAGGAATAAATTATAAAATGGTCAACATCATGAATTTTGGAATGTAGATTTTTTTTGCCATTTATTCTCTATATTGCTCTGTAATTACATTGAGCTTCTTTAATAAGGATTGGTATATATTATAAGAAAATATATTTCTACAGAAATATATATATATATATATATATATATATATATATATATATATATATATATATATATATGTGTGTGTGTGTGAGCCAATTCTTAGAAATAAACTCTATTCCTGGAAATTCTATCTAATGCTAGACACATGGAATTCAAGATTGTTAACTCCAAGAATCATCATCATCATCAGTTGATAGGAGTCTAGTAATATTTCGGAATTTTCCTTCTCCAAGAATGGTTGCTCAATCAAGACTCAAAAGTCTAGTTAACTGTACTATTTAACCCATAAATTGATTATATATATTTTTTTTTTTATTCAATAGTATCAATGCAAGTGCTACAATAGAATTGATAAAAAAAGTTGTCCACAGTCTAATTTTGTGATCCAGTACAAAATAACCCCACAATTTGTTTTTGCAGAAATCACTCCAGACACGGCATGAGGCCATTTGATGTAAAGAGCTAAAAAATTAATGCTTCAAGGTAAAAAAAAAAAAACAATAGCTAACAATAAGTGTTAGATGGACAGATTCCAAACCAGAAAAGTACTTTTTCTTCCTTCGTCACAAACGTCGGTCATGGAATGTGAGGATTAAAGGACAGAGCAAGGTAAGCAAATAAGGTTGCATAAAGTAAACTCAAGGTCCAACAACTTCACAAATAGTTGATTTTGTTCAGAATGAATGAACGCATCCAATTTTAGGTATGTCCACAAATATCTATAAAATGCTCTGTCTGTTATGGTTTTTAATCTACTTGATGAGTCACCATTTATCAAGTATAAAAGTGATTCAAGGATAATGATTAATGAGATTATCACTTGGATGCTAATAATACTATGAGAGAATTGGAAACAGTAGTCCAAAAAATCCAAATAATATGAAAAACTGAAAAAATTTGTTGAATCATTCTACCACTCATGAAAATATCAAGCTTCAATACAATCTTCTACCCATATAAGATACGTCATAAGATGGAGTAAATATTTACTTGCTGCCCACGTCACCAAGATGTGACACGAGGTCAGAAAATGGCTATATCCAACCAGCGCCCCCAAAAGAGAGTCACTTTGAACTAGCAAAAATTGCCTAGGTATTCCCTGGTAGGGGCGCCTTAGATAACAATTTGATTACATGGCTCGGAAGGTATTTCTTGACATTTGATTTGTAGATAACCATATTATAGTCAGTTGGAGGCAGTTCTCTAGTATTGAGTTCCATAGATGTGAATTTGGTAGAAAGAAACTCTGTTTATGGAGGTTTGGTTTGGTTTTAGGTGCACAGAGGGAAAAAGGAAAATTTTTTGCAGTGGTTGTAGTAAACAGTTTTTGCTGTGGATATTTTACAGCGGAAACCATAAGTTGGAGCACTGTAAAGGACCTACTATGAAAATAAAGATAGAGCAGAAATAGTCTTTTCTGTAAGAAAGGGGTTGTAGGGAAAAAGATCATCCTTAATGAGATTGCAAAGTCGATTTTGTACCTTCTCAAGGTAAGAAAAAGCATTGAGCAGCATCCCTTAAGATGTGGCAGTAATACCCCAGCTTACACCCTCCCATTATTTATAATATTGAGGGAGGAGTCTCCTTATTGCTTTAGCTGCTTGGAGACTAGGTAGAAAGTACCAACCAAGAATCCATTCTTGACAATCAGCTCGACAGGTACAGGGTCAGTGTCTGTCGGACTGAGGTATATTGCCTGGGCATTATTTAAGGCATTCACCCTCCCAGGCCTTGACACACGGCTTTCGGGTGAGACAAGTTTATCACTCGTTGCCTGAGGCTACCATATCAGGGAATGCTGGGGATGCCTTGGCAATTTTTGCTAGGCCAGAGTGCCTCTCTTTTGGGGCGCTGATTGGATATCCCCATTTTCTGATCTTGTGTCACATCTTGGTGAGGTGGGCAGCAAGTAAATATCTACCAATCTTATGACATATCTTATATGGATAGAAGATTGTATCAGAAGTTTGGCATTTTCACGAGTGGTAGAATGATTCAACAAATTTTCCAGTTTTTCATATTATTTGGGTTTTTTGGGACTACTATTCTCATCTTGGCTGTTATTGATGTTTCTTCCACCGGCTGTTGTGGATTCTGTCTTGGACAAGCTCATGACTTACTCATTTTATGATCAATTGTTTTCTCCTGGAGCTGACTGCTAATTTCAACATTAAGCCTAATGGAAGTAGCTTAAGATCACAGCATCAGCATAGGAATATGAGTCATTCATGCCAGTTTTTGGTAAAGTTTTCCGATGTATTTCCATTTTTGTATTATTTCAGGTCCATACTGAATTGATATTAAATTTCTGAATTTTTTAGATGAAGATTGGTTATTTGTATCTGGTCAACATACTCATGTCAATGAGCATCTCTTGTCTTTATGATAATCATCTTTCCTTCTTGATAGCTCCTTTGATCAAGTGGTTTTATACCTTGTCTGGAGAGATCTCAATAAAAATAAATAAATAAATAACCTGCAGATTAAATGGGCGCATCTTAAGAATTGATTTAGAACGATTAATTTTATGAAGAAAAATTTAGAAATCAAATGACCCACTTAAAAAAAAAAGAAATAAAAAAATTACACCGAATTGTCATTCAAAACTTACAGTACCTTAAATTCTGGTTGTTGATCGTCTATCTGAAATACAATAATTTACAAAAAATCATTTCTGCGTTTGATATTTCACATCAGGCATTTGAGGTTCTTTCATCTTCGTCTTGCATGTGAATATCTCTATGGCTCTCAAAGCTGAGCTATCAGTAAAAAAGAAGCTATTTCAAAGAGAGATCAGTTTTCTTTTGTAGATTTTCGGGGTTGTTTTTGGTCATAGAAACTATCATCCTCCTCTTCCTCCTCCTGTCCCTTACCTTCAATGAGAAAGATCCAAAGTAAATGTCATCGAGAAATGTTTTGATTTTTTTTTTATAACTTGGAAGCAAAATGATTGAAAGTCCACAATTCTAGCTGGTATTTATTTTTAGATTAAACCTATATAACGCTTTTTGGTGCATAATATTTTTTGCCAAAATGTTGTCTTACACCACGCCATATACCTTAGGCAATACTATCTTTGTGGCGCCATTTTTTTTTTTTTTTTTTTGTTACACAAGCACTCATAAAATGGCCACCAACTAAATGTGTGAGTGATACAAAGTAATGATCGACTTAGTGGGTAATGAGATCAGGAAAACTGATTTTAAAATAGTGAATTAATTATAGCAGACACCAGGAGAAATACAGATGACCATAAAAGATACACCTCTCCTTGATAAATACAGATCCTATGGAAAGTATGGCATAACCAAACAACAAACAATTGTTTGTCTATCATCAGCAGCAGCGAGGTGATAGTAGGTAAGTGGTTAATGACACGGATTGACAACCTGGGTTTGTCAAGTTCGAATCCAGTTCTTTCAACAGAAACAATTTCACTTAGGAATGTTAAAAACCTTCATGTTGTCCCTCCCATAAGTACCTAATGTCTTTCTAGAAAAAATTCTAACAGGAAAGATACAGAGGAGGTTAATGCCGACAATGATAATCTGATACATACGAAAATGTATGGATGATGCTCAACAACATCATCATCATATTCGGTTTAATATCTGTTTTACATGTTGACATATGTTGGACGGCTTTTAGAAATTGACTTCCAAACTAATATAGCTGGGAGATCTATCCCTCTTTCCCTCAGACATATTTTTACCACTTCCTCTCATGTTTTTTTCTTTTTATCTTCCTCTGCCAACCGATTTTACTACCTTAACTGTTTTGCATCTCAATACGTCTATTTAATCTTAAGAAACAATGGATACACCCTGTAATTGTCAGACAAGGGTTGCATAATTCCCAACCACACCTCTCTTCAATCAGCACTGCTTGAGTCCAATGGAAAGAAGAAGTGCCAGACAACTGGAAAGAATTCCAAGAAAAATGGATACAGCACCTGAAATTCCCAAATGGTCACCCATTTTAGTACTGACCAGCCTCAAAGTTGCTTAAGTCCGGTGATCTAATGGAAACTGGTGTTCCAGCGTGATTATGCCGTATATTGTTTTACATCTACTAACCCAAGAACTCTCATCCATTTTTTAAAATCTGGTCATGCAATTGAAGTCTTCTGTTCTGTACACATCTCTCTATACTGTCCATCTATCTTTAAGGCTTACATTACAAAACCATTAGATCATTGTTGTATCCTTTCTCTCCATGCAACACATGTCCTCAAATTTTACAAGAAAGATTTCACTTTCATACATCATCACATTATATACACATTCTTGATAACATCTTCTATATATATTCGATAGTGGTTATGCTGGCAATATTTAAATGATTCCAAATTTGCTAATTGGCAAAAAAAAATTGTTAGGGTCAAAGTTAGGTTTAAATAGACGCTTTATGAGCTCAATAAATACATTTCCGTTTTTGTAATTATTTATTACTTCCCAAACAATTTAATAAAGTGTCAAGATGATTGTGAGAGACATAACTGACTGGGAGGATAATGTGATAACAAAGGAGATTTTAAAATGGTGAGCCAACTAACTGGGAAGAGATTCCAAGAAACACAAAGCATGCAGGTACCCATGTGGCATAGGGGTACATATTTAAGAGATGCGAGGAGTTCATATTGGGCACATATATAACGAGACTCATGTACAGACATAACGATAGGGATGATGAGGGAGAGAGACATTTTATACAGTTCTGGGATGCTTGGAACTTCATATATATACTGACTAGAGATGTATACAAGTTCTTTTAACACATATTAGAGGAGAGGGAGATACTTCACTTATGATGATGGTGGGGACACATATTTTGGAAGGATTTACAAAGTTCGTTATAATTGATGATAAACACATTGCCTTTTCCTATTGTAACTGAATGACAACACGTACAAAACATGATGATGACTTCTTTATTTATCGGATCGACCGGTCGAATGACGTTAGGAATTCACTTGTATCTACATGATTAATCTTCTACCCTTTTCGCTTCCAAGGGATTAACTGACCACTGACTGCCAACTGACTCAACTCTCTAACTCTCTCTGACTGACGAATCCATAGAACTATATGGAGAATTGTCCTTTGTCTATGACGTCAGAAGTATGTTTTTCAAACGTGACTAATTTCACATGGCTATACATGTTTGTCCAAAACACACTTTTGACACAAAAGAATCCTCAAATCTAAACCTATTTTAAACAATATAATTTAATTTGCATCCTTCATTCTTTTACTGGCATATTTAATATTCAGATTCCTAAAAGAATGAACAATAAACTCTTTTTTCCGATATAAACAACAATAGAGTAATTTCTCACATTCCATTTCCTGACTTTGACTATAGGGTTCGATTCTAGGCTTATCCTAATCTCATTTTCACTTATTTAATATTCTTATTTACATGGAAAGGGGGCAGCCAAAGCATGCATATAGACATAAAGGTATGTGGGATGCTCTTTCTCATCATCTTCATTGGTAAAACGAAATAATAAAAGTTACTAGTAACTTAAAATCTAACAATATCTTTCCAAATCAGATTCCAGAATATTAAGACAACAAGATGACAGCCAGAACACAATCCACACATACGGATTCCTAATAACGAGATTGTGAAATACCAAGGTCTTATATACGACATGAAAAGAAACTGGAATCTTAAGAAGATCTCTATCATTCCAGTAATTATAGGAGCAACTGACTCATAAAAAAGAACTTCATAAACTACCTAACAAATATACCCGGTAAACCAAGTGCTAGAGAGATTCAAACAATTGCACTTAAAAGGACGATTAGAATCTTAAAAAGATACCTCGGGTAGAATATATGAGATAGCAGTTGAACGTCTGACATCCAGTTGGATGCTCCATTCCCACCTTTAACAAAATAAGAAAATTGTAAAAGAAAAAAAAAAAGACTTCAAAGATAGAAATAAAATTTAGTTGGTCTGAAAATTCTAGTGAAGCCACAATTTAGTGAGGCTATTGGTTAGTGTGTAAAAATAATGTTACAAATGGTATTATTACACACAAGGTTAGAGTTAGGTTATACACGTGGAAAATTCTACTGTAATTTAACAGACTAAAGTTTTAATTAAGTTGCAAGATATGGAATCATGAGAGGAAATAAGTGGTAGGAAGGCGAGATCTATTCTAGCTTCTGGATATACAACAAAGTGATTCGCCATCTTTACAGAGGTGAGTCGAAAAATTGCAGCTATTTAGATGTATTCAGCTGTAAATTGCTGCAAATAAAATGTAAACTACACCCCAGAAGTAAATAATGGCGTTAGTTGTTGTTCTTTTAATTGCCACTATTTTTAACTTATTTTTTTACAAGGCGTCACCACATATCAAGGCCTGAAAGCCACTCAAAGATAAGGATTAATGAGTGTACAGTGGTCACCAGAACAACAGTGTAGTAATCGTTGATGGTTTGATTATGTAAGGGAACAGCTCAACAAGAACTTGTTTGCATTAGATTCAAAGACGACAATATCGTAGACAACTGGAAAGCAGACCAGCGGAACAGAGTTCAATAGATGGTCAATTCTAGGAAGAAGATCTGTTAATGGAATCTGCATTTAGATTTAGGTACATATAGGGAGTGGGAGAAAATGTTGATAGTGGCTGTAGCTAGACGAGTGGTTTTTGTGAAAATTTGGCAAAAAGGGACCATAGATTGAAGCTTAGATGAGCACTTACAATGAAAATAATAAGAGAGTGGAGACATGCTCGCAACGTCTCCTCTGCGCGAAAGAGGTTGCAAGGAAGAGAAAAGGACATCACGTACTAAGCAGTTCTTGCCCAGATGTGGCAACAGGACACCATTTTAGGACATATCTGACTCTTACACAGGATTGCGTCAAGAGTCAGATTCCTTCTGGAGTGGTAGAATGATGCAACGATTTTTCCGGTAATCTTAACTGCAGATTTGATGTAAGTCTTCTATTTCAGGTCAAGAGTGAAGGTCAGACCCAGAAGTCTGTCAAAACAGGGAGCTTTCTTTGAGACGATAGCCATTCATATCAATTGAGGTCAAGCGCTGATCAGAGATAGAAGCTTGGTTTTGGATGCATTAAAATTATCACACCATTTGTCCCATTGCACCACATGCTCAAGGTTGGAGGAGAGAAACTCAGAGAGATCTTGGTTGTTGGACTTTGAAGTATTGCAATAGATGATAGTGTCGTCTGCATATATGTTGATGAATGAACTTAAAACGTGATTTGGGAGATCATTTATGACGATAAGGAAGAGAGTTGGGTCCATGATGGATCCTTGAGGTACACCAGTGTTGATACTTTGAGCACCGGACTTTTGCTGATCAACGATTATTTGTAAAAACTTATCAGAGAGAAAAGATTCAATTGTTCAGAACACATTTCCAGATAATCTGGAAATCTTGTGAAGTAGACCTTTATGCTAAAACATACCAAATGCCTTTAATATGTCAAGAGCTATTGCTCTTGAGAGGAAACATCTATCAATAGATTCACTAATCCTATGTGAAGTTACAGTCAGTACATCAGCTGTAGATCTCACAGGATGGAAATCATATTGCTTGTCACTGAGTAAGTTGCTTTCACAGAGGTGATTGATAATATCTCTACTTAACACGGATTCAGCAACTTACTCATAAGACATAAAAGATGAATTGGTCTCTATTGAAATTATTATAATCACTATTATTTAAGTTTCTAAAAGGCAGGAAGATCAATAATTTTCCAGCCACCAATTACAATGAACAGCTGTTTTGTGTCCACAATACAACAACCTACACTATGCTACAACGCATTGTGTCTGATAAAATAGGTGACATGCAAACACCCTTGTTTTGCTTATAAAAGTAGTCTAAAAGCAACTGCCAGTTACAGAATTTGTGCTTCATTCAGCTAAGTAAAAAAAATGTGAGCTTCATTTAATTGAGTAAACAATTTTGGAGCGCTGTTTAGTTAAATAAAATTGGAGATTTATTTAGTTAAATAAAGTCTTGTTTAAAAAGTTAAATTTTTCAAAGCAACAAAAAAAAAACGACCAATAATATCTACCACTTCCTCAATTACAGGAATCTTCCAAAATTCATAATTATGTTGATTTATATATATCTTTTTTACTGATGTGTGTGCTCTTCAAGATTCAAAGATATCTTTTGGAATATGCATGCAAAATAAAGTTAGATAAAGAGGTTACATCGGCCAAAACGTTTTAAAAATAACATGAATAATCAATTTTCATCTCCAAGAATCCCAACCATAATACTTTCAACAATATTTGTTTAAATCAATAATTTCAAACATGGCGGAAGAAATCCATAGAATGGGCAATTTTTGGCTTGCTGTACCAACAGAATAAGGCGGCTATTTGAGAATGAGTGATACAGTTTCTTGTGCATCTGGGTGAGAGTACGTATATGTTAATGCATATGATGCATATACAGATTGTGGATTAAATACATGATGTAGCATAAAATGAAATGCCATGGAGACAGGATGTGTGAAAAAAAAGACAAAAGGGAAAACAAATTAATCACAGGAATAAATCATCAAAAGCGAAAGCTTTACCAGTCTGGTTCAGATCAACAAATGTCTTTAGAAAAAGTGACGATTTTGAGTTTATTAAAATAACGTCAACAAACTTAAGAAAAAAGATACTACACAACGGGATGTTTTGGACATGCGCGCAACTATTTGAAAAACAAAAAGGATTATGCAATGTGTGTGTTAAAGATAGGAAAAAAGGAGAAGAAAAAGAAATTTTTTTTTTTTTTTTTTTTTTTTAATTCAATTTTCACCCCAAACAAGGCACAGTGCCACTTTGAAGCAGGGGGCTACTATTAGGGAATTAATTAGCGGGGTCATTATGAGGGGAGAAGAGTAGAAAGATGTTTGTTAACATTACACTTGAACTTCTGCATATCATTGCAGTTGGGAAAGCAGAATCCCGGAAGGGAGTTCCAAAGACCCGCAGTTCTGGGGAAGAAACTATTGGAGTAAAAGGCTTTCTTGCACCTAGGGATCTCTACTGTAAAGGGATGAGACTTAGTAGCTTGTCGGGTTTGTCGGGGGTAGTTACGTCGGGGAGGTACAAGTGTTTGCAGTTCGTCAGAGCATTCACCATTAAAGTATTTGTAGAACAGGCAGAGGGATGCAACATCTCGTCGATGGGACAGAGGTTGAAGCCTAGATGACAGTTCAGAAAATAAATAAATGGAACATGTGTAACTGTAGAAAAAAAGAATAGTACTTTAACTGGAATCAGAGCTATTATGCAGTAGCGAGCTAAATTATCATCTCGAGTATCTGCAGCACACCACATAAATTAATCAAAAATTTAGCAGAAATGTCCTCCTCCTCCTCCTCAGTTTCATTTGTCTATTTCATAAAAAAAACCCTCCGAAACCTAAACATGAACAACCTCATCATTTAGATAACAAATCATTTATACTAACCCTAACCTATAGCCAAATACCTGAGATCCAAATCCATCTTATTAAGTCCAAAACTAAGCTCCCCTCTCCCTACCATACAACTGGTTTAAATGCACATTTGCTGCCCAAATACACATAATATTGCATTGTAAAGAAGATAACTCCTTGATAATTCTGTGTTAACAGAACATAAGGGATGCAAGTTTTTTTTGTTTTTGTTTTTTGCTCCAGCGGTCAAAGAGTAATACAATTCGCACCTTTCGAATCTAATATCTTGAGAATTGTACGATTAACAAATTATATTGATTATATTGCTTAATTAATTTCATCAATTATTGAATTACTGTACAATGCGAATGATGAGGTACTGTTCGACGAAGGTTGTCTAATCATGATTTAATTAAATTGATTTTATTTGTTGCTATAATGTTTCTGACGTCATTAAATGACGAAATTATTGGTTAGATTAAATTTCTGTCAAATATTCTCTCTTATATTGAGTTGTTAACTTACTTGATTGTTTATTTAATCGATATACAAGATTTGAGTTATTTGATCATTGCATAAAATCCAAGGAAATGAATGAAAAAGCCATCATTGGTAGACATGGGAAAACTTGTAAACTGTATAAATAATAACAGTAATTAACACAGTTATTACCAATGGTAATAAGCATTAACTGTTATTACCAATGTATCGAACTTTTAGTGAGTAAAGCAAATATGTAAAATTTGCCAGAAATATGAAAGGAATAACCAACATCAAGAAAATCATGATACCAATAATTCTAGGAGCACTAGGAACAGTTCTGAATAATCTAAATAAAACAGATAAATCGAAATCAAACAGACGATTCAGATTCTACAATCCGTGGGGGAAGATGTGGCTGGTTACCTTTAATGCATCCAAAACCAAACTCCTATCCTTACATCATCAACGCTCTGATCCCCATCTGGCATCAATTGTGATGGATGGCTCTCGTCTGGGTGAGGCTCCGTGTTTTGACAAGCTTCTGGGTTTGACCTTTACTCCTGATCTGAAATGGAACACGTACATCAGGTCTGTTGCCAAGGTCGCTGGAAAGATAGTGGGATCCTTCTACCGCTCCAGAAGATATCTCACTACTGATGCAATTCTCTATCTATATAAAAGCCAAGTACGGCCAAGGATGGAATACTGCTGCCATATCTGGGCAGGAGCTGCTAAAAACAGCCTATCCTGCCTTGACAAAGTACAAAATAGACTTCGTAGCTTAGTGGGGGATGCCCTTTTCTCTACCCTGCAACCTCTCTCCCACAGAAGAGACGTTGCGAGCCTGTCCTTGTTTTATCGTTATTTCCATGGCAGATGCTCGTTTGAACTCCAATCTCTGGTCCCCCCTTGCCAATCTTTCACGAAAAGCACCCGTCTAGCTGAATCCACGGTGAAAAATTTCCCCCACTCTATATCTGTGCCTAAATCAAAACGCGGATTCCATGAACAAAGCTTTTTTCTTAGAACTGCACGCCTGTGGAACTCTGTTCCGTCTTCCTGCTTCCCTCCGGACTACAACTTGGTTGTCTTCAAGTCCAATGTTAACAAATTCCTAATGAACCACCCCCTTAAGTAAACATTTCAGCAAATCTCCTCACTAACGTAATGTACTTGCAATAACCCTTATCCCTGAGTGGCTCCCAGGCCTTGATAAGTGGTGATCACTGTGTAAAAAAAAAAAAAAAAAAAAAAAAAAAGACATGGTGTTTGGACAGCAATAAGTTTTCTTACGGTCCCAGTATTCTTTGCAGTCGTCCAATGGAGGTCTCCTTCTTTGATCATTCTATCTTCCTTGACCCTTCATGACTATTTTGTATGATATCAGCAAAGGATAATGCCAATTTTCTTTTTCGAATTTCATTATTATGATTATCATTATCAATTTCTCTATTTCTGCGTTTTTAAAAAATGTCATTTTATTTATGCATGTTGATTTCTGATAATGAATTTATTAAAGCATATGATTTAAAATTCATGTCAACACAGCGGGAATATTATGGAAAAACTTTACATGTGGAAACCAGCTCACTTAATAAAAAATAAATAGAAATAGAACAAAAAATAGAACATCATACGATTCCAAAGCAACTGAAACCCCATAACATTGCCCCCACCCCCTCCTTAAAATAAAATCCTACATACATATATGGTGGCACTAGCCTGGCTGACATCACATAAAATGGTCATGATAGATCAAGTAGGATGAAAAATAGTGCAGAGAGTGCTACAATTTAGCACTTAATTTCAAGAAGGCAAAGGTTACTGTCCGCAAGAAATCACTGGTAAACAAATATTGCGATGATGCAAAATGAGTTGCAGTAATTATCAACAAAGCAGGCAAGCTCTGCAAAACTGACAGCGGCGATGAAGCATAAAAGTTTTCAAAAGTGCATCTCTTTTGATTAGCACATGACGAGGTTGTTTAAATAATCAGATGAATGGTTCAATTTTGATTTAACTGAACTGATTTCTGCATATAATCTCTCCAGTGTCTTTGGTTTCTACATTAAGTAATCTACTTCCGTGCGAGATTAAATTTATATCAAATACCCTGTTGGTTATTGAATCATCTATTTACATAATTGCTATACGAGTCTTAAGTCATCTATTTTAATTAATTATTATCGGAAATCAACATGAATAAATAAAATTTCCGCCATTTTTGACAGCACTTATAAGAAATAAAGGAATGAACAATAATAATAATAATAATAATAATAATATAAAAATTGGAATCAGCCTTGGCTGATACCACATAAAATAATCATGAAGGATAAAGATGATAGAAAGATGGAGGAAAGAAAGTACAATAAAAGAATGCAAAGGATACTGGGACCTTGAAGAAGCGTACTGCTACCCGAACTCCAGAAATGTCAATAGTTGTTGCCAACGAGAAATCAATGGTAAACAGTTTTTTGATAATGCAAAGTCATTTGCAATGGTTATTAAAAGAGGTGGAGAATACTGGAAATCTGGAAAGACGTTGTTACTCAGACCTCAGGGTACACCCCAGTTCTTATCAGTGAGCAATCACTGATGAAAAACTTTAAAAGAACTCCTAGTGAGTACAAATAATAATAAAAATAATATTTATTTAAATATTAATTTACTTGGCCGTACGTCCAGTGTCACAAAAATCATCATCATCGCAAACATTGATTAATAAGAAACGAATTACCTCCCTTTATAGTAGCTCTTCATCAGTTAAAAATCATTAAAACCATTTCCTCTCCAAAAATTTAAAAAAAAACATGGCTGTCTGTTGACAATTTCAAATTGGCTATTTTATATTATAATTTTATATTATAATTTTATATTATAATTTTATATTATAATTTCCAAACGTCATGCTGAGAGAAGACTAAGTTTTTTTTTATTAAAGTTTATTTTTAAAATAAAAAAAAATGTGCAAGTGAATTGACGTCTGTTCCTTTATAATTTATATAAAAAAATTATTTAGAAAAAAAAAAACAATATGTTGTGTTGAATTTTCATAATTTTTAAATCAATTCTTTTTAACTTTAAAAGGTTAAAAAAATTGTTTTAAATTTGTCGTTATTTGTTTTATTTTATTTTTCATTCATTTTATTTATAATGTGTTATAAAAATGTTCAACTACTGTGGAATTTCCATGACTTCTCCTAGTTGTTGCTATTATTATCATTATTATTATTACTAAAATACCAACAATGATATTAATCGATGTACATAAAATAAAGTGGCTGAATACGATTGACTTTATCTTCAACAGTGTCCGCCCTGGCAAGGTTAAGCTTGCTTCTTGTCTCGTCTGTACCATATTCCAAAGTCTAGTGCCCCTAAATAAGGTCGCCCAAACCATCAAAGATGTTGCCATAACAAGACAGACAGCAGAAATTCCAGATTAGTAAAGGACATCAATTGGCACATGGTCGAGCCATTGGTATCACAAAATGCGGTTGAGGCAATCACTATCAAAAAGCTTCCAATGATAGACCATCCTCAGTGACTATGTTTGCCTGGCCTCCATAGAATGGAAATAGGCACAACATTACGTTGTTGTTGGTCTTTTATGAAGTAGGATTGAAGCTGTTTATATTTTGGTTGAGATGGTTTCTCTTACTAGTAAAATCAAGTGATCTTGTTGAGTGATGGAGGGTTTTTATAGGAACGAAATGTGTTACTACTACAGCTTACAGTCGAGAATATTTGGATTGGTAGCTGCTGCTAACAGAAAGATGAGATTTGAGTGGAGAACAATTCTAATAGTTTGATAATAATAGATTACAATATGGTAGCCTTCAAGTCCAATGTAAACAAGTTCTTGTTGAGCTGTCCCCTTAATTAATCCAAATTCCACCCAATCCACATCGTTAATGATTACTAAACTATCATCTTACATTCATTAACCCTTATCCTCGAGTGGCCTTCACACCTTGATAACTGGTGATACCTTGTAAAAAAAAACTTCACTTGGCTAAAAATATTAATTCCTTCACCCTCAACTGGGCACTTTTCTACGGGGAGGGGTCGCTTTTTTCGCCAATATTTTCGAAAGTCATCCCCTCTTTTCGATTACCTAGCCTTAATTCAAACCATCGCCACTACCGGTTTGGTGATGGACACAACGGCAAAGACGTCCCATTTTTTTTTTTTTCACATTCTTTTCCTCCTTTGCGGTACGGGTTTGAACCTGCCTGCCTGTTACCACTTTTATTTTTTTTAACACACACCTCCAAACATTCAGGCAACACTCGGCATCCAGGCTAGTCTCATAACTCAATGCATTTGATGCTGTCATCCTCACTCCATCAGGGCTCGCACAGATTTTTAATGCCCATTTTCAAGGACCTTTCAAGGCTTTTCAAAGTTTTCAAGTTTTTATCCAGACAAAATTAAGTTTTCAAAACAAAATTTGGGGTTTGTTTTACAATCCACAGCAATTCAAAAAAGTGGGGAAAAAAATCAAATATACAACAAATAAATGTTACCATAGCCATAAAAGTTACTTTGCAAACTGCATCATTTTTTGTTGTTTTAAGTAATTTTAAATGTTTTTTTTTTGTATTTTACTTGCCTCCCCACGAGAGTAGTTAGACACAAGTTCAGTTTTCAATGTGGGGGGGGGGGACCAGCTCCTCAAAAAGTGGCACTCTAGTTAGTAACAAAAATATAAAATGTATCAGTCATGAAGGAGTTCTCCTCCATTAACCAAGATCAAAAAAGTGAAGTGAAAAAAGTGAAGTGCAGCATCAGAACAGATACTACACTTTGATCCTGGCCAGAAGGGCAAGGCTGCCGTCTTATCCATGTTTTTTTTTTTATCCGGCCGGCCTCATTTTCAACTTTCCAATGGTGACCCCCTCTCCCAAGACTTAAAGGAGAACAAAATTAAAGGGATATTTTAATAGTATTTTTTATTAATACTTTAATAATTTGATAGTATTCATTTTGATATTATTTTTAATCTTTAAACAATTCTTACTGGACATAAAGAATACAATTTCCAAGGCCTTTTCGAGAAATTTTCAAGAATTTTTCAAGGTAATAATAGAAATAACGTCTTTTCAAGGCAAAAGTCGAAATTCAAGGACTTTTCAAGTCTTTGTGAAACCTGTTTAGGGTTCTCCGCTTGACACATGCTTGTATAGCACAGTCAGAAGCAAAGAGAACGACGGAACCTGATGTTGACTTACC